>NC_137685.1:25877931-26477931 GCF_963989245.1 Nansenia antarctica | reverse complement strand
AATGCAAAAAACAGTCCACTCTCAGAACAGGCCGCTTGGACACTTTCAGAACAGCTCTGTTAATGACTGAAAACAGCTCTCGAAGAGATTGTCAAAAGGGACTCTGAAAACGAAACGTTGATCACTTTTGAGCAAAAGGCTGCACACACGCAATTCAAGTTGCTCTGATTGTCATTTAGAGTTACATTATAGGAGCATTCAGCAACAAGTCAAAATGTGCTCCAGAAAAGCAGAAAACAACACTGATAGAACTTGAGAACGAATGCAAAAAACAGTCCACTCTCAGAACAGGCCGCTTGGACACTTTCAGAACAGCTCTGTTAATGACTGAAAACAGCTCTCGAAGAGATTGTCAAAAGAGACTCCGAAAACGAAACGTTGATCACTTTTGAGCAAAAGGCTGCACACACGCAATTCAAGTTGCTCTGATTGTCATTTAGAGTTACATTATAGGAGCATTCAGCAACAAGTCAAAATGTGCTCCAGAAAAGCAGAAAACAACACTGATAGAACTTGAGAACGAATGCAAAAAACAGTCCACTCTCAGAACAGGCCGCTTGGACACTTTCAGAACAGCTCTGTTAATGACTGAAAACAGCTCTCGAAGAGATTGTCAAAAGAGACTCTGAAAACGAAACGCTGATCACTTTTGAGCAAAAGGCTGCACACACGCAATTCAAGTTGCTCTGATTGTCATTTAGAGTTACATTATAGGAGCATTCAACAACAAGTCAAAATGTGCTCGAGAAAGGCAGAAAACAACACTTTGATAGTTTGATATAACTTGAGAACGAATGCAAAAAACAGTCCACTCAAAGAACAGGCCGCTTGGACACTTTCAGAACAGCTCTGTTAATGACTGAAAACAGCTCTCGAAGAGATTGTCAAAAGAGACTCCGAAAACGAAATGTTGATCACTTTTGAGCAAAAGGCTGCACACACGCAATTCAAGTTGCTCTGATTGTCATTTAGAGTTACATTATAGGAGCATTCAGCAACAAGTCAAAATGTGCTCCAGAAAAGCAGAAAACAACACTGATAGAACTTGAGAACGAATGCAAAAAACAGTCCCCTCTCAGAACAGGCCGCTTGGACACTTTCAGAACAGCTCTGTTAATGACTGAAAACAGCTCTCGAAGAGATTGTCAAAAGAGACTCTGAAAACGAAACGCTGATCACTTTTGAGCAAAAGGCTGCACACACGCAATTCAAGTTGCTCTGATTGTCATTTAGAGTTACATTATAGGAGCATTCAACAACAAGTCAAAATGTGCTCGAGAAAGGCAGAAAACAACACTTTGATAGTTTGATATAACTTGAGAACGAATGCAAAAAACAGTCCACTCAAAGAACAGGCCGCTTGGACACTTTCAGAACAGCTCTGTTAATGACTGAAAACAGCTCTCGAAGAGATTGTCAAAAGAGACTCCGAAAACGAAATGTTGATCACTTTTGAGCAAAAGGCTGCACACACGCAATTCAAGTTGCTCTGATTGTCATTTAGAGTTACATTATAGGAGCATTCAGCAACAAGTCAAAATGTGCTCCAGAAAAGCAGAAAACAACACTGATAGAACTTGAGAACGAATGCAAAAAACAGTCCCCTCTCAGAACAGGCCGCTTGGACACTTTCAGAACAGCTCTGTTAATGACTGAAAACAGCTCTCGAAGAGATTGTCAAAAGAGACTCTGAAAACGAAACGTTGATCACTTTTGAGCAAAAGGCTGCACACACGCAATTCAAGTTGCTCTGATTGTCATTTAGAGTTACATTATAGGAGCATTCAACAACAAGTCAAAATGTGCTCGAGAAAGGCAGAAAACAACACTTTGATAGTTTGATATAACTTGAGAACGAATGCAAAAAACAGTCCACTCAAAGAACAGGCCGCTTGGACACTTTCAGAACAGCTCTGTTAATGACTGAAAACAGCTCTCGAAGAGATTGTCAAAAGAGACTCCGAAAACGAAATGTTGATCACTTTTGAGCAAAAGGCTGCACACACGCAATTCAAGTTGCTCTGATTGTCATTTAGAGTTACATTATAGGAGCATTCAGCAACAAGTCAAAATGTGCTCCAGAAAAGCAGAAAACAACACTGATAGAACTTGAGAACGAATGCAAAAAACAGTCCACTCTAAGCACAGGCCGCTTGGACACTTTCAGAACAGCTCTGTTAATGACTGAAAACAGCTCTCGAAGAGATTGTCAAAAGAGACTCTGAAAACGAAACGTTGATCACTTTTGAGCAAAAGGCTGCACACACGCAATTCAAGTTGCTCTGATTGTCATTTAGAGTTACATTATAGGAGCATTCAACAACAAGTCAAAATGTGCTCGAGAAAGGCAGAAAACAACACTTTGATATAACTTGAGAACGAATGCAAAAAACAGTCCACTCTCAGAACAGGCTGCTTGGACACTTTCAGAACAGCTCTGTTAATGACTGAAATCAGCTCTTTAAGAGATTGTCAAAAGAGACTCTGAAAACGAAACATTGATAACTTTTGAGCAAAAGGCTGCACACACGTAATTCAACATACTCTGATTGTCATTTAGAGTTACATTATAGGAGCATTCAACAACAAGTCAAAATGTGCTCCAGAAAGGCAGAAAACAACACTTTGATAGTTTGATATAACTTGAGAACGAATGCAAAAAACAGTCCACTCTAAGAACAGGCCGCTTGGACACTTTCAGAACAGCTCTGTTAATGACTGAAAACAGCTCTCGAAGAGATTGTCAAAAGAGACTCCGAAAACGAAACGTTGATCACTTTTGAGCAAAAGGCTGCACACACGCAATTCAAGTTGCTCTGATTGTCATTTAGAGTTACATTATAGGAGCATTCAGCAACAAGTCAAAATGTGCTCCAGAAAAGCAGAAAACAACACTGATAGAACTTGAGAACGAATGCAAAAAACAGTCCACTCTCAGAACAGGCCGCTTGGACACTTTCAGAACAGCTCTGTTAATGACTGAAAACAGCTCTCGAAGAGATTGTCAAAAGAGACTCTGAAAACGAAACGCTGATCACTTTTGAGCAAAAGGCTGCACACACGCAATTCAAGTTGCTCTGATTGTCATTTAGAGTTACATTATAGGAGCATTCAACAACAAGTCAAAATGTGCTCGAGAAAGGCAGAAAACAACACTTTGATAGTTTGATATAACTTGAGAACGAATGCAAAAAACAGTCCACTCAAAGAACAGGCCGCTTGGACACTTTCAGAACAGCTCTGTTAATGACTGAAAACAGCTCTCGAAGAGATTGTCAAAAGAGACTCCGAAAACGAAATGTTGATCACTTTTGAGCAAAAGGCTGCACACACGCAATTCAAGTTGCTCTGATTGTCATTTAGAGTTACATTATAGGAGCATTCAGCAACAAGTCAAAATGTGCTCCAGAAAAGCAGAAAACAACACTGATAGAACTTGAGAACGAATGCAAAAAACAGTCCCCTCTCAGAACAGGCCGCTTGGACACTTTCAGAACAGCTCTGTTAATGACTGAAAACAGCTCTCGAAGAGATTGTCAAAAGAGACTCTGAAAACGAAACGTTGATCACTTTTGAGCAAAAGGCTGCACACACGCAATTCAAGTTGCTCTGATTGTCATTTAGAGTTACATTCAGGGTTCGAGTTATGTGGGAGCCAATGGGAGCTGAGCTCCCATAGAGATGGTCTGAGCTCCCTTGAAGGCAGTAAAATCAAAAATCTGTGGCGGTCGCTAATAATACATTACCACAACTATTATTTGATCAAAATGTCAATGTAATGAATATTATTTAATTTGTATTATAAATATTGTAAAATAAACACGTTTTCCAAAAGAACTACGCGCACCATTAATCTCCTGTGAATGACAGTATGCCTTTGACTGCCTGCACTTCACCACCAAGACACCATGGGGCGCAGTAGAATATTGAGCAACAGCAAAAGGTTGATTAATCAGCTGTGCGGTAAACCGTTGGAACACACAGTGCACAGCTGATTAATCAATTAAACCAATAGAGTGAGACAGGATATGTTCATGCAAGGTGCCTTTCAGGAAGTAGTGGAGATCGTGCACCTAGCCTATTATTGAGAAGCAAACATTCATTCATTAGCTATACAGGAGTATATACATACAGTAGCTACCATGCCGCCCAAAAAAAGGCCACTGCTGCCGACCGGGTCATCAAGCCTAGAAAATTTCGGGTTTTTATCAAAGAAACCTGCTATGACACCTAACGTTAGCCCTGCTGACAAATTTGACCCTCTACCGTTCATCCAATCTTGGATAAAGAAAGGACATCGGACGTCAGCATCATGGGTTCCAGGACCGCGACCGCAGCCTACTGAAAACAGACCACTTTGGTCTATCTTGTCTCCGTAAAGGTAAGGTGGCTTTTACTTTTTACTAACCTAGTGTACATATTTTTCGCTCCTTTTGTATAGCAAAAATAACACAATTATTGGCCGAGATACATGTGTGACTATCGCTTTTATAGCTGTTGTTTCATGTGGGGCTGTTGATGTGGTGAAATGAGTAGCCTGCAGCTGTGGCGTCAGGATATGTTGGTATTTGAGGAGGAGGATGAGGATGAGGATGATGTTTCGGTACCGGTACCGTTTTTAAAGTATCGATTTGTCACCGGTATCGAATAAAACCCAAACTGTACCCAACCCTAACTATATGTTTACATGCCAACTAATTAGCTAATTCATTTCTGTCATTTAGAGCTGAGGGGAGCAACAGAGAGACGGACAACAGGACAGCAACAGAGAGACAGACAACGGGACAGTAACAGAGAGACAACGGGAGAGGAGAGCAATAGAGACAGAACTGAATGCACTGAACCTTTTTTTATTCTTTGCATTATTAACACTGTTGTGTTATTGTGTTATTAAAGTGTTTAAGTGTTTTATGGTAAAGCATTATGAGTGGTGTGTGTGTGCAGGGTGCTCGTGAGTTGTATATTTTGGGGAGGGGGGAGGCTTGTGTATGGGGGCGGGGGGTCCTCACACAAAGGAGTAGCCTAGGGCCACTGACCACCTTAATCCGCTACTGCCTATAGCTAATTAAAACTTGTAAGTCCCATCGCTGTGTGGGCATGATTCGCGCGTGCATGAGAACATTTCGCACTGTTATTTTGGAGACCCCCACAGAGTTCAGCTTATAACTCGAACCCTGGTTACATTATAGGAGCATTCAACAACAAGTCAAAATGTGCTCGAGAAAGGCAGAAAACAACACTTTGATAGTTTGATATAACTTGAGAACGAATGCAAAAAACAGTCCACTCAAAGAACAGGCTGCTTGGACACTTTCAGAACAGCTCTGTTAATGACTGAAATCAGCTCTTTAAGAGATTGTCAAAAGAGACTCTGAAAACGAAACGTTGATAACTTTTGAGCAAAAGGCTGCACACACGTAATTCAACATACTCTGATTGTCATTTAGAGTTACATTATAGGAGCATTCAACAACAAGTCAAAATGTGCTCCAGAAAGGCAGAAAACAACACTTTGATAGTTTGATATAACTTGAGAACGAATGCAAAAAACAGTCCACTCTAAGAACAGGCCGCTTGTACACTTTCAGAACAGCTCTGTTAATGACTGAAAACAGCTCTCGAAGAGATTGTCAAAAGAGACTCCGAAAACGAAACGTTGATCACTTTTGAGCAAAAGGCTGCACACACGCAATTCAAGTTGCTCTGATTGTCATTTAGAGTTACATTATAGGAGCATTCAGCAACAAGTCAAAATGTGCTCCAGAAAAGCAGAAAACAACACTGATAGAACTTGAGAACGAATGCAAAAAACAGTCCACTCTCAGAACAGGCCGCTTGGACACTTTCAGAACAGCTCTGTTAATGACTGAAAACAGCTCTCGAAGAGATTGTCAAAAGAGACTCTGAAAACGAAACGTTGATCACTTTTGAGCAAAAGGCTGCACACACGCAATTCAAGTTGCTCTGATTGTCATTTAGAGTTACATTATAGGAGCATTCAGCAACAAGTCAAAATGTGCTCCAGAAAAGCAGAAAACAACACTGATAGAACTTGAGAACGAATGCAAAAAACAGTCCACTCTCAGAACAGGCCGCTTGGACACTTTCAGAACAGCTCTGTTAATGACTGAAAACAGCTCTCGAAGAGATTGTCAAAAGAGACTCCGAAAACGAAACGTTGATCACTTTTGAGCAAAAGGCTGCACACACGCAATTCAAGTTGCTCTGATTGTTATTTAGAGTTACATTATAGGAGCATTCAGCAACAAGTCAAAATGTGCTCCAGAAAAGCAGAAAACAACACTGATAGAACTTGAGAACGAATGCAAAAAACAGTCCACTCTAAGCACAGGCCGCTTGGACACTTTCAGAACAGCTCTGTTAATGACTGAAAACAGCTCTCGAAGAGATTGTCAAAAGAGACTCTGAAAACGAAACGTTGATCACTTTTGAGCAAAAGGCTGCACACACGCAATTCAAGTTGCTCTGATTGTCATTTAGAGTTACATTATAGGAGCATTCAACAACAAGTCAAAATGTGCTCGAGAAAGGCAGAAAACAACACTTTGATATAACTTGAGAACGAATGCAAAAAACAGTCCACTCTCAGAACAGGCTGCTTGGACACTTTCAGAACAGCTCTGTTAATGACTGAAATCAGCTCTTTAAGAGATTGTCAAAAGAGACTCTGAAAACGAAACATTGATAACTTTTGAGCAAAAGGCTGCACACACGTAATTCAACATACTCTGATTGTCATTTAGAGTTACATTATAGGAGCATTCAACAACAAGTCAAAATGTGCTCCAGAAAGGCAGAAAACAACACTTTGATAGTTTGATATAACTTGAGAACGAATGCAAAAAACAGTCCACTCTAAGAACAGGCCGCTTGGACACTTTCAGAACAGCTCTGTTAATGACTGAAAACAGCTCTCGAAGAGATTGTCAAAAGAGACTCCGAAAAAGAAACGTTGATCACTTTTGAGCAAAAGGCTGCACACACGCAATTCAAGTTGCTCTGATTGTCATTTAGAGTTACATTATAGGAGCATTCAGCAACAAGTCAAAATGTGCTCCAGAAAAGCAGAAAACAACACTGATAGAACTTGAGAACGAATGCAAAAAACAGTCCACTCTCAGAACAGGCCGCTTGGACACTTTCAGAACAGCTCTGTTAATGACTGAAAACAGCTCTCGATGAGATTGTCAAAAGAGACTCTGAAAACGAAACGTTGATCACTTTTGAGCAAAAGGCTGCACACACGCAATTCAAGTTGCTCTGATTGTCATTTAGAGTTACATTATAGGAGCATTCAACAACAAGTCAAAATGTGCTCGAGAAAGGCAGAAAACAACACTTTGATAGTTTGATATAACTTGAGAACGAATGCAAAAAACAGTCCACTCTAAGAACAGGCCGCTTGGACACTTTCAGAACAGCTCTGTTAATGACTGAAAACAGCTCTCAAAGAGATTGTCAAAAGAGACTCCGAAAACGAAATGTTGATCACTTTTGAGCAAAAGGCTGCACACACGCAATTCAAGTTGCTCTGATTGTCATTTAGAGTTACATTATAGGAGCATTCAGCAACAAGTCAAAATGTGCTCCAGAAAAGCAGAAAACAACACTGATAGAACTTGAGAACGAATGCAAAAAACAGTCCACTCTCAGAACAGGCCGCTTGGACACTTTCAGAACAGCTCTGTTAATGACTGAAAACAGCTCTCGAAGAGATTGTCAAAAGAGACTCCGAAAACGAAACGTTGATCACTTTTGAGCAAAAGGCTGCACACACGCAATTCAAGTTGCTCTGATTGTCATTTAGAGTTACATTATAGGAGCATTCAGCAACAAGTCAAAATGTGCTCCAGAAAAGCAGAAAACAACACTGATAGAACTTGAGAACGAATGCAAAAAACAGTCCACTCTCAGAACAGGCCGCTTGGACACTTTCAGAACAGCTCTGTTAATGACTGAAAACAGCTCTCGAAGAGATTGTCAAAAGAGACTCTGAAAACGAAACGTTGATCACTTTTGAGCAAAAGGCTGCACACACGCAATTCAAGTTGCTCTGATTGTCATTTAGAGTTACATTATAGGAGCATTCAACAACAAGTCAAAATGTGCTCGAGAAAGGCAGAAAACAACACTTTGATAGTTTGATATAACTTGAGAACGAATGCAAAAAACAGTCCACTCTCAGAACAGGCCGCTTGGACACTTTCAGAACAGCTCTGTTAATGACTGAAAACAGCTCTCGAAGAGATTGTCAAAAGAGACTCTGAAAACGAAACGTTGATCACTTTTGAGCAAAAGGCTGCACACACGCAATTCAAGTTGCTCTGATTGTCATTTAGAGTTACATTATAGGAGCATTCAACAACAAGTCAAATGTGCTCGAGAAAGGCAGAAAACAACACTTTGATATAACTTGAGAACGAATGCAAAAAACAGTCCACTCTCAGAACAGGCTGCTTGGACACTTTCAGAACAGTTCTGTTAATGACTGAAATCAGCTCTTTAAGACAGGGGTCTTCAACCTTTTTCAGCGCAAGGACCCCTTGGACGAAAGACAACCAGAACAGGGACCCCCACATGTAATAAACATTTTTAAGCGTGTTCCTCTCCTGTAGCGGCGCATAAAGAAGCGAAGAGGCGAGTTTGTAGGGCACTCTTCTTAATAACATTTACAGCCTTTACAACAGTGTCCATAACATCGGCAAACTCAGCACTCATTTCTTTAGCGGCGAGGGATTCTCTGTGCAGCATGCAGTGAGTCCACATCACTTTGGGGGCGACTTTTCTGACAAGCGCCATCAGTCCACTCTTTTCATAGTCATAGCGCAGGCACCGTCGGTACACACCGCGACACACTTTGCCCAACTTAAGTCATTTTTACCGAAAAAGTCATCAATCACTTTGAAAATGTCAGCACTTGTTGTGCGTTCAGGAAGCTTCTGACAAAACAAGAACTCTTCACACATTTCGTCTTGGTCAACAAAGCGCACAAATGCCAAGAGCTGTGCGTCTTTGGACATGTCCACTGATTCATCCAACTGGAGTGCAAATGCCTCCGCCGTTTGTAATTTCTCAATTAACTGCATCCTCACATCCGATGCCATTTCACCAATTCGCCGAGCAATTGTTGTGTCTGACAACGGGATAGTCTTCAACTTTTCTGCATATCCATCATTCCCAAACATGGTCTTGCACATATCAGTGGCCGCAGGCAATATCAAATCTGCAATTGTGTATGTTTTTTTACACTGGGCAACGCGAAGAGCAACTTGATATGAGGCTCACCGACTTTCGCAGATTTTCTTATCATTGTCTGTTGGCCTTGGAGAGAGTGCAGACAAGCCTGAAAGTAGTCCAGTGCTCTATCTTGTAAGTGGCCATGATTCGTCTCCAAGTGTCGTTGCAGCTTTGATGGCTTCATGCTTTCGTTTGAGAGCGTCGCCGCACAAACAACACACACCGGCAATTCCACTCCTTCGGTTTCTTTGAAAGTAAATCCAAACTTTAGGTACACTTCTGAATATTTTTGGGACTTTTCTCTTTTGCGTTTCTCTGCCCCTGGGACAGGCGCTGCTGGGGCCGAGGTGGAAGGAGTAGCCGTTGGATCTCGAGCTCGAGGTCTCGTTACTGTTACAAATGTATCCATCCTGCTTCACTAATTAATAGTAGTAACTAATAATATATTGTTTTTACTTTTAGTATTGTTATGCTAAATTTGATTGCAAACGATATGCTAATTATTGACTATTACTTCAATGTAGTTCTGTTGTTCTGTTCCGCTGTTCATGTTCTGTTGTTCGCAACACCTAGCTTGCTATAACGGCTAACGTTCGATTCTGCTCCATGGGAATAATTTATTTTGTAAATAGTTTTTCGTCAAAAGTAGCCTATTATTGCCTATTGATGCTTGTAGTTTACTCAATATAACTTTTGTTATATTTTTTAATTGTCACAAATTATTTTGGTGAAAATTGTAAATTATTCTGAAAAAATTTGGCGGACCCCCTGCAGTACCTCTGCGGACCCCCGGTTGAAGACCACTGCTTTAAGAGATTGTCAAAAGAGACTCTGAAAACGAAACATTGATAACTTTTGAGCAAAAGGCTGCACACACGTAATTCAACATACTCTGATTGTCATTTAGAGTTACATTATAGGAGCATTCAACAACAAGTCAAAATGTGCTCCAGAAAGGCAGAAAACAACACTTTGATAGTTTGATATAACTTGAGAACGAATGCAAAAAACAGTCCACTCTAAAGAACAGGCCGCTTGGACACTTTCAGAACAGCTCTGTTAATGACTGAAAACAGCTCTCGAAGAGATTGTCAAAAGAGACTCCGAAAACGAAACGTTGATCACTTTTGAGCAAAAGGCTGCACACACGCAATTCAAGTTGCTCTGATTGTCATTTAGAGTTACATTATAGGAGCATTCAGCAACAAGTCAAAATGTGCTCCAGAAAAGCAGAAAACAACACTGATAGAACTTGAGAATGAATGCAAAAAACAGTCCACTCTCAGAACAGGCCGCTTGGACACTTTCAGAATAGCTCTGTTAATGACTGAAAACAGCTCTCAAAGAGATTGTCAAAAGAGACTCTGAAAACGAAACGTTGATCACTTTTGAGCAAAAGGCTGCACACACGCAATTCAAGTTGCTCTGATTGTCATTTAGAGTTACATTATAGGAGCATTCAACAACAAGTCAAAATGTGCTCCAGAAAGGCAGAAAACAACACTTTGATAGTTTGATATAACTTGAGAACGAATGCAAAAAACAGTCCACTCTAAGAACAGGCCGCTTGGACACTTTCAGAACAGCTCTGTTAATGACTGAAAACAGCTCTCGAAGAGATTGTCAAAAGAGACTCCGAAAACGAAACGTTGATCACTTTTGAGCAAAAGGCTGCACACACGCAATTCAAGTTGCTCTGATTGTCATTTAGAGTTACATTATAGGAGCATTCAGCAACAAGTCAAAATGTGCTCCAGAAAAGCAGAAAACAACACTGATAGAACTTGAGAACGAATGCAAAAAACAGTCCACTCTCAGAACAGGCCGCTTGGACACTTTCAGAACAGCTCTGTTAATGACTGAAAACAGCTCTCGAAGAGATTGTCAAAAGAGACTCTGAAAACGAAACGTTGATCACTTTTGAGCAAAAGGCTGCACACACGCAATTCAAGTTGCTCTGATTGTCATTTAGAGTTACATTATAGGAGCATTCAACAACAAGTCAAAATGTGCTCGAGAAAGGCAGAAAACAACACTTTGATAGTTTGATATAACTTGAGAACGAATGCAAAAAACAGTCCACTCTAAGAACAGGCCGCTTGGACACTTTCAGAACAGCTCTGTTAATGACTGAAAACAGCTCTCAAAGAGATTGTCAAAAGAGACTCCGAAAACGAAACGTTGATCACTTTTGAGCAAAAGGCTGCACACACGCAATTCAAGTTGCTCTGATTGTCATTTAGAGTTACATTATAGGAGCATTCAGCAACAAGTCAAAATGTGCTCCAGAAAAGCAGAAAACAACACTGATAGAACTTGAGAACGAATGCAAAAAACAGTCCACTCTCAGAACAGGCCGCTTGGACACTTTCAGAACAGCTCTGTTAATGACTGAAAACAGCTCTCGAAGAGATTGTCAAAAGAGACTCTGGAAACGAAACGTTGATCACTTTTGAGCAAAAGGCTGCACACACGCAATTCAAGTTGCTCTGATTGTCATTTAGAGTTACATTATAGGAGCATTCAACAACAAGTCAAAATGTGCTCGAGAAAGGCAGAAAACAACACTTTGATAGTTTGATATAACTTGAGAACGAATGCAAAAAACAGTCCACTCTAAGAACAGGCCGCTTGGACACTTTCAGAACAGCTCTGTTAATGACTGAAAACAGCTCTCAAAGAGATTGTCAAAAGAGACTCCGAAAACGAAACGTTGATCACTTTTGAGCAAAAGGCTGCACACACGCAATTCAAGTTGCTCTGATTGTCATTTAGAGTTACATTATAGGAGCATTCAGCAACAAGTCAAAATGTGCTCCAGAAAAGCAGAAAACAACACTGATAGAACTTGAGAACGAATGCAAAAAACAGTCCACTCTCAGAACAGGCCGCTTGGACACTTTCAGAACAGCTCTGTTAGTGACTGAAAACAGCTCTCGAAGAGATTGTCAAAAGAGACTCTGAAAACGAAACGTTGATCACTTTTGAGCAAAAGGCTGCACACACGCAATTCAAGTTGCTCTGATTGTCATTTAGAGTTACATTATAGGAGCATTCAACAACAAGTCAAATGTGCTCGAGAAAGGCAGAAAACAACACTTTGATATAACTTGAGAACGAATGCAAAAAACAGTCCACTCTCAGAACAGGCTGCTTGGACACTTTCAGAACAGTTCTGTTAATGACTGAAATCAGCTCTTTAAGAGATTGTCAAAAGAGACTCTGAAAACGAAACATTGATAACTTTTGAGCAAAAGGCTGCACACACGTAATTCAACATACTCTGATTGTCATTTAGAGTTACATTATAGGAGCATTCAACAACAAGTCAAAATGTGCTCCAGAAAGGCAGAAAACAACACTTTGATAGTTTGATATAACTTGAGAACGAATGCAAAAAACAGTCCACTCTAAGAACAGGCCGCTTGGACGCTTTCAGAACAGCTCTGTTAATGACTGAAAACAGCTCTCGAAGAGATTGTCAAAAGAGACTCCGAAAACGAAACGTTGATCACTTTTGAGCAAAAGGCTGCACACACGCAATTCAAGTTGCTCTGATTGTCATTTAGAGTTACATTATAGGAGCATTCAGCAACAAGTCAAAATGTGCTCCAGAAAAGCAGAAAACAACACTGATAGAACTTGAGAATGAATGCAAAAAACAGTCCACTCTCAGAACAGGCCGCTTGGACACTTTCAGAACAGCTCTGTTAATGACTGAAAACAGCTCTCAAAGAGATTGTCAAAAGAGACTCTGAAAACGAAACGTTGATCACTTTTGAGCAAAAGGCTGCACACACGCAATTCAAGTTGCTCTGATTGTCATTTAGAGTTACATTATAGGAGCATTCAACAACAAGTCAAAATGTGCTCCAGAAAGGCAGAAAACAACACTTTGATAGTTTGATATAACTTGAGAACGAATGCAAAAAACAGTCCACTCTAAGAACAGGCCGCTTGGACACTTTCAGAACAGCTCTGTTAATGACTGAAAACAGCTCTCTAAGAGATTGTCAAAAAAAACTCCGAAAACGAAACGTTGATCACTTTTGAGCAAAAGGCTGCACACACGCAATTCAAGTTGCTCTGATTGTCATTTAGAGTTACATTATAGGATTATTCAACAACAAGTCAAAATGAGCTCGTGAAAGGCAGAAAACAACACTTTGATAGTTTGATATAACTTGAGAACGAATGCAAAAAACAGTCCACTCTAAGAACAGGCCGCTTGGACACTTTCAGAACAGCTCTGTTAATGACTGAAAACAGCTCTCGAAGAGATTGTCAAAAGAGACTCCGAAAACGAAACGTTGATCACTTTTGAGCAAAAGGCTGCACACACGCAATTCAAGTTGCTCTGATTGTCATTTAGAGTTACATTATAGGAGCATTCAGCAACAAGTCAAAATGTGCTCCAGAAAAGCAGAAAACAACACTGATAGAACTTGAGAACGAATGCAAAAAACAGTCCACTCTCAGAACAGGCCGCTTGGACACTTTCAGAACAGCTCTGTTAGTGACTGAAAACAGCTCTCGAAGAGATTGTCAAAAGAGACTCTGAAAACGAAACGTTGATCACTTTTGAGCAAAAGGCTGCACACACGCAATTCAAGTTGCTCTGATTGTCATTTAGAGTTACATTATAGGAGCATTCAACAACAAGTCAAATGTGCTCGAGAAAGGCAGAAAACAACACTTTGATATAACTTGAGAACGAATGCAAAAAACAGTCCACTCTCAGAACAGGCTGCTTGGACACTTTCAGAACAGTTCTGTTAATGACTGAAATCAGCTCTTTAAGAGATTGTCAAAAGAGACTCTGAAAACGAAACATTGATAACTTTTGAGCAAAAGGCTGCACACACGTAATTCAACATACTCTGATTGTCATTTAGAGTTACATTATAGGAGCATTCAACAACAAGTCAAAATGTGCTCCAGAAAGGCAGAAAACAACACTTTGATAGTTTGATATAACTTGAGAACGAATGCAAAAAACAGTCCACTCTAAGAACAGGCCGCTTGGACGCTTTCAGAACAGCTCTGTTAATGACTGAAAACAGCTCTCGAAGAGATTGTCAAAAGAGACTCCGAAAACGAAACGTTGATCACTTTTGAGCAAAAGGCTGCACACACGCAATTCAAGTTGCTCTGATTGTCATTTAGAGTTACATTATAGGAGCATTCAGCAACAAGTCAAAATGTGCTCCAGAAAAGCAGAAAACAACACTGATAGAACTTGAGAATGAATGCAAAAAACAGTCCACTCTCAGAACAGGCCGCTTGGACACTTTCAGAACAGCTCTGTTAATGACTGAAAACAGCTCTCAAAGAGATTGTCAAAGAGACTCTGAAAACGAAACGTTGATCACTTTTGAGCAAAAGGCTGCACACACGCAATTCAAGTTGCTCTGATTGTCATTTAGAGTTACATTATAGGAGCATTCAACAACAAGTCAAAATGTGCTCCAGAAAGGCAGAAAACAACACTTTGATAGTTTGATATAACTTGAGAACGAATGCAAAAAACAGTCCACTCTAAGAACAGGCCGCTTGGACACTTTCAGAACAGCTCTGTTAATGACTGAAAACAGCTCTCGAAGAGATTGTCAAAAGAGACTCCGAAAACGAAACGTTGATCACTTTTGAGCAAAAGGCTAAACACGCGCAATTCAAGTTGCTCTGATTGTCATTTAGAGTTACATTATAGGAGCATTCAGCAACAAGTCAAAATGTGCTCCAGAAAAGCAGAAAACAACACTGATAGAACTTGAGAACGAATGCAAAAAACAGTCCACTCTCAGAACAGGCCGCTTGGACACTTTCAGAACAGCTCTGTTAATGACTGAAAACAGCTCTCGAAGAGATTGTCAAAAGAGACTCTGAAAACGAAACGTTGATCACTTTTGAGCAAAAGGCTGCACACACGCAATTCAAGTTGCTCTGATTGTAATTTAGAGTTACATTATAGGAGCATTCAACAACAAGTCAAAATGTGCTCGAGAAAGGCAGAAAACAACACTTTGATAGTTTGATATAACTTGAGAACGAATGCAAAAAACAGTCCACTCTAAGAACAGGCCGCTTGGACACTTTCAGAACAGCTCTGTTAATGACTGAAAACAGCTCTCGAAGAGATTGTCAAAAGAGACTCCGAAAACGAAACGTTGATCACTTTTGAGCAAAAGGCTGCACACACGCAATTCAAGTTGCTCTGATTGTCATTTAGAGTTACATTATAGGAGCATTCAGCAACAAGTCAAAATGTGCTCCAGAAAAGCAGAAAACAACACTGATAGAACTTGAGAACGAATGCAAAAAACAGTCCACTCTCAGAACAGGCCGCTTGGACACTTTCAGAACAGCTCTGTTAGTGACTGAAAACAGCTCTCGAAGAGATTGTCAAAAGAGACTCTGAAAACGAAATGTTGATCACTTTTGAGCAAAAGGCTGCACACACGCAATTCAAGTTGCTCTGATTGTCATTTAGAGTTACATTATAGGAGCATTCAACAACAAGTCAAAATGTGCTCGAGAAAGGCAGAAAACAACACTTTGATAGTTTGATATAACTTGAGAACGAATGCAAAAAACAGTCCACTCTAAGAACAGGCCGCTTGGACACTTTCAGAACAGCTCTGTTAATGACTGAAAACAGCTCTCGAAGAGATTGTCAAAAGAGACTCCGAAAACGAAACGTTGATCACTTTTGAGCAAAAGGCTGCACACACGCAATTCAAGTTGCTCTGATTGTCATTTAGAGTTACATTATAGGAGCATTCAGCAACAAGTCAAAATGTGCTCCAGAAAAGCAGAAAACAACACTGATAGAACTTGAGAACGAATGCAAAAAACAGTCCACTCTCAGAACAGGCCGCTTGGACACTTTCAGAACAGCTCTGTTAGTGACTGAAAACAGCTCTCGAAGAGATTGTCAAAAGAGACTCTGAAAACGAAACGTTGATCACTTTTGAGCAAAAGGCTGCACACACGCAATTCAAGTTGCTCTGATTGTCATTTAGAGTTACATTATAGGATTATTCAATAACAAGTCAAAATGTGCTCGTGAAAGGCAGAAAACAACACTTTGATAGTTTGATATAACTTGAGAACGAATGCAAAAAACAGTCCACTCTAAGAACAGGCCGCTTGGACACTTTCAGAACAGCTCTGTTAATGACTGAAAACAGCTCCCGAAGAGATTGTCAAAAGAGACTCTGAAAACGAAACGTTGATCACTTTTGAGCAAAAGGCTGCACACACGCAATTCAAGTTGCTCTGATTGTCATTTAGAGTTACATTATAGGATTATTCAACAACAAGTCAAAATGTGCTCGTGAAAGGCAGAAAACAACACTTTGATAGTTTGATATAACTTGAGAACGAATGCAAAAAACAGTCCACTCTAAGAACAGGCCGCTTGGACACTTTCAGAACAGCTCTGTTAATGACTGAAAACAGCTCTCGAAGAGATTGTCAAAAGAGACTCTGAAAACGAAACGTTGATCACTTTTGAGCAAAAGGCTGCACACACGCAATTCAAGTTGCTCTGATTGTCATTTAGAGTTACATTATAGGATTATTCAACAACAAGTCAAAATGTGCTCGTGAAAGGCAGAAAACAACACTTTGATAGTTTGATATAACTTGAGAACGAATGCAAAAAACAGTCCACTCTAAGAACAGGCCGCTTGGACACTTTCAGAACAGCTCTGTTAATGACTGAAAACAGCTCCCGAAGAGATTGTCAAAAGAGACTCTGAAAACGAAACGTTGATCACTTTTGAGCAAAAGGCTGCACACACGCAATTCAAGTTGCTCTGATTGTCATTTAGAGTTACATTATAGGATTATTCAACAACAAGTCCAAATGTGCTCGTGAAAGGCAGAAAACAACACTTTGATAGTTTGATATAACTTGAGAACGAATGCAAAAAACAGTCCACTCTAAGAACAGGCCGCTTGGACACTTTCAGAACAGCTCTGTTAATGACTGAAAACAGCTCTCGAAGAGATTGTCAAAAGAGACTCCGAAAACGAAACGTTGATCACTTTTGAGCAAAAGGCTGCACACACGCAATTCAAGTTGCTCTGATTGTCATTTAGAGTTACATTATAGGAGCATTCAGCAACAAGTCAAAATGTGCTCCAGAAAAGCAGAAAACAACACTGATAGAACTTGAGAACGAATGCAAAAAACAGTCCACTCTCAGAACAGGCCGCTTGGACACTTTCAGAACAGCTCTGTTAGTGACTGAAAACAGCTCTCGAAGAGATTGTCAAAAGAGACTCTGAAAACGAAACGTTGATCACTTTTGAGCAAAAGGCTGCACACACGCAATTCAAGTTGCTCTGATTGTCATTTAGAGTTACATTATAGGAGCATTCAACAACAAGTCAAAATGTGCTCGAGAAAGGCAGAAAACAACACTTTGATAGTTTGATATAACTTGAGAACGAATGCAAAAAACAGTCCACTCTAAGAACAGGCCGCTTGGACACTTTCAGAACAGCTCTGTTAATGACTGAAAACAGCTCTCGAAGAGATTGTCAAAAGAGACTCCGAAAACGAAACGTTGATCACTTTTGAGCAAAAGGCTGCACACACGCAATTCAAGTTGCTCTGATTGTCATTTAGAGTTACATTATAGGAGCATTCAGCAACAAGTCAAAATGTGCTCCAGAAAAGCAGAAAACAACACTTTGATAGTTTGATATAACTTGAGAACGAATGCAAAAAACAGTCCACTCTAAGAACAGGCCGCTTGGACACTTTCAGAACAGCTCTGTTAATGACTGAAAACAGCTCCCGAAGAGATTGTCAAAAGAGACTCTGAAAACGAAACGTTGATCACTTTTGAGCAAAAGGCTGCACACACGCAATTCAAGTTGCTCTGATTGTCATTTAGAGTTACATTATAGGATTATTCAACAACAAGTCCAAATGTGCTCGTGAAAGGCAGAAAACAACACTTTGATAGTTTGATATAACTTGAGAACGAATGCAAAAAACAGTCCACTCTAAGAACAGGCCGCTTGGACACTTTCAGAACAGCTCTGTTAATGACTGAAAACAGCTCTCGAAGAGATTGTCAAAAGAGACTCCGAAAACGAAACGTTGATCACTTTTGAGCAAAAGGCTGCACACACGCAATTCAAGTTGCTCTGATTGTCATTTAGAGTTACATTATAGGAGCATTCAGCAACAAGTCAAAATGTGCTCCAGAAAAGCAGAAAACAACACTGATAGAACTTGAGAACGAATGCAAAAAACAGTCCACTCTAAGAACAGGCCGCTTGGACACTTTCAGAACACCTCTGTTAATGACTGAAAACAGCTCTCGAAGAGATTGTCAAAAGAGACTCCGAAAACGAAACGTTGATCACTTTTGAGCAAAAGGCTGCACACACGCAATTCAAGTTGCTCTGATTGTCATTTAGAGTTACATTATAGGATTATTCAACAACAAGTCAAAATGTGCTCGTGAAAGGCAGAAAACAACACTTTGATAGTTTAATATAACTTGAGAACGAATGCAAAAAACAGTCCACTCTAAGAACAGGCCGCTTGGACACTTTCAGAACAGCTCTGTTAATGACTGAAAACAGCTCTCGAAGAGATTGTCAAAAGAGACTCCGAAAACGAAACGTTGATCACTTTTGAGCAAAAGGCTGCACACACGCAATTCAAGTTGCTCTGATTGTCATTTAGAGCAGGGGTCTTCAACCATTTTCAGCCCAAGGACCCCTTGGACGCGAGACAAACAGAACAGGGACCCCCATATGTATATATATATTTTTTTTTTTTAATGTGTCACATTTTAAGGCCTATAATAACTTTTATATTTACTTAATTCACCTTTTATTCCACCTTATTATTTATATGCTGGGTTATTAGCCTATATGTGATTGATAAAAAGATATAATTTCCCGTTATTGATTAACGTTAAAAAAAAAAATGCTAACTTTATGTTAGACTCTGCATCATGGGAATCATTTATTTTGTAAATAGTTTTTGTCAAAAGTAGTGTATTATTGCCTATTAATGTTTGTACTTTACTCAATATCATTTTTTAAATATTTTTTAATTCTCACAAATTATTTTGGTGAACAATTGTCAATTTGGTGAATAATTGTCAATTATTATGAAAAAAATTGGCGGACCCCCTGCAGTACCTCTGCGAACCCCCTAGGGGTCGCGGACCCCTGGTTGAAGACCACTGATTTAGAGTTACATTATAGGATTATTCAACAACAAGTCAAAATGTGCTCGTGAAAGGCAGAAAACAACAATTTGATAGTTTGATATAACTTGAGAACGAATGCAAAAAACAGTCCACTCTAAGAACAGGCCGCTTGGACACTTTCAGAACAGCTCTGTTAATGACTGAAAACAGCTCTCGAAGAGATTGTCAAAAGAGACTCTGAAAACGAAACGTTGATCACTTTTGAGCAAAAGGCTGCACACACGCAATTCAGGTTGCTCTGATTGTCATTTAGAGTTACATTATAGGAGCATTCAACAACAAGTCAAAATGTGCTCGAGAAAGGCAGAAAACAACACTTTGATAGTTTGATATAACTTGAGAACGAATGCAAAAAACAGTCCACTCTAAGAACAGGCCGCTTGGACACTTTCAGAACAGCTCTGTTAATGACTGAAAACAGCTCTCGAAGAGATTGTCAAAAGAGACTCCGAAAACGAAACGTTGATCACTTTTGAGCAAAAGGCTGCACACACGCAATTCAAGTTGCTCTGATTGTCATTTAGAGTTACATTATAGGATTATTCAACAACAAGTCAAAATGTGCTCGTGAAAGGCAGAAAACAACACTTTGATAGTTTAATATAACTTGAGAACGAATGCAAAAAACAGTCCACTCTAAGAACAGGCCGCTTGGACACTTTCAGAACAGCTCTGTTAATGACTGAAAACAGCTCTCGAAGAGATTGTCAAAAGAGACTCCGAAAACGAAACGTTGATCACTTTTGAGCAAAAGGCTGCACACACGCAATTCAAGTTGCTCTGATTGTCATTTAGAGCAGGGGTCTTCAACCATTTTCAGCCCAAGGACCCCTTGGACGCGAGACAAACAGAACAGGGACCCCCATATGTATATATATATTTATTTTTTTTAATGTGTCACATTTTAAGGCCTATAATAACTTTTATATTTACTTAATTCACCTTTTATTCCACCTTATTATTTATATGCTGGGTTATTAGCCTATATGTGATTGATAAAAAGATATAATTTCCCGTTATTGATTAACGTTAAAAAAAAAAATGCTAACTTTATGTTAGACTCTGCATCATGGGAATCATTTATTTTGTAAATAGTTTTTGTCAAAAGTAGTGTATTATTGCCTATTAATGTTTGTACTTTACTCAATATCATTTTTTAAATATTTTTTAATTCTCACAAATTATTTTGGTGAACAATTGTCAATTTGGTGAATAATTGTCAATTATTATGAAAAAAATTGGCGGACCCCCTGCAGTACCTCTGCGAACCCCCTAGGGGTCGCGGACCCCTGGTTGAAGACCACTGATTTAGAGTTACATTATAGGATTATTCAACAACAAGTCAAAATGTGCTCGTGAAAGGCAGAAAACAACAATTTGATAGTTTGATATAACTTGAGAACGAATGCAAAAAACAGTCCACTCTAAGAACAGGCCGCTTGGACACTTTCAGAACAGCTCTGTTAATGACTGAAAACAGCTCTCGAAGAGATTGTCAAAAGAGACTCTGAAAACGAAACGTTGATCACTTTTGAGCAAAAGGCTGCACACACGCAATTCAGGTTGCTCTGATTGTCATTTAGAGTTACATTATAGGAGCATTCAACAACAAGTCAAAATGTGCTCGAGAAAGGCAGAAAACAACACTTTGATAGTTTGATATAACTTGAGAACGAATGCAAAAAACAGTCCACTCTAAGAACAGGCCGCTTGGACACTTTCAGAACAGCTCTGTTAATGACTGAAAACAGCTCTCGAAGAGATTGTCAAAAGAGACCCCGAAAACGAAACGTTGATCACTTTTGAGCAAAAGGCTGCACACACGCAATTCAAGTTGCTCTGATTGTCATTTAGAGTTACATTATAGGAGCATTCAGCAACAAGTCAAAATGTGCTCCAGAAAAGCAGAAAACAACACTGATAGAACTTGAGAACGAATGCAAAAAACAGTCCACTCTCAGAACAGGCCGCTTGGACACTTTCAGAACAGCTCTGTTAGTGACTGAAAACAGCTCTCGAAGAGATTGTCAAAAGAGACTCTGAAAACGAAACGTTGATCACTTTTGAGCAAAAGGCTGCACACACGCAATTCAAGTTGCTCTGATTGTCATTTAGAGTTACATTATAGGAGCATTCAACAACAAGTCAAATGTGCTCGAGAAAGGCAGAAAACAACACTTTGATATAACTTGAGAACGAATGCAAAAAACAGTCCACTCTCAGAACAGGCTGCTTGGACACTTTCAGAACAGTTCTGTTAATGACTGAAATCAGCTCTTTAAGAGATTGTCAAAAGAGACTCTGAAAACGAAACATTGATAACTTTTGAGCAAAAAGCTGCACACACGTAATTCAACATACTCTGATTGTCATTTAGAGTTACATTATAGGAGCATTCAACAACAAGTCAAATGTGCTCGAGAAAGGCAGAAAACAACACTTTGATATAACTTGAGAACGAATGCAAAAAACAGTCCACTCTCAGAACAGGCTGCTTGGACACTTTCAGAACAGTTCTGTTAATGACTGAAATCAGCTCTTTAAGAGATTGTCAAAAGAGACTCTGAAAACGAAACATTGATAACTTTTGAGCAAAAGGCTGCACACACGTAATTCAACATACTCTGATTGTCATTTAGAGTTACATTATAGGAGCATTCAACAACAAGTCAAAATGTGCTCCAGAAAGGCAGAAAACAACACTTTGATAGTTTGATATAACTTGAGAACGAATGCAAAAAACAGTCCACTCTAAGAACAGGCCGCTTGGACGCTTTCAGAACAGCTCTGTTAATGACTGAAAACAGCTCTCGAAGAGATTGTCAAAAGAGACTCCGAAAACGAAACGTTGATCACTTTTGAGCAAAAGGCTGCACACACGCAATTCAAGTTGCTCTGATTGTCATTTAGAGTTACATTATAGGATTATTCAACAACAAGTCAAAATGTGCTCGTGAAAGGCAGAAAACAACACTTTGATAGTTTGATATAACTTGAGAACGAATGCAAAAAACAGTCGACTCTAAGAACAGGCCGCTTGGACACTTTCAGAACAGCTCTCTTAATGACTGAAAACAGCTCTCGAAGAGATTGTCAAAAGAGACTCTGAAAACGAAACGTTGATCACTTTTGAGCAAAAGGCTGCACACACGCAATTCAAGTTGCTCTGATGGTCATTTAGAGTTACATTATAGGATTATTCAACAACAAGTCAAAATGTGCTCGTGAAAGGCAGAAAACAACACTTTGATAGTTTGATATAACTTGAGAACGAATGCAAAAAACAGTCCACTCTAAGAACAGGCCGCTTGGACACTTTCAGAACAGCTCTGTTAATGACTGAAAACAGCTCTCGAAGAGATTGTCAAAAGAGACTCCAAAAACGAAACGTTGATCACTTTTGAGCAAAAGGCTGCACACACGCAATTCAAGTTGCTCTGATTGTCATTTAGAGTTACATTATAGGAGCATTCAGCAACAAGTCAAAATGTGCTCCAGAAAAGCAGAAAACAACACTGATAGAACTTGAGAACGAATGCAAAAAACAGTCCACTCTAAGAACAGGCCGCTTGGACACTTTCAGAACAGCTCTCTTAATGACTGAAAACAGCTCTCGAAGAGATTGTCAAAAGAGACTCTGAAAACGAAACGTTGATCACTTTTGAGCAAAAGGCTGCACACACGCAATTCAAGTTGCTCTGATTGTCATTTAGAGTTACATTATAGGATTATTCAACAACAAGTCAAAATGTGCTCGTGAAAGGCAGAAAACAACACTTTGATAGTTTGATATAACTTGAGAACGAATGCAAAAAACAGTCCATTCTAAGAACAGGCCGCTTGGACACTTTCAGAACAGCTCTGTTAATGACTGAAAACAGCTCTCGAAGAGATTGTCAAAAGAGACTCCGAAAACGAAACGTTGATCACTTTTGAGCAAAAGGCTGCACACACGCAATTCAAGTTGCTCTGATTGTCATTTAGAGTTACATTATAGGAGCATTCAGCAACAAGTCAAAATGTGCTCCAGAAAAGCAGAAAACAACACTGATAGAACTTGAGAACGAATGCAAAAAACAGTCCACTCTAAGAACAGGCCGCTTGGACACTTTCAGAACAGCTCTGTTAATGACTGAAAACAGCTCTCGAAGAGATTGTCAAAAGAGACTCCGAAAACGAAACGTTGATCACTTTTGAGCAAAAGGCTGCACACACGCAATTCAAGTTGCTCTGATTGTCATTTAGAGTTACATTATAGGATTATTCAACAACAAGTCAAAATGTGCTTGTGAAAGGCAGAAAACAACACTTTGATAGTTTGATATAACTTGAGAACGAATGCAAAAAACAGTCCACTCTAAGAACAGGCCGCTTGGACACTTTCAGAACAGCTCTCTTAATGACTGAAAACAGCTCTCGAAGAGATTGTCAAAAGAGACTCTGAAAACGAAACGTTGATCACTTTTGAGCAAAAGGCTGCACACACGCAATTCAAGTTGCTCTGATTGTCATTTAGAGTTACATTATAGGATTATTCAACAACAAGTCAAAATGTGCTCGTGAAAGGCAGAAAACAACACTTTGATAGTTTGATATAACTTGAGAACGAATGCAAAAAACAGTCCACTCTAAGAACAGGCCGCTTGGACACTTTCAGAACAGCTCTGTTAATGACTGAAAACAGCTCTCGAAGAGATTGTCAAAAGAGACTCCGAAAACGAAACGTTGATCACTTTTGAGCAAAAGGCTGCACACACGCAATTCAAGTTGCTCTGATTGTCATTTAGAGTTACATTATAGGAGCATTCAGCAACAAGTCAAAATGTGCTCCAGAAAAGCAGAAAACAACACTGATAGAACTTGAGAACGAATGCAAAAAACAGTCCACTCTAAGAACAGGCCGCTTGGACACTTTCAGAACAGCTCTGTTAATGACTGAAAACAGCTCTCGAAGAGATTGTCAAAAGAGACTCCGAAAACGAAACGTTGATCACTTTTGAGCAAAAGGCTGCACACACGCAATTCAAGTTGCTCTGATTGTCATTTAGAGTTACATTATAGGATTATTCAACAACAAGTCAAAATGTGCTCGTGAAAGGCAGAAAACAACACTTTGATAGTTTGATATAACTTGAGAACGAATGCAAAAAACAGTCCACTCTAAGAACAGGCCGCTTGGACACTTTCAGAACAGCTCTCTTAATGACTGAAAACAGCTCTCGAAGAGATTGTCAAAAGAGACTCTGAAAACGAAACGTTGATCACTTTTGAGCAAAAGGCTGCACACACGCAATTCAAGTTGCTCTGATTGTCATTTAGAGTTACATTATAAAATTATTCAACAACAAGTCAAAATGTGCTGGTGAAAGGCAGAAAACAACACTTTGATAGTTTGATATAACTTGAGAACGAATGCAAAAAACAGTCCACTCTAAGAACAGGCCGCTTGGACACTTTCAGAACAGCTCTGTTAATGACTGAAAACAGCTCTCGAAGAGATTGTCAAAAGAGACTCCGAAAACGAAACGTTGATCACTTTTGAGCAAAAGGCTGCACACACGCAATTCAAGTTGCTCTGATTGTCATTTAGAGTTACATTATAGGAGCATTCAGCAACAAGTCAAAATGTGCTCCAGAAAAGCAGAAAACAACACTGATAGAACTTGAGAACGAATGCAAAAAACAGTCCACTCTAAGAACAGGCCGCTTGGACACTTTCAGAACAGCTCTGTTAATGACTGAAAACAGCTCTCGAAGAGATTGTCAAAAGAGACTCCGAAAACGAAACGTTGATCACTTTTGAGCAAAAGGCTGCACACACGCAATTCAAGTTGCTCTGATTGTCATTTAGAGTTACATTATAGGATTATTCAACAACAAGTCAAAATGTGCTCGTGAAAGGCAGAAAACAACACTTTGATAGTTTGATATAACTTGAGAACGAATGCAAAAAACAGTCGACTCTAAGAACAGGCCGCTTGGACACTTTCAGAACAGCTCTGTTAATGACTGAAAACAGCTCTCGAAGAGATTGTCAAAAGAGACTCTGAAAACGAAACGTTGATCACTTTTGAGCAAAAGGCTGCACACACGCAATTCAAGTTGCTCTGATTGTCATTTAGAGTTACATTATAGGAGCATTCAACAACAAGTCAAAATGTGCTCGAGAAAGGCAGAAAACAACACTTTGATAGTTTGATATATAATTGAGAACGAATGCAAAAAACAGTCCACTCTAAGAACAGGCCGCTTGGACACTTTCAGAACAGCTCAGTTAATGACTGAAAACAGCTCTCGAAGAGATTGTCAAAAGAGACTCCGAAAACGAAACGTTGATCACTTTTGAGCAAAAGGCTGCACACACGCAATTCAAGTTGCTCTGATTGTCATTTAGAGTTACATTATAGGATTATTCAACAACAAGACAAAATGTGCTCGTGAAAGGCAGAAAACAACACTTTGATAGTTTGATATAACTTGAGAACGAATGCAAAAAACAGTCCACTCTAAGAACAGGCCGCTTGGACACTTTCAGAACAGCTCTGTTAATGACTGAAAACAGCTCTCGAAGAGATTGTCAAAAAAAACTCCGAAAACGAAACGTTGATCACTTTTGAGCAAAAGGCTGCACACACGCAATTCAAGTTGCTCTGATTGTCATTTAGAGTTACATTATAGGATTATTCAACAAGTCAAAATGTGCTCGTGAAAGGCAGAAAACAACACTTTGATAGTTTGATATAACTTGAGAACGAATGCAAAAAACAGTCCACTCTAAGAACAGGCCGCTTGGACACTTTCAGAACAGCTCTGTTAATGACTGAAAACAGCTCTCGAAGAGATTGTCAAAAGAGACTCTGAAAACGAAACGTTGATCACTTTTGAGCAAAAGGCTGCACACACGCAATTCAAGTTGCTCTGATTGTCATTTAGAGTTACATTATAGGAGCATTCAACAACAAGTCAAAATGTGCTCGAGAAAGGCAGAAAACAACACTTTGATAGTTTGATATATAATTGAGAACGAATGCAAAAAACAGTCCACTCTAAGAACAGGCCGCTTGGACACTTTCAGAACAGCTCAGTTAATGACTGAAAACAGCTCTCGAAGAGATTGTCAAAAGAGACTCCGAAAACGAAACGTTGATCACTTTTGAGCAAAAGGCTGCACACACGCAATTCAAGTTGCTCTGATTGTCATTTAGAGTTACATTATAGGATTATTCAACAACAAGTCAAAATGTGCTCGTGAAAGGCAGAAAACAACACTTTGATAGTTTGATATAACTTGAGAACGAATGCAAAAAACAGTCCACTCTAAGAACAGGCCGCTTGGACACTTTCAGAACAGCTCTGTTAATGACTGAAAACAGCTCTCGAAGAGATTGTCAAAAAAAACTCCGAAAACGAAACGTTGATCACTTTTGAGCA
Source organism: Nansenia antarctica (assembly GCF_963989245.1). NCBI lineage: Eukaryota > Metazoa > Chordata > Actinopteri > Argentiniformes > Microstomatidae > Nansenia > Nansenia antarctica. The sequence continues at coordinate 26,450,995 of NC_137685.1, read as the reverse complement.
AAAGGCTGCACACACGCAATTCAAGTTGCTCTGATTGTCATTTAGAGTTACATTATAGGATTATTCAACAACAAGTCAAAATGTGCTCGTGAAAGGCAGAAAACAACACTTTGATAGTTTGATATAACTTGAGAACGAATGCAAAAAACAGTCCACTCTAAGAACAGGCCGCTTGGACACTTTCAGAACAGCTCTGTTAATGACTGAAAACAGCTCTCGAAGAGATTGTCAAAAGAGACTCTGAAAACGAAACGTTGATCACTTTTGAGCAAAAGGCTGCACACACGCAATTCAAGTTGCTCTGATTGTCATTTAGAGTTACATTATAGGAGCATTCAACAACAAGTCAAAATGTGCTCGAGAAAGGCAGAAAACAACACTTTGATAGTTTGATATATAATTGAGAACGAATGCAAAAAACAGTCCACTCTAAGAACAGGCCGCTTGGACACTTTCAGAACAGCTCAGTTAATGACTGAAAACAGCTCTCGAAGAGATTGTCAAAAGAGACTCCGAAAACGAAACGTTGATCACTTTTGAGCAAAAGGCTGCACACACGCAATTCAAGTTGCTCTGATTGTCATTTAGAGTTACATTATAGGATTATTCAACAACAAGTCAAAATGTGCTCGTGAAAGGCAGAAAACAACACTTTGATAGTTTGATATAACTTGAGAACGAATGCAAAAAACAGTCCACTCTAAGAACAGGCCGCTTGGACACTTTCAGAACAGCTCTGTTAATGACTGAAAACAGCTCTCGAAGAGATTGTCAAAAAAAACTCCGAAAACGAAACGTTGATCACTTTTGAGCAAAAGGCTGCACACACGCAATTCAAGTTGCTCTGATTGTCATTTAGAGTTACATTATAGGATTATTCAACAACAAGTCAAAATGTGCTCGTGAAAGGCAGAAAACAACACTTTGATAGTTTGATATAACTTGAGAACGAATGCAAAAAACAGTCCACTCTAAGAACAGGCCGCTTGGACACTTTCAGAACAGCTCTGTTAATGACTGAAAACAGCTCTCGAAGAGATTGTCAAAAGAGACTCTGAAAACGAAACGTTGATCACTTTTGAGCAAAAGACTGCACACACGCAATTCAAGTTGCTCTGATTGTCATTTAGAGTTACATTATAGGATTATTCAACAACAAGTCAAAATGTGCTCGTGAAAGGCAGAAAACAACACTTTGATAGTTTGATATAACTTGAGAACGAATGCAAAAAACAGTCCACTCTAAGAACAGGCCGCTTGGACACTTTCAGAACAGCTCTGTTAATGACTGAAAACAGCTCTCGAAGAGATTGTCAAAAGAGACTCCGAAAACGAAACGTTGATCACTTTTGAGCAAAAGGCTGCACACACGCAATTCAAGTTGCTCTGATTGTCATTTAGAGTTACATTATAGGAGCATTCAGCAACAAGTCAAAATGTGCTCCAGAAAAGCAGAAAACAACACTGATAGAACTTGAGAACGAATGCAAAAAACAGTCCACTCTAAGAACAGGCCGCTTGGACACTTTCAGAACAGCTCTGTTAATGACTGAAAACAGCTCTCGAAGAGATTGTCAAAAGAGACTCCGAAAACGAAACGTTGATCACTTTTGAGCAAAAGGCTGCACACACGCAATTCAAGTTGCTCTGATTGTCATTTAGAGTTACATTATAGGATTATTCAACAACAAGTCAAAATGTGCTCGTGAAAGGCAGAAAACAACACATTGATAGTTTAATATAACTTGAGAACGAATGCAAAAAACAGTCCACTCTAAGAACAGGCCGCTTGGACACTTTCAGAACAGCTCTGTTAATGACTGAAAACAGCTCTCGAAGAGATTGTCAAAAGAGACTCTGAAAACGAAACGTTGATCACTTTTGAGCAAAAGGCTGCACACACGCAATTCAAGTTGCTCTGATTGTCATTTAGAGTTACATTATAGGATTATTCAACAACAAGTCAAAATGTGCTCGTGAAAGGCAGAAAACAACACTTTGATAGTTTGATATAACTTGAGAACGAATGCAAAAAACAGTCCACTCTAAGAACAGGCCGCTTGGACACTTTCAGAACAGCTCTGTTAATGACTGAAAACAGCTCTCGAAGAGATTGTCAAAAAAAACTCCGAAAACGAAACGTTGATCACTTTTGAGCAAAAGGCTGCACACACGCAATTCAAGTTGCTCTGATTGTCATTTAGAGTTACATTATAGGATTATTCAACAACAAGTCAAAATGTGCTCGTGAAAGGCAGAAAACAACACTTTGATAGTTTGATATAACTTGAGAACGAATGCAAAAAACAGTCCACTCTAAGAACAGGCCGCTTGGACACTTTCAGAACAGCTCTGTTAATGACTGAAAACAGCTCTCGAAGAGATTGTCAAAAGAGACTCTGAAAACGAAACGTTGATCACTTTTGAGCAAAAGACTGCACACACGCAATTCAAGTTGCTCTGATTGTCATTTAGAGTTACATTATAGGATTATTCAACAACAAGTCAAAATGTGCTCGTGAAAGGCAGAAAACAACACTTTGATAGTTTGATATAACTTGAGAACGAATGCAAAAAACAGTCCACTCTAAGAACAGGCCGCTTGGACACTTTCAGAACAGCTCTGTTAATGACTGAAAACAGCTCTCGAAGAGATTGTCAAAAGAGACTCCGAAAACGAAACGTTGATCACTTTTGAGCAAAAGGCTGCACACACGCAATTCAAGTTGCTCTGATTGTCATTTAGAGTTACATTATAGGAGCATTCAGCAACAAGTCAAAATGTGCTCCAGAAAAGCAGAAAACAACACTGATAGAACTTGAGAACGAATGCAAAAAACAGTCCACTCTAAGAACAGGCCGCTTGGACACTTTCAGAACAGCTCTGTTAATGACTGAAAACAGCTCTCGAAGAGATTGTCAAAAGAGACTCCGAAAACGAAACGTTGATCACTTTTGAGCAAAAGGCTGCACACACGCAATTCAAGTTGCTCTGATTGTCATTTAGAGTTACATTATAGGATTATTCAACAACAAGTCAAAATGTGCTCGTGAAAGGCAGAAAACAACACATTGATAGTTTAATATAACTTGAGAACGAATGCAAAAAACAGTCCACTCTAAGAACAGGCCGCTTGGACACTTTCAGAACAGCTCTGTTAATGACTGAAAACAGCTCTCGAAGAGATTGTCAAAAGAGACTCTGAAAACGAAACGTTGATCACTTTTGAGCAAAAGGCTGCACACACGCAATTCAAGTTGCTCTGATTGTCATTTAGAGTTACATTATAGGATTATTCAACAACAAGTCAAAATGTGCTCGTGAAAGGCAGAAAACAACACTTTGATAGTTTGATATAACTTGAGAACGAATGCAAAAAACAGTCCACTCTAAGAACAGGCCGCTTGGACACTTTCAGAACAGCTCTGTTAATGACTGAAAACAGCTCTCGAAGAGATTGTCAAAAGAGACTCCGAAAACGAAACGTTGATCACTTTTGAGCAAAAGGCTGCACACACGCAATTCAAGTTGCTCTGATTGTCATTTAGAGTTACATTATAGGAGCATTCAGCAACAAGTCAAAATGTGCTCCAGAAAAGCAGAAAACAACACTGATAGAACTTGAGAACGAATGCAAAAAACAGTCCACTCTAAGAACAGGCCGCTTGGACACTTTCAGAACACCTCTGTTAATGACTGAAAACAGCTCTCGAAGAGATTGTCAAAAGAGACTCCGAAAACGAAACGTTGATCACTTTTGAGCAAAAGGCTGCACACACGCAATTCAAGTTGCTCTGATTGTCATTTAGAGTTACATTATAGGATTATTCAACAACAAGTCAAAATGTGCTCGTGAAAGGCAGAAAACAACACTTTGATAGTTTAATATAACTTGAGAACGAATGCAAAAAACAGTCCACTCTAAGAACAGGCCGCTTGGACACTTTCAGAACAGCTCTGTTAATGACTGAAAACAGCTCTCGAAGAGATTGTCAAAAGAGACTCCGAAAACGAAACGTTGATCACTTTTGAGCAAAAGGCTGCACACACGCAATTCAAGTTGCTCTGATTGTCATTTAGAGCAGGGGTCTTCAACCATTTTCAGCCCAAGGACCCCTTGGACGCGAGACAAACAGAACAGGGACCCCCATATGTATATATATATTTTTTTTTTTAATGTGTCACATTTTAAGGCCTATAATAACTTTTATATTTACTTAATTCACCTTTTATTCCACCTTATTATTTATATGCTGGGTTATTAGCCTATATGTGATTGATAAAAAGATATAATTTCCCGTTATTGATTAACGTTAAAAAAAAATTGCTAACTTTATGTTAGACTCTGCATCATGGGAATCATTTATTTTGTAAATAGTTTTTGTCAAAAGTAGTGTATTATTGCCTATTAATGTTTGTACTTTACTCAATATCATTTTTTAAATATTTTTTAATTCTCACAAATTATTTTGGTGAACAATTGTCAATTTGGTGAATAATTGTCAATTATTATGAAAAAAATTGGCGGACCCCCTGCAGTACCTCTGCGAACCCCCTAGGGGTCGCGGACCCCTGGTTGAAGACCACTGATTTAGAGTTACATTATAGGATTATTCAACAACAAGTCAAAATGTGCTCGTGAAAGGCAGAAAACAACAATTTGATAGTTTGATATAACTTGAGAACGAATGCAAAAAACAGTCCACTCTAAGAACAGGCCGCTTGGACACTTTCAGAACAGCTCTGTTAATGACTGAAAACAGCTCTCGAAGAGATTGTCAAAAGAGACTCTGAAAACGAAACGTTGATCACTTTTGAGCAAAAGGCTGCACACACGCAATTCAGGTTGCTCTGATTGTCATTTAGAGTTACATTATAGGAGCATTCAACAACAAGTCAAAATGTGCTCGAGAAAGGCAGAAAACAACACTTTGATAGTTTGATATAACTTGAGAACGAATGCAAAAAACAGTCCACTCTAAGAACAGGCCGCTTGGACACTTTCAGAACAGCTCTGTTAATGACTGAAAACAGCTCTCGAAGAGATTGTCAAAAGAGACCCCGAAAACGAAACGTTGATCACTTTTGAGCAAAAGGCTGCACACACGCAATTCAAGTTGCTCTGATTGTCATTTAGAGTTACATTATAGGAGCATTCAGCAACAAGTCAAAATGTGCTCCAGAAAAGCAGAAAACAACACTGATAGAACTTGAGAACGAATGCAAAAAACAGTCCACTCTCAGAACAGGCCGCTTGGACACTTTCAGAACAGCTCTGTTAGTGACTGAAAACAGCTCTCGAAGAGATTGTCAAAAGAGACTCTGAAAACGAAACGTTGATCACTTTTGAGCAAAAGGCTGCACACACGCAATTCAAGTTGCTCTGATTGTCATTTAGAGTTACATTATAGGAGCATTCAACAACAAGTCAAATGTGCTCGAGAAAGGCAGAAAACAACACTTTGATATAACTTGAGAACGAATGCAAAAAACAGTCCACTCTCAGAACAGGCTGCTTGGACACTTTCAGAACAGTTCTGTTAATGACTGAAATCAGCTCTTTAAGAGATTGTCAAAAGAGACTCTGAAAACGAAACATTGATAACTTTTGAGCAAAAAGCTGCACACACGTAATTCAACATACTCTGATTGTCATTTAGAGTTACATTATAGGAGCATTCAACAACAAGTCAAATGTGCTCGAGAAAGGCAGAAAACAACACTTTGATATAACTTGAGAACGAATGCAAAAAACAGTCCACTCTCAGAACAGGCTGCTTGGACACTTTCAGAACAGTTCTGTTAATGACTGAAATCAGCTCTTTAAGAGATTGTCAAAAGAGACTCTGAAAACGAAACATTGATAACTTTTGAGCAAAAGGCTGCACACACGTAATTCAACATATTCTGATTGTCATTTAGAGTTACATTATAGGAGCATTCAACAACAAGTCAAAATGTGCTCCAGAAAGGCAGAAAACAACACTTTGATAGTTTGATATAACTTGAGAACGAATGCAAAAAACAGTCCACTCTAAGAACAGGCCGCTTGGACGCTTTCAGAACAGCTCTGTTAATGACTGAAAACAGCTCTCGAAGAGATTGTCAAAAGAGACTCCGAAAACGAAACGTTGATCACTTTTGAGCAAAAGGCTGCACACACGCAATTCAAGTTGCTCTGATTGTCATTTAGAGTTACATTATAGGATTATTCAACAACAAGTCAAAATGTGCTCGTGAAAGGCAGAAAACAACACTTTGATAGTTTGATATAACTTGAGAACGAATGCAAAAAACAGTCCACTCTAAGAACAGGCCGCTTGGACACTTTCAGAACAGCTCTCTTAATGACTGAAAACAGCTCTCGAAGAGATTGTCAAAAGAGACTCTGAAAACGAAACGTTGATCACTTTTGAGCAAAAGGCTGCACACACGCAATTCAAGTTGCTCTGATTGTCATTTAGAGTTACATTATAAAATTATTCAACAACAAGTCAAAATGTGCTCGTGAAAGGCAGAAAACAACACTTTGATAGTTTGATATAACTTGAGAACGAATGCAAAAAACAGTCCACTCTAAGAACAGGCCGCTTGGACACTTTCAGAACAGCTCTGTTAATGACTGAAAACAGCTCTCGAAGAGATTGTCAAAAGAGACTCCGAAAACGAAACGTTGATCACTTTTGAGCAAAAGGCTGCACACACGCAATTCAAGTTGCTCTGATTGTCATTTAGAGTTACATTATAGGAGCATTCAGCAACAAGTCAAAATGTGCTCCAGAAAAGCAGAAAACAACACTGATAGAACTTGAGAACGAATGCAAAAAACAGTCCACTCTAAGAACAGGCCGCTTGGACACTTTCAGAACAGCTCTGTTAATGACTGAAAACAGCTCTCGAAGAGATTGTCAAAAGAGACTCCGAAAACGAAACGTTGATCACTTTTGAGCAAAAGGCTGCACACACGCAATTCAAGTTGCTCTGATTGTCATTTAGAGTTACATTATAGGATTATTCAACAACAAGTCAAAATGTGCTCGTGAAAGGCAGAAAACAACACTTTGATAGTTTGATATAACTTGAGAACGAATGCAAAAAACAGTCCACTCTAAGAACAGGCCGCTTGGACACTTTCAGAACAGCTCTGTTAATGACTGAAAACAGCTCTCGAAGAGATTGTCAAAAGAGACTCTGAAAACGAAACGTTGATCACTTTTGAGCAAAAGGCTGCACACACGCAATTCAAGTTGCTCTGATTGTCATTTAGAGTTACATTATAGGATTATTCAACAACAAGTCAAAATGTGCTCGTGAAAGGCAGAAAACAACACTTTGATAGTTTGATATAACTTGAGAACGAATGCAAAAAACAGTCGACTCTAAGAACAGGCCGCTTGGACACTTTCAGAACAGCTCTGTTAATGACTGAAAACAGCTCTCGAAGAGATTGTCAAAAGAGACTCTGAAAACGAAACGTTGATCACTTTTGAGCAAAAGGCTGCACACACGCAATTCAAGTTGCTCTGATTGTCATTTAGAGTTACATTATAGGAGCATTCAACAACAAGTCAAAATGTGCTCGAGAAAGGCAGAAAACAACACTTTGATAGTTTGATATATAATTGAGAACGAATGCAAAAAACAGTCCACTCTAAGAACAGGCCGCTTGGACACTTTCAGAACAGCTCAGTTAATGACTGAAAACAGCTCTCGAAGAGATTGTCAAAAGAGACTCCGAAAACGAAACGTTGATCACTTTTGAGCAAAAGGCTGCACACACGCAATTCAAGTTGCTCTGATTGTCATTTAGAGTTACATTATAGGATTATTCAACAACAAGACAAAATGTGCTCGTGAAAGGCAGAAAACAACACTTTGATAGTTTGATATAACTTGAGAACGAATGCAAAAAACAGTCCACTCTAAGAACAGGCCGCTTGGACACTTTCAGAACAGCTCTGTTAATGACTGAAAACAGCTCTCGAAGAGATTGTCAAAAAAAACTCCGAAAACGAAACGTTGATCACTTTTGAGCAAAAGGCTGCACACACGCAATTCAAGTTGCTCTGATTGTCATTTAGAGTTACATTATAGGATTATTCAACAAGTCAAAATGTGCTCGTGAAAGGCAGAAAACAACACTTTGATAGTTTGATATAACTTGAGAACGAATGCAAAAAACAGTCCACTCTAAGAACAGGCCGCTTGGACACTTTCAGAACAGCTCTGTTAATGACTGAAAACAGCTCTCGAAGAGATTGTCAAAAGAGACTCTGAAAACGAAACGTTGATCACTTTTGAGCAAAAGGCTGCACACACGCAATTCAAGTTGCTCTGATTGTCATTTAGAGTTACATTATAGGAGCATTCAACAACAAGTCAAAATGTGCTCGAGAAAGGCAGAAAACAACACTTTGATAGTTTGATATATAATTGAGAACGAATGCAAAAAACAGTCCACTCTAAGAACAGGCCGCTTGGACACTTTCAGAACAGCTCAGTTAATGACTGAAAACAGCTCTCGAAGAGATTGTCAAAAGAGACTCCGAAAACGAAACGTTGATCACTTTTGAGCAAAAGGCTGCACACACGCAATTCAAGTTGCTCTGATTGTCATTTAGAGTTACATTATAGGATTATTCAACAACAAGTCAAAATGTGCTCGTGAAAGGCAGAAAACAACACTTTGATAGTTTGATATAACTTGAGAACGAATGCAAAAAACAGTCCACTCTAAGAACAGGCCGCTTGGACACTTTCAGAACAGCTCTGTTAATGACTGAAAACAGCTCTCGAAGAGATTGTCAAAAAAAACTCCGAAAACGAAACGTTGATCACTTTTGAGCAAAAGGCTGCACACACGCAATTCAAGTTGCTCTGATTGTCATTTAGAGTTACATTATAGGATTATTCAACAACAAGTCAAAATGTGCTCGTGAAAGGCAGAAAACAACACTTTGATAGTTTGATATAACTTGAGAACGAATGCAAAAAACAGTCCACTCTAAGAACAGGCCGCTTGGACACTTTCAGAACAGCTCTGTTAATGACTGAAAACAGCTCTCGAAGAGATTGTCAAAAGAGACTCTGAAAACGAAACGTTGATCACTTTTGAGCAAAAGGCTGCACACACGCAATTCAAGTTGCTCTGATTGTCATTTAGAGTTACATTATAGGAGCATTCAACAACAAGTCAAAATGTGCTCGAGAAAGGCAGAAAACAACACTTTGATAGTTTGATATATAATTGAGAACGAATGCAAAAAACAGTCCACTCTAAGAACAGGCCGCTTGGACACTTTCAGAACAGCTCAGTTAATGACTGAAAACAGCTCTCGAAGAGATTGTCAAAAGAGACTCCGAAAACGAAACGTTGATCACTTTTGAGCAAAAGGCTGCACACACGCAATTCAAGTTGCTCTGATTGTCATTTAGAGTTACATTATAGGATTATTCAACAACAAGTCAAAATGTGCTCGTGAAAGGCAGAAAACAACACTTTGATAGTTTGATATAACTTGAGAACGAATGCAAAAAACAGTCCACTCTAAGAACAGGCCGCTTGGACACTTTCAGAACAGCTCTGTTAATGACTGAAAACAGCTCTCGAAGAGATTGTCAAAAGAGACTCTGAAAACGAAACGTTGATCACTTTTGAGCAAAAGGCTGCACACACGCAATTCAAGTTGCTCTGATTGTCATTTAGAGTTACATTATAGGATTATTCAACAACAAGTCAAAATGTGCTCGTGAAAGGCAGAAAACAACACTTTGATAGTTTGATATAACTTGAGAACGAATGCAAAAAACAGTCGACTCTAAGAACAGGCCGCTTGGACACTTTCAGAACAGCTCTGTTAATGACTGAAAACAGCTCTCGAAGAGATTGTCAAAAGAGACTCTGAAAACGAAACGTTGATCACTTTTGAGCAAAAGGCTGCACACACGCAATTCAAGTTGCTCTGATTGTCATTTAGAGTTACATTATAGGAGCATTCAACAACAAGTCAAAATGTGCTCGAGAAAGGCAGAAAACAACACTTTGATAGTTTGATATATAATTGAGAACGAATGCAAAAAACAGTCCACTCTAAGAACAGGCCGCTTGGACACTTTCAGAACAGCTCAGTTAATGACTGAAAACAGCTCTCGAAGAGATTGTCAAAAGAGACTCCGAAAACGAAACGTTGATCACTTTTGAGCAAAAGGCTGCACACACGCAATTCAAGTTGCTCTGATTGTCATTTAGAGTTACATTATAGGATTATTCAACAACAAGACAAAATGTGCTCGTGAAAGGCAGAAAACAACACTTTGATAGTTTGATATAACTTGAGAACGAATGCAAAAAACAGTCCACTCTAAGAACAGGCCGCTTGGACACTTTCAGAACAGCTCTGTTAATGACTGAAAACAGCTCTCGAAGAGATTGTCAAAAAAAACTCCGAAAACGAAACGTTGATCACTTTTGAGCAAAAGGCTGCACACACGCAATTCAAGTTGCTCTGATTGTCATTTAGAGTTACATTATAGGATTATTCAACAAGTCAAAATGTGCTCGTGAAAGGCAGAAAACAACACTTTGATAGTTTGATATAACTTGAGAACGAATGCAAAAAACAGTCCACTCTAAGAACAGGCCGCTTGGACACTTTCAGAACAGCTCTGTTAATGACTGAAAACAGCTCTCGAAGAGATTGTCAAAAGAGACTCTGAAAACGAAACGTTGATCACTTTTGAGCAAAAGGCTGCACACACGCAATTCAAGTTGCTCTGATTGTCATTTAGAGTTACATTATAGGAGCATTCAACAACAAGTCAAAATGTGCTCGAGAAAGGCAGAAAACAACACTTTGATAGTTTGATATATAATTGAGAACGAATGCAAAAAACAGTCCACTCTAAGAACAGGCCGCTTGGACACTTTCAGAACAGCTCAGTTAATGACTGAAAACAGCTCTCGAAGAGATTGTCAAAAGAGACTCCGAAAACGAAACGTTGATCACTTTTGAGCAAAAGGCTGCACACACGCAATTCAAGTTGCTCTGATTGTCATTTAGAGTTACATTATAGGATTATTCAACAACAAGTCAAAATGTGCTCGTGAAAGGCAGAAAACAACACTTTGATAGTTTGATATAACTTGAGAACGAATGCAAAAAACAGTCCACTCTAAGAACAGGCCGCTTGGACACTTTCAGAACAGCTCTGTTAATGACTGAAAACAGCTCTCGAAGAGATTGTCAAAAAAAACTCCGAAAACGAAACGTTGATCACTTTTGAGCAAAAGGCTGCACACACGCAATTCAAGTTGCTCTGATTGTCATTTAGAGTTACATTATAGGATTATTCAACAACAAGTCAAAATGTGCTCGTGAAAGGCAGAAAACAACACTTTGATAGTTTGATATAACTTGAGAACGAATGCAAAAAACAGTCCACTCTAAGAACAGGCCGCTTGGACACTTTCAGAACAGCTCTGTTAATGACTGAAAACAGCTCTCGAAGAGATTGTCAAAAGAGACTCTGAAAACGAAACGTTGATCACTTTTGAGCAAAAGGCTGCACACACGCAATTCAAGTTGCTCTGATTGTCATTTAGAGTTACATTATAGGAGCATTCAACAACAAGTCAAAATGTGCTCGAGAAAGGCAGAAAACAACACTTTGATAGTTTGATATATAATTGAGAACGAATGCAAAAAACAGTCCACTCTAAGAACAGGCCGCTTGGACACTTTCAGAACAGCTCAGTTAATGACTGAAAACAGCTCTCGAAGAGATTGTCAAAAGAGACTCCGAAAACGAAACGTTGATCACTTTTGAGCAAAAGGCTGCACACACGCAATTCAAGTTGCTCTGATTGTCATTTAGAGTTACATTATAGGATTATTCAACAACAAGTCAAAATGTGCTCGTGAAAGGCAGAAAACAACACTTTGATAGTTTGATATAACTTGAGAACGAATGCAAAAAACAGTCCACTCTAAGAACAGGCCGCTTGGACACTTTCAGAACAGCTCTGTTAATGACTGAAAACAGCTCTCGAAGAGATTGTCAAAAAAAACTCCGAAAACGAAACGTTGATCACTTTTGAGCAAAAGGCTGCACACACGCAATTCAAGTTGCTCTGATTGTCATTTAGAGTTACATTATAGGATTATTCAACAACAAGTCAAAATGTGCTCGTGAAAGGCAGAAAACAACACTTTGATAGTTTGATATAACTTGAGAACGAATGCAAAAAACAGTCCACTCTAAGAACAGGCCGCTTGGACACTTTCAGAACAGCTCTGTTAATGACTGAAAACAGCTCTCGAAGAGATTGTCAAAAGAGACTCTGAAAACGAAACGTTGATCACTTTTGAGCAAAAGGCTGCACACACGCAATTCAAGTTGCTCTGATTGTCATTTAGAGTTACATTATAGGAGCATTCAACAACAAGTCAAAATGTGCTCGAGAAAGGCAGAAAACAACACTTTGATAGTTTGATATATAATTGAGAACGAATGCAAAAAACAGTCCACTCTAAGAACAGGCCGCTTGGACACTTTCAGAACAGCTCAGTTAATGACTGAAAACAGCTCTCGAAGAGATTGTCAAAAGAGACTCCGAAAACGAAACGTTGATCACTTTTGAGCAAAAGGCTGCACACACGCAATTCAAGTTGCTCTGATTGTCATTTAGAGTTACATTATAGGATTATTCAACAACAAGTCAAAATGTGCTCGTGAAAGGCAGAAAACAACACTTTGATAGTTTGATATAACTTGAGAACGAATGCAAAAAACAGTCCACTCTAAGAACAGGCCGCTTGGACACTTTCAGAACAGCTCTGTTAATGACTGAAAACAGCTCTCGAAGAGATTGTCAAAAAAAACTCCGAAAACGAAACGTTGATCACTTTTGAGCAAAAGGCTGCACACACGCAATTCAAGTTGCTCTGATTGTCATTTAGAGTTACATTATAGGATTATTCAACAACAAGTCAAAATGTGCTCGTGAAAGGCAGAAAACAACACTTTGATAGTTTGATATAACTTGAGAACGAATGCAAAAAACAGTCCACTCTAAGAACAGGCCGCTTGGACACTTTCAGAACAGCTCTGTTAATGACTGAAAACAGCTCTCGAAGAGATTGTCAAAAGAGACTCTGAAAACGAAACGTTGATCACTTTTGAGCAAAAGACTGCACACACGCAATTCAAGTTGCTCTGATTGTCATTTAGAGTTACATTATAGGATTATTCAACAACAAGTCAAAATGTGCTCGTGAAAGGCAGAAAACAACACTTTGATAGTTTGATATAACTTGAGAACGAATGCAAAAAACAGTCCACTCTAAGAACAGGCCGCTTGGACACTTTCAGAACAGCTCTGTTAATGACTGAAAACAGCTCTCGAAGAGATTGTCAAAAGAGACTCCGAAAACGAAACGTTGATCACTTTTGAGCAAAAGGCTGCACACACGCAATTCAAGTTGCTCTGATTGTCATTTAGAGTTACATTATAGGAGCATTCAGCAACAAGTCAAAATGTGCTCCAGAAAAGCAGAAAACAACACTGATAGAACTTGAGAACGAATGCAAAAAACAGTCCACTCTAAGAACAGGCCGCTTGGACACTTTCAGAACAGCTCTGTTAATGACTGAAAACAGCTCTCGAAGAGATTGTCAAAAGAGACTCCGAAAACGAAACGTTGATCACTTTTGAGCAAAAGGCTGCACACACGCAATTCAAGTTGCTCTGATTGTCATTTAGAGTTACATTATAGGATTATTCAACAACAAGTCAAAATGTGCTCGTGAAAGGCAGAAAACAACACATTGATAGTTTAATATAACTTGAGAACGAATGCAAAAAACAGTCCACTCTAAGAACAGGCCGCTTGGACACTTTCAGAACAGCTCTGTTAATGACTGAAAACAGCTCTCGAAGAGATTGTCAAAAGAGACTCTGAAAACGAAACGTTGATCACTTTTGAGCAAAAGGCTGCACACACGCAATTCAAGTTGCTCTGATTGTCATTTAGAGTTACATTATAGGATTATTCAACAACAAGTCAAAATGTGCTCGTGAAAGGCAGAAAACAACACTTTGATAGTTTGATATAACTTGAGAACGAATGCAAAAAACAGTCCACTCTAAGAACAGGCCGCTTGGACACTTTCAGAACAGCTCTGTTAATGACTGAAAACAGCTCTCGAAGAGATTGTCAAAAGAGACTCCGAAAACGAAACGTTGATCACTTTTGAGCAAAAGGCTGCACACACGCAATTCAAGTTGCTCTGATTGTCATTTAGAGTTACATTATAGGAGCATTCAGCAACAAGTCAAAATGTGCTCCAGAAAAGCAGAAAACAACACTGATAGAACTTGAGAACGAATGCAAAAAACAGTCCACTCTAAGAACAGGCCGCTTGGACACTTTCAGAACAGCTCTGTTAATGACTGAAAACAGCTCTCGAAGAGATCGTCAAAAGAGACTCCGAAAACGAAACGTTGATCACTTTTGAGCAAAAGGCTGCACACACGCAATTCAAGTTGCTCTGATTGTCATTTAGAGTTACATTATAGGATTATTCAACAACAAGTCAAAATGTGCTCGTGAAAGGCAGAAAACAACACTTTGATAGTTTAATATAACTTGAGAACGAATGCAAAAAACAGTCCACTCTAAGAACAGGCCGCTTGGACACTTTCAGAACAGCTCTGTTAATGACTGAAAACAGCTCTCGAAGAGATTGTCAAAAGAGACTCCGAAAACGAAACGTTGATCACTTTTGAGCAAAAGGCTGCACACACGCAATTCAAGTTGCTCTGATTGTCATTTAGAGTTACATTATAGGATTATTCAACAACAAGTCAAAATGTGCTCGTGAAAGGCAGAAAACAACACTTTGATAGTTTGATATGACTTGAGAACGAATGCAAAAAACAGTCCACTCTAAGAACAGGCCGCTTGGACACTTTCAGAACAGCTCAGTTAATGACTGAAAACAGCTCTCGAAGAGATTGTCAAAAGAGACTCCGAATACGAAACGTTGATCACTTTTGAGCAAAAGGCTGCACACACGCAATTCAAGTTGCTCTGATTGTCATTTAGAGT
The DNA here is from genome assembly GCF_963989245.1 of Nansenia antarctica. Taxonomy (NCBI): domain Eukaryota; kingdom Metazoa; phylum Chordata; class Actinopteri; order Argentiniformes; family Microstomatidae; genus Nansenia; species Nansenia antarctica. Next base: position 26,435,884 of record NC_137685.1, on the reverse strand, counting down.
TACATTATAGGATTATTCAACAACAAGTCAAAATGTGCTCGTGAAAGGCAGAAAACAACACTTTGATAGTTTGATATAACTTGAGAACGAATGCAAAAAACAGTCCACTCTAAGAACAGGCCGCTTGGACACTTTCAGAACAGCTCTGTTAATGACTGAAAACAGCTCTCGAAGAGATTGTCAAAAGAGACTCTGAAAACGAAACGTTGATCACTTTTGAGCAAAAGGCTGCACACACGCAATTCAAGTTGCTCTGATTGTCATTTAGAGTTACATTATAGGATTATTCAACAACAAGTCAAAATGTGCTCGTGAAAGGCAGAAAACAACACTTTGATAGTTTGATATAACTTGAGAACGAATGCAAAAAACAGTCCACTCTAAGAACAGGCCGCTTGGACACTTTCAGAACAGCTCTGTTAATGACTGAAAACAGCTCTCGAAGAGATTGTCAAAAGAGACTCCGAAAACGAAACGTTGATCTCTTTTGAGCAAAAGGCTGCACACACGCAATTCAAGTTGCTCTGATTGTCATTTAGAGTTACAATATAGGATTATTCAACAACAAGTCAAAATGTGCTCGTGAAAGGCAGAAAACAACACTTTGATAGTTTGATATAACTTGAGAACGAATGCAAAAAACAGTCCACTCTAAGAACAGGCCGCTTGGACACTTTCAGAACAGCTCAGTTAATGACTGAAAACAGCTCTCGAAGAGATTGTCAAAAGAGACTCCGAAAACGAAACGTTGATCACTTTTGAGCAAAAGGCTGCACACACGCAATTCAAGTTGCTCTGATTGTCATTTAGAGTTACATTATAGGATTATTCAACAACAAGTCAAAATGTGCTCGTGAAAGGCAGAAAACAACACTTTGATAGTTTGATATAACTTGAGAACGAATGCAAAAACAGTCCACTCTAAGAACAGGCCGCTTGGACACTTTCAGAACAGCTCTGTTAATGACTGAAAACAGCTCTCGAAGAGATTGTCAAAAGAGACTCTGAAAACGAAACGTTGATCACTTTTGAGCAAAAGGCTGCACACACGCAATTCAAGTTGCTCTGATTGTCATTTAGAGTTACATTATAGGATTATTCAACAACAAGTCAAAATGTGCTCGTGAAAGGCAGAAAACAACACTTTGATAGTTTGATATAACTTGAGAACGAATGCAAAAAACAGTCCACTCTAAGAACAGGCCGCTTGGACACTTTCAGAACAGCTCTGTTAATGACTGAAAACAGCTCTCGAAGAGATTGTCAAAAGAGACTCTGAAAACGAAACGTTGATCACTTTTGAGCAAAAGGCTGCACACACGCAATTCAAGTTGCTCTGATTGTCATTTAGAGTTACAATATAGGATTATTCAACAACAAGTCAAAATGTGCTCGTGAAAGGCAGAAAACAACACTTTGATAGTTTGATATAACTTGAGAACGAATGCAAAAAACAGTCCACTCTAAGAACAGGCCGCTTGGACACTTTCAGAACAGCTCAGTTAATGACTGAAAACAGCTCTCGAAGAGATTGTCAAAAGAGACTCCGAAAACGAAACGTTGATCACTTTTGAGCAAAAGGCTGCACACACGCAATTCAAGTTGCTCTGATTGTCATTTAGAGTTACATTATAGGATTATTCAACAACAAGTCAAAATGTGCTCGTGAAAGGCAGAAAACAACACTTTGATAGTTTGATATAACTTGAGAACGAATGCAAAAACAGTCCACTCTAAGAACAGGCCGCTTGGACACTTTCAGAACAGCTCTGTTAATGACTGAAAACAGCTCTCGAAGAGATTGTCAAAAGAGACTCTGAAAACGAAACGTTGATCACTTTTGAGCAAAAGGCTGCACACACGCAATTCAAGTTGCTCTGATTGTCATTTAGAGTTACATTATAGGATTATTCAACAACAAGTCAAAATGTGCTCGTGAAAGGCAGAAAACAACACTTTGATAGTTTGATATAACTTGAGAACGAATGCAAAAACAGTCCACTCTAAGAACAGGCCGCTTGGACACTTTCAGAACAGCTCTGTTAATGACTGAAAACAGCTCTCGAAGAGATTGTCAAAAGAGACTCTGAAAACGAAACGTTGATCACTTTTGAGCAAAAGGCTGCACATACGCAATTCAAGTTGCTCTGATTGTCATTTAGAGTTACATTATAGGATTATTCAACAACAAGTCAAAATGTGCTCGTGAAAGGCAGAAAACAACACTTTGATAGTTTGATATGACTTGAGAACGAATGCAAAAAACAGTCCACTCTAAGAACAGGCCGCTTGGACACTTTCAGAACAGCTCAGTTAATGACTGAAAACAGCTCTCGAAGAGATTGTCAAAAGAGACTCCGAAAACGAAACGTTGATCACTTTTGAGCAAAAGGCTGCACACACGCAATTCAAGTTGCTCTGATTGTCATTTAGAGTTACATTATAGGATTATTCAACAACAAGTCAAAATGTGCTCGTGAAAGGCAGAAAACAACACTTTGATAGTTTGATATAACTTGAGAACGAATGCAAAAAACAGTCCACTCTAAGAACAGGCCGCTTGGACACTTTCAGAACAGCTCTGTTAATGACTGAAAACAGCTCTCGAAGAGATTGTCAAAAGAGACTCTGAAAACGAAACGTTGATCACTTTTGAGCAAAAGGCTGCACACACGCAATTCAAGTTGCTCTGATTGTCATTTAGAGTTACATTATAGGATTATTCAACAACAAGTCAAAATGTGCTCGTGAAAGGCAGAAAACAACACTTTGATAGTTTGATATAACTTGAGAACGAATGCAAAAAACAGTCCACTCTAAGAACAGGCCGCTTGGACACTTTCAGAACAGCTCTGTTAATGACTGAAAACAGCTCTCGAAGAGATTGTCAAAAGAGACTCTGAAAACGAAACGTTGATCACTTTTGAGCAAAAGGCTGCACACACGCAATTCAAGTTGCTCTGATTGTAATTTAGAGTTACATTATAGGATTATTCAACAACAAGTCAACATGTGCTCGTGAAAGGCAGAAAACAACACTTTGATAGTTTGATATAACTTGAGAACGAATGCAAAAAACAGTCCACTCTAAGAACAGGCCGCTTGGACACTTTCAGAACAGCTCTGTTAATGACTGAAAACAGCTCTCGAAGAGATTGTCAAAAGAGACTCTGAAAACGAAACGTTGATCACTTTTGAGCAAAAGGCTGCACACACGCAATTCAAGTTGCTCTGATTGTAATTTAGAGTTACATTATAGGATTATTCAACAACAAGTCAAAATGTGCTCGTGAAAGGCAGAAAACAACACTTTGATAGTTTGATATAACTTGAGAACGAATGCAAAAAACAGTCCACTCTAAGAACAGGCCGCTTGGACACTTTCAGAACAGCTCTGTTAATGACTGAAAACAGCTCTCGAAGAGATTGTCAAAAGAGACTCTGAAAACGAAACGTTGATCACTTTTGAGCAAAAGGCTGCACACACGCAATTCAAGTTGCTCTGATTGTCATTTAGAGTTACAATATAGGATTATTCAACAACAAGTCAAAATGTGCTCGTGAAAGGCAGAAAACAACACTTTGATAGTTTGATATAACTTGAGAACGAATGCAAAAAACAGTCCACTCTAAGAACAGGCCGCTTGGACACTTTCAGAACAGCTCAGTTAATGACTGAAAACAGCTCTCGAAGAGATTGTCAAAAGAGACTCCGAAAACGAAACGTTGATCACTTTTGAGCAAAAGGCTGCACACACGCAATTCAAGTTGCTCTGATTGTCATTTAGAGTTACATTATAGGATTATTCAACAACAAGTCAAAATGTGCTCGTGAAAGGCAGAAAACAACACTTTGATAGTTTGATATAACTTGAGAACGAATGCAAAAACAGTCCACTCTAAGAACAGGCCGCTTGGACACTTTCAGAACAGCTCTGTTAATGACTGAAAACAGCTCTGTTAATGACTGAAAACAGCTCTCGAAGAGATTGTCAAAAGAGACTCTGAAAACGAAACGTTGATCACTTTTGAGCAAAAGGCTGCACACACGCAATTCAAGTTGCTCTGATTGTCATTTAGAGTTACATTATAGGATTATTCAACAACAAGTCAAAATGTGCTCGTGAAAGGCAGAAAACAACACTTTGATAGTTTGATATAACTTGAGAACGAATGCAAAAAACAGTCCACTCTAAGAACAGGCCGCTTGGACACTTTCAGAACAGCTCTGTTAATGACTGAAAACAGCTCTCGAAGAGATTGTCAAAAGAGACTCCGAAAACGAAACGTTGATCACTTTTGAGCAAAAGGCTGCACACACGCAATTCAAGTTGCTCTGATTGTCATTTAGAGTTACATTATAGGAGCATTCAGCAACAAGTCAAAATGTGCTCCAGAAAAGCAGAAAACAACACTGATAGAACTTGAGAACGAATGCAAAAAACAGTCCACTCTCAGAACAGGCCGCTTGGACACTTTCAGAACAGCTCTGTTAATGACTGAAAACAGCTCTCGAAGAGATTGTCAAAAGAGACTCTGAAAACGAAACGTTGATCACTTTTGAGCAAAAGGCTGCACACACGCAATTCAAGTTGCTCTGATTGTAATTTAGAGTTACATTATAGGATTATTCAACAACAAGTCAAAATGTGCTCGTGAAAGGCAGAAAACAACACTTTGATAGTTTGATATAACTTGAGAACGAATGCAAAAAACAGTCCACTCTAAGAACAGGCCGCTTGGACACTTTCAGAACAGCTCTGTTAATGACTGAAAACAGCTCTCGAAGAGATTGTCAAAAGAGACTCTGAAAACGAAACGTTGATCACTTTTGAGCAAAAGGCTGCACACACGCAATTCAAGTTGCTCTGATTGTCATTTAGAGTTACAATATAGGATTATTCAACAACAAGTCAAAATGTGCTCGTGAAAGGCAGAAAACAACACTTTGATAGTTTGATATAACTTGAGAACGAATGCAAAAAACAGTCCACTCTAAGAACAGGCCGCTTGGACACTTTCAGAACAGCTCAGTTAATGACTGAAAACAGCTCTCGAAGAGATTGTCAAAAGAGACTCCGAAAACGAAACGTTGATCACTTTTGAGCAAAAGGCTGCACACACGCAATTCAAGTTGCTCTGATTGTCATTTAGAGTTACATTATAGGATTATTCAACAACAAGTCAAAATGTGCTCGTGAAAGGCAGAAAACAACACTTTGATAGTTTGATATAACTTGAGAACGAATGCAAAAACAGTCCACTCTAAGAACAGGCCGCTTGGACACTTTCAGAACAGCTCTGTTAATGACTGAAAACAGCTCTGTTAATGACTGAAAACAGCTCTCGAAGAGATTGTCAAAAGAGACTCTGAAAACGAAACGTTGATCACTTTTGAGCAAAAGGCTGCACACACGCAATTCAAGTTGCTCTGATTGTCATTTAGAGTTACATTATAGGATTATTCAACAACAAGTCAAAATGTGCTCGTGAAAGGCAGAAAACAACACTTTGATAGTTTGATATAACTTGAGAACGAATGCAAAAAACAGTCCACTCTAAGAACAGGCCGCTTGGACACTTTCAGAACAGCTCTGTTAATGACTGAAAACAGCTCTCGAAGAGATTGTCAAAAGAGACTCTGAAAACGAAACGTTGATCACTTTTGAGCAAAAGGCTGCACACACGCAATTCAAGTTGCTCTGATTGTCATTTAGAGTTACATTATAGGATTATTCAACAACAAGTCAAAATGTGCTCGTGAAAGGCAGAAAACAACACTTTGATAGTTTGATATAACTTGAGAACGAATGCAAAAAACAGTCCACTCTAAGAACAGGCCGCTTGGACACTTTCAGAACAGCTCTGTTAATGACTGAAAACAGCTCTCGAAGAGATTGTCAAAAGAGACTCCGAAAACGAAACGTTGATCACTTTTGAGCAAAAGGCTGCACACACGCAATTCAAGTTGCTCTGATTGTCATTTAGAGTTACAATATAGGATTATTCAACAACAAGTCAAAATGTGCTCGTGAAAGGCAGAAAACAACACTTTGATAGTTTGATATAACTTGAGAACGAATGCAAAAAACAGTCCACTCTAAGAACAGGCCGCTTGGACACTTTCAGAACAGCTCAGTTAATGACTGAAAACAGCTCTCGAAGAGATTGTCAAAAGAGACTCCGAAAACGAAACGTTGATCACTTTTGAGCAAAAGGCTGCACACACGCAATTCAAGTTGCTCTGATTGTCATTTAGAGTTACATTATAGGATTATTCAACAACAAGTCAAAATGTGCTCGTGAAAGGCAGAAAACAACACTTTGATAGTTTGATATAACTTGAGAACGAATGCAAAAAACAGTCCACTCTAAGAACAGGCCGCTTGGACACTTTCAGAACAGCTCTGTTAATGACTGAAAACAGCTCTCGAAGAGATTGTCAAAAGAGACTCTGAAAACGAAACGTTGATCACTTTTGAGCAAAAGGCTGCACACACGCAATTCAAGTTGCTCTGATTGTCATTTAGAGTTACAATATAGGATTATTCAACAACAAGTCAAAATGTGCTCGTGAAAGGCAGAAAACAACACTTTGATAGTTTGATATAACTTGAGAACGAATGCAAAAAACAGTCCACTCTAAGAACAGGCCGCTTGGACACTTTCAGAACAGCTCAGTTAATGACTGAAAACAGCTCTCGAAGAGATTGTCAAAAGAGACTCCGAAAACGAAACGTTGATCACTTTTGAGCAAAAGGCTGCACACACGCAATTCAAGTTGCTCTGATTGTCATTTAGAGTTACATTATAGGATTATTCAACAACAAGTCAAAATGTGCTCGTGAAAGGCAGAAAACAACACTTTGATAGTTTGATATAACTTGAGAACGAATGCAAAAACAGTCCACTCTAAGAACAGGCCGCTTGGACACTTTCAGAACAGCTCTGTTAATGACTGAAAACAGCTCTCGAAGAGATTGTCAAAAGAGACTCTGAAAACGAAACGTTGATCACTTTTGAGCAAAAGGCTGCACACACGCAATTCAAGTTGCTCTGATTGTCATTTAGAGTTACATTATAGGATTATTCAACAACAAGTCAAAATGTGCTCGTGAAAGGCAGAAAACAACACTTTGATAGTTTGATATAACTTGAGAACGAATGCAAAAAACAGTCCACTCTAAGAACAGGCCGCTTGGACACTTTCAGAACAGCTCTGTTAATGACTGAAAACAGCTCTCGAAGAGATTGTCAAAAGAGACTCTGAAAACGAAACGTTGATCACTTTTGAGCAAAAGGCTGCACACACGCAATTCAAGTTGCTCTGATTGTCATTTAGAGTTACAATATAGGATTATTCAACAACAAGTCAAAATGTGCTCGTGAAAGGCAGAAAACAACACTTTGATAGTTTGATATAACTTGAGAACGAATGCAAAAAACAGTCCACTCTAAGAACAGGCCGCTTGGACACTTTCAGAACAGCTCTGTTAATGACTGAAAACAGCTCTCGAAGAGATTGTCAAAAAAAACTCCGAAAACGAAACGTTGATCACTTTTGAGCAAAAGGCTGCACACACGCAATTCAAGTTGCTCTGATTGTCATTTAGAGTTACATTATAGGATTATTCAACAACAAGTCAAAATGTGCTCGTGAAAGGCAGAAAACAACACTTTGATAGTTTGATATAACTTGAGAACGAAGGCAAAAAACAGTCCACTCTAAGAACAGGCCGCTTGGACACTTTCAGAACAGCTCTGTTAATGACTGAAAACAGCTCTCGAAGAGATTGTCAAAAGAGACTCCGAAAACGAAACGTTGATCACTTTTGAGCAAAAGGCTGCACACACGCAATTCAAGTTGCTCTGATTGTCATTTAGAGTTACATTATAGGAGCATTCAGCAACAAGTCAAAATGTGCTCCAGAAAAGCAGAAAACAACACTGATAGAACTTGAGAACGAATGCAAAAAACAGTCCACTCTAAGAACAGGCCGCTTGGACACTTTCAGAACAGCTCTGTTAATGACTGAAAACAGCTCTCGAAGAGATTGTCAAAAGAGACTCCGAAAACGAAACGTTGATCACTTTTGAGCAAAAGGCTGCACACACGCAATTCAAGTTGCTCTGATTGTCATTTAGAGTTACATTATAGGATTATTCAACAACAAGTCAAAATGTGCTCGTGAAAGGCAGAAAACAACACTTTGATAGTTTAATATAACTTGAGAACGAATGCAAGAAAACAGTCCACTCTAAGAACAGGCCGCTTGGACACTTTCAGAACAGCTCTGTTAATGACTGTAAACAGCTCTCGAAGAGATTGTCAAAAGAGACTCCGAAAACGAAACGTTGATCACTTTTGAGCAAAAGGCTGCACACACGCAATTCAAGTTGCTCTGATTGTCATTTAGAGTTACATTATAGGATTATTCAACAACAAGTCAAAATGTGCTCGTGAAAGGCAGAAAACAACACTTTGATAGTTTGATATAACTTGAGAACGAATGCAAAAAACAGTCCACTCTAAGAACAGGCCGCTTGGACACTTTCAGAACAGCTCTGTTAATGACTGAAAACAGCTCTCGAAGAGATTGTCAAAAGAGACTCCGAAAACGAAACGTTGATCACTTTTGAGCAAAAGGCTGCACACACGCAATTCAAGTTGCTCCTGATTGTCATTTAGAGTTACATTATAGGATTATTCAACAACAAGTCAAAATGTGCTCGTGAAAGGCAGAAAACAACACTTTGATAGTGTGATATAACTTGAGAACGAATGCAAAAAACACAGTCCACTCTAAGAACAGGCCGCTTGGACACTTTCAGAACAGCTCTGTTAATGACTGAAAACAGCTCTCGAAGAGATTGTCAAAAGAGACTCCGAAAACGAAACGTTGATCACTTTTGAGCAAAAGGCTGCACACACGCAATTCAAGTTGCTCTGATTGTCATTTAGAGTTACATTATAGGATTATTCAACAACAAGTCAAAATGTGCTCGTGAAAGGCAGAAAACAACACTTTGATAGTTTGATATAACTTGAGAACGAATGCAAAAAACAGTCCACTCTAAGAACAGGCCGCTTGGACACTTTCAGAACAGCTCTGTTAATGACTGAAAACAGCTCTCGAAGAGATTGTCAAAAGAGACTCTGAAAACGAAACGTTGATCACTTTTGAGCAAAAGGCTGCACACACGCAATTCAAGTTGCTCTGATTGTCATTTAGAGTTACATTATAGGATTATTCAACAACAAGTCAAAATGTGCTCGTGAAAGGCAGAAAACAACACTTTGATAGTTTGATATAACTTGAGAACGAATGCAAAAACAGTCCACTCTAAGAACAGGCCGCTTGGACACTTTCAGAACAGCTCTGTTAATGACTGAAAACAGCTCTCGAAGAGATTGTCAAAAGAGACTCTGAAAACGAAACGTTGATCACTTTTGAGCAAAAGGCTGCACACACGCAATTCAAGTTGCTCTGATTGTCATTTAGAGTTACATTATAGGATTATTCAACAACAAGTCAAAATGTGCTCGTGAAAGGCAGAAAACAACACTTTGATAGTTTGATATAACTTGAGAACGAATGCAAAAAACAGTCCACTCTAAGAACAGGCCGCTTGGACACTTTCAGAACAGCTCTGTTAATGACTGAAAACAGCTCTCGAAGAGATTGTCAAAAGAGACTCTGAAAACGAAACGTTGATCACTTTTGAGCAAAAGGCTGCACACACGCAATTCAAGTTGCTCTGATTGTCATTTAGAGTTACAATATAGGATTATTCAACAACAAGTCAAAATGTGCTCGTGAAAGGCAGAAAACAACACTTTGATAGTTTGATATAACTTGAGAACGAATGCAAAAAACAGTCCACTCTAAGAACAGGCCGCTTGGACACTTTCAGAACAGCTCAGTTAATGACTGAAAACAGCTCTCGAAGAGATTGTCAAAAGAGACTCCGAAAACGAAACGTTGATCACTTTTGAGCAAAAGGCTGCACACACGCAATTCAAGTTGCTCTGATTGTCATTTAGAGTTACATTATAGGATTATTCAACAACAAGTCAAAATGTGCTCGTGAAAGGCAGAAAACAACACTTTGATAGTTTGATATAACTTGAGAACGAATGCAAAAACAGTCCACTCTAAGAACAGGCCGCTTGGACACTTTCAGAACAGCTCTGTTAATGACTGAAAACAGCTCTCGAAGAGATTGTCAAAAGAGACTCTGAAAACGAAACGTTGATCACTTTTGAGCAAAAGGCTGCACACACGCAATTCAAGTTGCTCTGATTGTCATTTAGAGTTACATTATAGGATTATTCAACAACAAGTCAAAATGTGCTCGTGAAAGGCAGAAAACAACACTTTGATAGTTTGATATAACTTGAGAACGAATGCAAAAACAGTCCACTCTAAGAACAGGCCGCTTGGACACTTTCAGAACAGCTCTGTTAATGACTGAAAACAGCTCTCGAAGAGATTGTCAAAAGAGACTCTGAAAACGAAACGTTGATCACTTTTGAGCAAAAGGCTGCACATACGCAATTCAAGTTGCTCTGATTGTCATTTAGAGTTACATTATAGGATTATTCAACAACAAGTCAAAATGTGCTCGTGAAAGGCAGAAAACAACACTTTGATAGTTTGATATGACTTGAGAACGAATGCAAAAAACAGTCCACTCTAAGAACAGGCCGCTTGGACACTTTCAGAACAGCTCAGTTAATGACTGAAAACAGCTCTCGAAGAGATTGTCAAAAGAGACTCCGAAAACGAAACGTTGATCACTTTTGAGCAAAAGGCTGCACACACGCAATTCAAGTTGCTCTGATTGTCATTTAGAGTTACATTATAGGATTATTCAACAACAAGTCAAAATGTGCTCGTGAAAGGCAGAAAACAACACTTTGATAGTTTGATATAACTTGAGAACGAATGCAAAAAACAGTCCACTCTAAGAACAGGCCGCTTGGACACTTTCAGAACAGCTCTGTTAATGACTGAAAACAGCTCTCGAAGAGATTGTCAAAAGAGACTCTGAAAACGAAACGTTGATCACTTTTGAGCAAAAGGCTGCACACACGCAATTCAAGTTGCTCTGATTGTCATTTAGAGTTACATTATAGGATTATTCGACAACAAGTCAAAATGTGCTCGTGAAAGGCAGAAAACAACACTTTGATAGTTTGATATAACTTGAGAACGAATGCAAAAAACAGTCCACTCTAAGAACAGGCCGCTTGGACACTTTCAGAACAGCTCTGTTAATGACTGAAAACAGCTCTCGAAGAGATTGTCAAAAGAGACTCTGAAAACGAAACGTTGATCACTTTTGAGCAAAAGGCTGCACACACGCAATTCAAGTTGCTCTGATTGTAATTTAGAGTTACATTATAGGATTATTCAACAACAAGTCAACATGTGCTCGTGAAAGGCAGAAAACAACACTTTGATAGTTTGATATAACTTGAGAACGAATGCAAAAAACAGTCCACTCTAAGAACAGGCCGCTTGGACACTTTCAGAACAGCTCTGTTAATGACTGAAAACAGCTCTCGAAGAGATTGTCAAAAGAGACTCTGAAAACGAAACGTTGATCACTTTTGAGCAAAAGGCTGCACACACGCAATTCAAGTTGCTCTGATTGTAATTTAGAGTTACATTATAGGATTATTCAACAACAAGTCAAAATGTGCTCGTGAAAGGCAGAAAACAACACTTTGATAGTTTGATATAACTTGAGAACGAATGCAAAAAACAGTCCACTCTAAGAACAGGCCGCTTGGACACTTTCAGAACAGCTCTGTTAATGACTGAAAACAGCTCTCGAAGAGATTGTCAAAAGAGACTCTGAAAACGAAACGTTGATCACTTTTGAGCAAAAGGCTGCACACACGCAATTCAAGTTGCTCTGATTGTCATTTAGAGTTACAATATAGGATTATTCAACAACAAGTCAAAATGTGCTCGTGAAAGGCAGAAAACAACACTTTGATAGTTTGATATAACTTGAGAACGAATGCAAAAAACAGTCCACTCTAAGAACAGGCCGCTTGGACACTTTCAGAACAGCTCAGTTAATGACTGAAAACAGCTCTCGAAGAGATTGTCAAAAGAGACTCCGAAAACGAAACGTTGATCACTTTTGAGCAAAAGGCTGCACACACGCAATTCAAGTTGCTCTGATTGTCATTTAGAGTTACATTATAGGATTATTCAACAACAAGTCAAAATGTGCTCGTGAAAGGCAGAAAACAACACTTTGATAGTTTGATATAACTTGAGAACGAATGCAAAAACAGTCCACTCTAAGAACAGGCCGCTTGGACACTTTCAGAACAGCTCTGTTAATGACTGAAAACAGCTCTGTTAATGACTGAAAACAGCTCTCGAAGAGATTGTCAAAAGAGACTCTGAAAACGAAACGTTGATCACTTTTGAGCAAAAGGCTGCACACACGCAATTCAAGTTGCTCTGATTGTCATTTAGAGTTACATTATAGGATTATTCAACAACAAGTCAAAATGTGCTCGTGAAAGGCAGAAAACAACACTTTGATAGTTTGATATAACTTGAGAACGAATGCAAAAAACAGTCCACTCTAAGAACAGGCCGCTTGGACACTTTCAGAACAGCTCTGTTAATGACTGAAAACAGCTCTCGAAGAGATTGTCAAAAGAGACTCTGAAAACGAAACGTTGATCACTTTTGAGCAAAAGGCTGCACACACGCAATTCAAGTTGCTCTGATTGTCATTTAGAGTTACATTATAGGATTATTCAACAACAAGTCAAAATGTGCTCGTGAAAGGCAGAAAACAACACTTTGATAGTTTGATATAACTTGAGAACGAATGCAAAAAACAGTCCACTCTAAGAACAGGCCGCTTGGACACTTTCAGAACAGCTCTGTTAATGACTGAAAACAGCTCTCGAAGAGATTGTCAAAAGAGACTCCGAAAACGAAACGTTGATCACTTTTGAGCAAAAGGCTGCACACACGCAATTCAAGTTGCTCTGATTGTCATTTAGAGTTACATTATAGGATTATTCAACAACAAGTCAAAATGTGCTCGTGAAAGGCAGAAAACAACACTTTGATAGTTTGATATAACTTGAGAACGAAGGCAAAAAACAGTCCACTCTAAGAACAGGCCGCTTGGACACTTTCAGAACAGCTCTGTTAATGACTGAAAACAGCTCTCGAAGAGATTGTCAAAAGAGACTCCGAAAACGAAACGTTGATCACTTTTGAGCAAAAGGCTGCACACACGCAATTCAAGTTGCTCTGATTGTCATTTAGAGTTACATTATAGGAGCATTCAGCAACAAGTCAAAATGTGCTCCAGAAAAGCAGAAAACAACACTGATAGAACTTGAGAACGAATGCAAAAAAGAGTCCACTCTAAGAACAGGCCGCTTGGACACTTTCAGAACAGCTCTGTTAATGACTGAAAACAGCTCTCGAAGAGATTGTCAAAAGAGACTCCGAAAACGAAACGTTGATCACTTTTGAGCAAAAGGCTGCACACACGCAATTCAAGTTGCTCTGATTGTCATTTAGAGTTACATTATAGGATTATTCAACAACAAGTCAAAATGTGCTTGTGAAAGGCAGAAAACAACACTTTGATATTTTAATATAACTTGAGAACGAATGCAAGAAAACAGTCCACTCTAAGAACAGGCCGCTTGGACACTTTCAGAACAGCTCTGTTAATGACTGTAAACAGCTCTCGAAGAGATTGTCAAAAGAGACTCCGAAAACGAAACGTTGATCACTTTTGAGCAAAAGGCTGCACACACGCAATTCAAGTTGCTCTGATTGTCATTTAGAGTTACATTATAGGATTATTCAACAACAAGTCAAAATGTGCTCGTGAAAGGCAGAAAACAACACTTTGATAGTTTGATATAACTTGAGAACGAATGCAAAAAACAGTCCACTCTAAGAACAGGCCGCTTGGACACTTTCAGAACAGCTCTGTTAATGACTGAAAACAGCTCTCGAAGAGATTGTCAAAAGAGACTCCGAAAACGAAACGTTGATCACTTTTGAGCAAAAGGCTGCACACACGCAATTCAAGTTGCTCCTGATTGTCATTTAGAGTTACATTATAGGATTATTCAACAACAAGTCAAAATGTGCTCGTGAAAGGCAGAAAACAACACTTTGATAGTGTGATATAACTTGAGAACGAATGCAAAAAACACAGTCCACTCTAAGAACAGGCCGCTTGGACACTTTCAGAACAGCTCTGTTAATGACTGAAAACAGCTCTCGAAGAGATTGTCAAAAGAGACTCCGAAAACGAAACGTTGATCACTTTTGAGCAAAAGGCTGCACACACGCAATTCAAGTTGCTCTGATTGTCATTTAGAGTTACATTATAGGATTATTCAACAACAAGTCAAAATGTGCTCGTGAAAGGCAGAAAACAACACTTTGATAGTTTGATATAACTTGAGAACGAATGCAAAAAACAGTCCACTCTAAGAACAGGCCGCTTGGACACTTTCAGAACAGCTCTGTTAATGACTGAAAACAGCTCTCGAAGAGATTGTCAAAAGAGACTCTGAAAACGAAACGTTGATCACTTTTGAGCAAAAGGCTGCACACACGCAATTCAAGTTGCTCTGATTGTCATTTAGAGTTACATTATAGGATTATTCAACAACAAGTCAAAATGTGCTCGTGAAAGGCAGAAAACAACACTTTGATAGTTTGATATGACTTGAGAACGAATGCAAAAAACAGTCCACTCTAAGAACAGGCCGCTTGGACACTTTCAGAACAGCTCAGTTAATGACTGAAAACAGCTCTCGAAGAGATTGTCAAAAGAGACTCCGAAAACGAAACGTTGATCACTTTTGAGCAAAAGGCTGCACACACGCAATTCAAGTTGCTCTGATTGTCATTTAGAGTTACATTATAGGATTATTCAACAACAAGTCAAAATGTGCTCGTGAAAGGCAGAAAACAACACTTTGATAGTTTGATATAACTTGAGAACGAATGCAAAAACAGTCCACTCTAAGAACAGGCCGCTTGGACACTTTCAGAACAGCTCTGTTAATGACTGAAAACAGCTCTCGAAGAGATTGTCAAAAGAGACTCTGAAAACGAAACGTTGATCACTTTTGAGCAAAAGGCTGCACACACGCAATTCAAGTTGCTCTGATTGTCATTTAGAGTTACAATATAGGATTATTCAACAACAAGTCAAAATGTGCTCGTGAAAGGCAGAAAACAACACTTTGATAGTTTGATATAACTTGAGAACGAATGCAAAAAACAGTCCACTCTAAGAACAGGCCGCTTGGACACTTTCAGAACAGCTCAGTTAATGACTGAAAACAGCCCTCGAAGAGATTGTCAAAAGAGACTCTGAAAACGAAACGTTGATCACTTTTGAGCAAAAGGCTGCACACACGCAATTCAAGTTGCTCTGATTGTCATTTAGAGTTACATTATAGGATTATTCAACAACAAGTCAAAATGTGCTCGTGAAAGGCAGAAAACAACAATTTGATAGTTTGATATAACTTGAGAACGAATGCAAAAAACTGTCCACTCTAAGAACAGGCCGCTTGGACACTTTCAGAACAGCTCAGTTAATGACTGAAAACAGCTCTCGAAGAGATTGTCAAAAGAGACTCCGAAAACGAAACGTTGATCACTTTTGAGCAAAAGGCTGCACACACGCAATTCAAGTTGCTCTGATTGTCATTTAGAGTTACATTATAGGAGCATTCAGCAACAAGTCAAAATGTGCTCCAGAAAAGCAGAAAACAACACTGATAGAACTTGAGAACGAATGCAAAAAACAGTCCACTCTCAGAACAGGCCGCTTGGACACTTTCAGAACAGCTCTGTTAATGACTGAAAACAGCTCTCGAAGAGATTGTCAAAAGAGACTCCGAAAACGAAACGTTGATCACTTTTGAGCAAAAGGCTGCACACACGCAATTCAAGTTGCTCTGATTGTCATTTAGAGTTACATTATAGGATTATTCAACAACAAGTCAAAATGTGCTCGTGAAAGGCAGAAAACAACACTTTGATAGTTTGATATAACTTGAGAACGAATGCAAAAAACAGTCCACTCTAAGAACAGGCCGCTTGGACACTTTCAGAACAGCTCTGTTAATGACTGAAAACAGCTCTCGAAGAGATTGTCAAAAGAGACTCCGAAAACGAAACGTTGATCACTTTTGAGCAAAAGGCTGCACACACGCAATTCAAGTTGCTCCTGATTGTCATTTAGAGTTACATTATAGGATTATTCAACAACAAGTCAAAATGTGCTCGTGAAAGGCAGAAAACAACACTTTGATAGTGTGATATAACTTGAGAACGAATGCAAAAAACACAGTCCACTCTAAGAACAGGCCGCTTGGACACTTGCAGAACAGCTCTGTTAATGACTGAAAACAGCTCTCGAAGAGATTGTCAAAAGAGACTCCGAAAACGAAACGTTGATCACTTTTGAGCAAAAGGCTGCACACACGCAATTCAAGTTGCTCTGATTGTCATTTAGAGTTACATTATAGGATTATTCAACAACAAGTCAAAATGTGCTCGTGAAAGGCAGAAAACAACACTTTGATAGTTTGATATAACTTGAGAACGAATGCAAAAAACAGTCCACTCTAAGAACAGGCCGCTTGGACACTTTCAGAACAGCTCTGTTAATGACTGAAAACAGCTCTCGAAGAGATTGTCAAAAGAGACTCTGAAAACGAAACGTTGATCACTTTTGAGCAAAAGGCTGCACACACGCAATTCAAGTTGCTCTGATTGTCATTTAGAGTTACATTATAGGATTATTCAACAACAAGTCAAAATGTGCTCGTGAAAGGCAGAAAACAACACTTTGATAGTTTGATATAACTTGAGAACGAATGCAAAAAACAGTCCACTCTAAGAACAGGCCGCTTGGACACTTTCAGAACAGCTCTGTTAATGACTGAAAACAGCTCTCGAAGAGATTGTCAAAAGAGACTCCGAAAACGAAACGTTGATCACTTTTGAGCAAAAGGCTGCACACACGCAATTCAAGTTGCTCTGATTGTCATTTAGAGTTACATTATAGGAGCATTCAGCAACAAGTCAAAATGTGCTCCAGAAAAGCAGAAAACAACACTGATAGAACTTGAGAACGAATGCAAAAAACAGTCCACTCTAAGAACAGGCCGCTTGGACACTTTCAGAACAGCTCTGTTAATGACTGAAAACAGCTCTCGAAGAGATTGTCAAAAGAGACTCCGAAAACGAAACGTTGATCACTTTTGAGCAAAAGGCTGCACACACGCAATTCAAGTTGCTCTGATTGTCATTTAGAGTTACATTATAGGATTATTCAACAACAAGTCAAAATGTGCTCGTGAAAGGCAGAAAACAACACTTTGATAGTTTAATATAACTTGAGAACGAATGCAAGAAAACAGTCCACTCTAAGAACAGGCCGCTTGGACACTTTCAGAACAGCTCTGTTAATGACTGTAAACAGCTCTCGAAGAGATTGTCAAAAGAGACTCCGAAAACGAAACGTTGATCACTTTTGAGCAAAAGGCTGCACACACGCAATTCAAGTTGCTCTGATTGTCATTTAGAGTTACATTATAGGATTATTCAACAACAAGTCAAAATGTGCTCGTGAAAGGCAGAAAACAACACTTTGATAGTTTGATATAACTTGAGAACGAATGCAAAAAACAGTCCACTCTAAGAACAGGCCGCTTGGACACTTTCAGAACAGCTCTGTTAATGACTGAAAACAGCTCTCAAAGAGATTGTCAAAAGAGACTCCGAAAACGAAACGTTGATCACTTTTGAGCAAAAGGCTGCACACACGCAATTCAAGTTGCTCCTGATTGTCATTTAGAGTTACATTATAGGATTATTCAACAACAAGTCAAAATGTGCTCGTGAAAGGCAGAAAACAACACTTTGATAGTGTGATATAACTTGAGAACGAATGCAAAAAACACAGTCCACTCTAAGAACAGGCCGCTTGGACACTTTCAGAACAGCTCTGTTAATGACTGAAAACAGCTCTCGAAGAGATTGTCAAAAGAGACTCCGAAAACGAAACGTTGATCACTTTTGAGCAAAAGGCTGCACACACGCAATTTAAGTTGCTCTGATTGTCATTTAGAGTTACATTATAGGATTATTCAACAACAAGTCAAAATGTGCTCGTGAAAGGCAGAAAACAACACTTTGATAGTTTGATATAACTTGAGAACGAATGCAAAAAACAGTCCACTCTAAGAACAGGCCGCTTGGACACTTTCAGAACAGCTCTGTTAATGACTGAAAACAGCTCTCGAAGAGATTGTCAAAAGAGACTCTGAAAACGAAACGTTGATCACTTTTGAGCAAAAGGCTGCACACACGCAATTCAAGTTGCTCTGATTGTCATTTAGAGTTACATTATAGGATTATTCAACAACAAGTCAAAATGTGCTCGTGAAAGGCAGAAAACAACACTTTGATAGTTTGATATGACTTGAGAACGAATGCAAAAAACAGTCCACTCTAAGAACAGGCCGCTTGGACACTTTCAGAACAGCTCAGTTAATGACTGAAAACAGCTCTCGAAGAGATTGTCAAAAGAGACTCCGAAAACGAAACGTTGATCACTTTTGAGCAAAAGGCTGCACACACGCAATTCAAGTTGCTCTGATTGTCATTTAGAGTTACATTATAGGATTATTCAACAACAAGTCAAAATGTGCTCGTGAAAGGCAGAAAACAACACTTTGATAGTTTGATATAACTTGAGAACGAATGCAAAAACAGTCCACTCTAAGAACAGGCCGCTTGGACACTTTCAGAACAGCTCTGTTAATGACTGAAAACAGCTCTCGAAGAGATTGTCAAAAGAGACTCTGAAAACGAAACGTTGATCACTTTTGAGCAAAAGGCTGCACACACGCAATTCAAGTTGCTCTGATTGTCATTTAGAGTTACATTATAGGATTATTCAACAACAAGTCAACATGTGCTCGTGAAAGGCAGAAAACAACACTTTGATAGTTTGATATAACTTGAGAACGAATGCAAAAAACAGTCCACTCTAAGAACAGGCCGCTTGGACACTTTCAGAACAGCTCTGTTAATGACTGAAAACAGCTCTCGAAGAGATTGTCAAAAGAGACTCCGAAAACGAAACGTTGATCACTTTTGAGCAAAAGGCTGCACACACGCAATTCAAGTTGCTCTGATTGTCATTTAGACAATCAATCTTTATACATTACATTACTTTTTACATTATAGGATTATTCAACAACAAGTCAAAATGTGCTCGTGAAAGGCAGAAAACAACACTTTGATAGTTTGATATAACTTGAGAACGAATGCAAAAAACAGTCCACTCTAAGAACAGGCCGCTTGGACACTTTCAGAACAGCTCTGTTAATGACTGAAAACAGCTCTCGAAGAGATTGTCAAAAGAGACTCTGAAAACGAAACGTTGATCACTTTTGAGCAAAAGGCTGCACACACGCAATTCAAGTTGCTCTGATTGTAATTTAGAGTTACATTATAGGATTATTCAACAACAAGTCAACATGTGCTCGTGAAAGGCAGAAAACAACACTTTGATAGTTTGATATAACTTGAGAACGAATGCAAAAAACAGTCCACTCTAAGAACAGGCCGCTTGGACACTTTCAGAACAGCTCTGTTAATGACTGAAAACAGCTCTCGAAGAGATTGTCAAAAGAGACTCCGAAAACGAAACGTTGATCACTTTTGAGCAAAAGGCTGCACACACGCAATCCAAGTTGCTCTGATTGTCATTTAGACAATCAATCTTTATACATTACATTACTTTTTACATTATAGGATTATTCAACAACAAGTCAAAATGTGCTCGTGAAAGGCAGAAAACAACACTTTGATAGTTTGATATAACTTGAGAACGAATGCAAAAAACAGTCCACTCTAAGAACAGGCCGCTTGGACACTTTCAGAACAGCTCTGTTAATGACTGAAAACAGCTCTCGAAGAGATTGTCAAAAGAGACTCTGAAAACGAAATGTTGATCACTTTTGAGCAAAAGGCTGCACACACGCAATTCAAGTTGCTCTGATTGTCATTTAGAGTTACATTATAGGATTATTCAACAACAAGTCAAAATGTGCTCGTGAAAGGCAGAAAACAACACTTTGATAGTTTAATATAACTTGAGAACGAATGCAAAAAACAGTCCACTCTAAGAACAGGCCGCTTGGACACTTTCAGAACAGCTCTGTTAATGACTGAAAACAGCTCTCGAAGAGATTGTCAAAAGAGACTCTGAAAACGAAACGTTGATCACTTTTGAGCAAAAGGCTGCACACACGCAATTCAAGTTGCTCTGATTGTCATTTAGAGTTACATTATAGGATTATTCAACAACAAGTCAAAATGTGCTCGTGAAAGGCAGAAAACAACACTTTGATAGTTTGATATAACTTGAGAACGAATGCAAAAAACAGTCCACTCTGAGAACAGGCCGCTTGGACACTTTCAGAACAGCTCTGTTAATGACTAAAAACAGCTCTCGAAGAGATTGTCAAAAGAGACTCCGAAAACGAAACGTTGATCACTTTTGAGCAAAAGGCTGCACACACGCAATTCAAGTTGCTCTGATTGTCATTTAGAGTTACATTATAGGATTATTCAACAACAAGTCAAAATGTGCTCGTGAAAGGCAGAAAACAACACTTTGATAGTTTAATATAACTTGAGAACGAATGCAAGAAAACAGTCCACTCTAAGAACAGGCCGCTTGGACACTTTCAGAACAGCTCTGTTAATGACTGTAAACAGCTCTCGAAGAGATTGTCAAAAGAGACTCCGAAAACGAAACGTTGATCACTTTTGAGCAAAAGGCTGCACACACGCAATTCAAGTTGCTCTGATTGTCATTTAGAGTTACATTATAGGATTATTCAACAACAAGTCAAAATGTGCTCGTGAAAGGCAGAAAACAACACTTTGATAGTTTGATATAACTTGAGAACGAATGCAAAAAACAGTCCACTCTAAGAACAGGCCGCTTGGACACTTTCAGAACAGCTCTGTTAATGACTGAAAACAGCTCTCAAAGAGATTGTCAAAAGAGACTCCGAAAACGAAACGTTGATCACTTTTGAGCAAAAGGCTGCACACACGCAATTCAAGTTGCTCCTGATTGTCATTTAGAGTTACATTATAGGATTATTCAACAACAAGTCAAAATGTGCTCGTGAAAGGCAGAAAACAACACTTTGATAGTGTGATATAACTTGAGAACGAATGCAAAAAACACAGTCCACTCTAAGAACAGGCCGCTTGGACACTTTCAGAACAGCTCTGTTAATGACTGAAAACAGCTCTCGAAGAGATTGTCAAAAGAGACTCCGAAAACGAAACGTTGATCACTTTTGAGCAAAAGGCTGCACACACGCAATTTAAGTTGCTCTGATTGTCATTTAGAGTTACATTATAGGATTATTCAACAACAAGTCAAAATGTGCTCGTGAAAGGCAGAAAACAACACTTTGATAGTTTGATATAACTTGAGAACGAATGCAAAAAACAGTCCACTCTAAGAACAGGCCGCTTGGACACTTTCAGAACAGCTCTGTTAATGACTGAAAACAGCTCTCGAAGAGATTGTCAAAAGAGACTCTGAAAACGAAACGTTGATCACTTTTGAGCAAAAGGCTGCACACACGCAATTCAAGTTGCTCTGATTGTCATTTAGAGTTACATTATAGGATTATTCAACAACAAGTCAAAATGTGCTCGTGAAAGGCAGAAAACAACACTTTGATAGTTTGATATGACTTGAGAACGAATGCAAAAAACAGTCCACTCTAAGAACAGGCCGCTTGGACACTTTCAGAACAGCTCAGTTAATGACTGAAAACAGCTCTCGAAGAGATTGTCAAAAGAGACTCCGAAAACGAAACGTTGATCACTTTTGAGCAAAAGGCTGCACACACGCAATTCAAGTTGCTCTGATTGTCATTTAGAGTTACATTATAGGATTATTCAACAACAAGTCAAAATGTGCTCGTGAAAGGCAGAAAACAACACTTTGATAGTTTGATATAACTTGAGAACGAATGCAAAAACAGTCCACTCTAAGAACAGGCCGCTTGGACACTTTCAGAACAGCTCTGTTAATGACTGAAAACAGCTCTCGAAGAGATTGTCAAAAGAGACTCTGAAAACGAAACGTTGATCACTTTTGAGCAAAAGGCTGCACACACGCAATTCAAGTTGCTCTGATTGTCATTTAGAGTTACATTATAGGATTATTCAACAACAAGTCAACATGTGCTCGTGAAAGGCAGAAAACAACACTTTGATAGTTTGATATAACTTGAGAACGAATGCAAAAAACAGTCCACTCTAAGAACAGGCCGCTTGGACACTTTCAGAACAGCTCTGTTAATGACTGAAAACAGCTCTCGAAGAGATTGTCAAAAGAGACTCCGAAAACGAAACGTTGATCACTTTTGAGCAAAAGGCTGCACACACGCAATTCAAGTTGCTCTGATTGTCATTTAGACAATCAATCTTTATACATTACATTACTTTTTACATTATAGGATTATTCAACAACAAGTCAAAATGTGCTCGTGAAAGGCAGAAAACAACACTTTGATAGTTTGATATAACTTGAGAACGAATGCAAAAAACAGTCCACTCTAAGAACAGGCCGCTTGGACACTTTCAGAACAGCTCTGTTAATGACTGAAAACAGCTCTCGAAGAGATTGTCAAAAGAGACTCTGAAAACGAAACGTTGATCACTTTTGAGCAAAAGGCTGCACACACGCAATTCAAGTTGCTCTGATTGTAATTTAGAGTTACATTATAGGATTATTCAACAACAAGTCAACATGTGCTCGTGAAAGGCAGAAAACAACACTTTGATAGTTTGATATAACTTGAGAACGAATGCAAAAAACAGTCCACTCTAAGAACAGGCCGCTTGGACACTTTCAGAACAGCTCTGTTAATGACTGAAAACAGCTCTCGAAGAGATTGTCAAAAGAGACTCCGAAAACGAAACGTTGATCACTTTTGAGCAAAAGGCTGCACACACGCAATCCAAGTTGCTCTGATTGTCATTTAGACAATCAATCTTTATACATTACATTACTTTTTACATTATAGGATTATTCAACAACAAGTCAAAATGTGCTCGTGAAAGGCAGAAAACAACACTTTGATAGTTTGATATAACTTGAGAACGAATGCAAAAAACAGTCCACTCTAAGAACAGGCCGCTTGGACACTTTCAGAACAGCTCTGTTAATGACTGAAAACAGCTCTCGAAGAGATTGTCAAAAGAGACTCTGAAAACGAAATGTTGATCACTTTTGAGCAAAAGGCTGCACACACGCAATTCAAGTTGCTCTGATTGTCATTTAGAGTTACATTATAGGATTATTCAACAACAAGTCAAAATGTGCTCGTGAAAGGCAGAAAACAACACTTTGATAGTTTAATATAACTTGAGAACGAATGCAAAAAACAGTCCACTCTAAGAACAGGCCGCTTGGACACTTTCAGAACAGCTCTGTTAATGACTGAAAACAGCTCTCGAAGAGATTGTCAAAAGAGACTCTGAAAACGAAACGTTGATCACTTTTGAGCAAAAGGCTGCACACACGCAATTCAAGTTGCTCTGATTGTCATTTAGAGTTACATTATAGGATTATTCAACAACAAGTCAAAATGTGCTCGTGAAAGGCAGAAAACAACACTTTGATAGTTTGATATAACTTGAGAACGAATGCAAAAAACAGTCCACTCTGAGAACAGGCCGCTTGGACACTTTCAGAACAGCTCTGTTAATGACTAAAAACAGCTCTCGAAGAGATTGTCAAAAGAGACTCCGAAAACGAAACGTTGATCACTTTTGAGCAAAAGGCTGCACACACGCAATTCAAGTTGCTCTGATTGTCATTTAGAGTTACATTATAGGAGCATTCAGCAACAAGTCAAAATGTGCTCCAGAAAAGCAGAAAACAACACTGATAGAACTTGAGAACGAATGCAAAAAACAGTCCACTCTAAGAACAGGCCGCTTGGACACTTTCAGAACAGCTCTGTTAATGACTGAAAACAGCTCTCGAAGAGATTGTCAAAAGAGACTCCGAAAACGAAACGTTGATCACCTTTGAGCAAAAGGCTGCACACACGCAATTCAAGTTGCTCTGATTGTCATTTAGAGTTACATTATAGGATTATTCAACAACAAGTCAAAATGTGCTCGTGAAAGGCAGAAAACAACACTTTGATAGTTTAATATAACTTGAGAATGAATGCAAAAAACAGTCCACTCTAAGAACAGGCCGCTTTGGACACTTTCAGAACAGCTCTGTTAATGACTGTAAACAGCTCTCGAAGAGATTGTCAAAAGAGACTCCAAAAACGAAACGTTGATCACTTTTGAGCAAAAGGCTGCACACACGCAATTCAAGTTGCTCTGATTGTCATTTAGAGTTACATTATAGGATTATTCAACAACAAGTCAAAATGTGCTCGTGAAAGGCAGAAAACAACACTTTGATAGTTTGATATAACTTGAGAACGAATGCAAAAAACAGTCCACTCTAAGAACAGGCCGCTTGGACACTTTCAGAACAGCTCTGTTAATGACTGAAAACAGCTCTCGAAGAGATTGTCAAAAGAGACTCTGAAAACGAAACGTTGATCACTTTTGAGCAAAAGGCTGCACACACGCAATTCAAGTTGCTCTGATTGTCATTTAGAGTTACATTATAGGATTATTCAATAACAAGTCAAAATGTGCTCGTGAAAGGCAGAAAACAACACTTTGATAGTTTGATATAACTTGAGAACGAATGCAAAAAACAGTCCACTCTAAGAACAGGCCGCTTGGACACTTTCAGAACAGCTCTGTTAATGACTGAAAACAGCTCTCGAAGAGATTGTCAAAAGAGACTCTGAAAACGAAACGTTGATCACTTTTGAGCAAAAAGCTGCACACACGCAATTCAAGTTGCTCTGATTGTCATTTAGAGTTACATTATAGGATTATTCAACAACAAGTCAAAATGTGCTCGTGAAAGGCAGAAAACAACACTTTGATAGTTTGATATAACTTGAGAACGAATGCAAAAAACAGTCCACTCTAAGAACAGGCCGCTTGGACACTTTCAGAACAGCTCTGTTAATGACTGAAAACAGCTCTCGAAGAGATTGTCAAAAGAGACTCTGAAAACGAAACGTTGATCACTTTTGAGCAAAAGGCTGCACACACGCAATTCAAGTTGCTCTGATTGTAATTTAGAGTTACATTATAGGATTATTCAACAACAAGTCAACATGTGCTCGTGAAAGGCAGAAAACAACACTTTGATAGTTTGATATAACTTGAGAACGAATGCAAAAAACAGTCCACTCTAAGAACAGGCCGCTTGGACACTTTCAGAACAGCTCTGTTAATGACTGAAAACAGCTCTCGAAGAGATTGTCAAAAGAGACTCTGAAAACGAAACGTTGATCACTTTTGAGCAAAAGGCTGCACACACAAAATTCAAGTTGCTCTGATTGTCATTTAGACAATCAATCTTTATACATTACATTACTTTTTACATTATAGGATTATTCAACAACAAGTCAAAATGTGCTCGTGAAAGGCAGAAAACAACACTTTGATAGTTTGATATAACTTGAGAACGAATGCAAAAAACAGTCCACTCTAAGAACAGGCCGCTTGGACACTTTCAGAACAGCTCTGTTAATGACTGAAAACAGCTCTCGAAGAGATTGTCAAAAGAGACTCTGAAAACGAAACGTTGATCACTTTTGAGCAAAAGGCTGCACACACGCAATTCAAGTTGCTCTGATTGTCATTTAGAGTTACATTATAGGATTATTCAACAACAAGTCAAAATGTGCTCGTGAAAGGCAGAAAACAACACTTTGATAGTTTGATATAACTTGAGAACGAATGCAAAAAACAGTCCACTCTAAGAACAGGCCGCTTGGACACTTTCAGAACAGCTCTGTTAATGACTGAAAACAGCTCTCGAAGAGATTGTCAAAAGAGACTCTGAAAACGAAACGTTGATCACTTTTGAGCAAAAGGCTGCACACACGCAATTCAAGTTGGTCTGATTGTCATTTAGAGTTACATTATAGGATTATTCAACAACAAGTCAAAATGTGCTCGTGAAAGGCAGAAAACAACACTTTGATAGTTTAATATAACTTGAGAACGAATGCAAAAAACAGTCCACTCTAAGAACAGGCCGCTTGGACACTTTCAGAACAGCTCTGTTAATGACTGAAAACAGCTCTCGAAGAGATTGTCAAAAGAGACTCTGAAAACGAAACGTTGATCACTTTTGAGCAAAAGGCTGCACACACGCAATTCAAGTTGCTCTGATTGTAATTTAGAGTTACATTATAGGATTATTCAACAACAAGTCAACATGTGCTCGTGAAAGGCAGAAAACAACACTTTGATAGTTTGATATAACTTGAGAACGAATGCAAAAAACAGTCCACTCTAAGAACAGGCCGCTTGGACACTTTCAGAACAGCTCTGTTAATGACTGAAAACAGCTCTCGAAGAGATTGTCAAAAGAGACTCTGAAAACGAAACGTTGATCACTTTTGAGCAAAAGGCTGCACACACGCAATTCAAGTTGCTCTGATTGTCATTTAGAGTTACATTATAGGATTATTCAACAACAAGTCAACATGTGCTCGTGAAAGGCAGAAAACAACACTTTGATAGTTTGATATAACTTGAGAACGAATGCAAAAAACAGTCCACTCTAAGAACAGGCCGCTTGGACACTTTCAGAACAGCTCTGTTAATGACTGAAAACAGCTCTCGAAGAGATTGTCAAAAGAGACTCCGAAAACGAAACGTTGATCACTTTTGAGCAAAAGGCTGCACACACGCAATTCAAGTTGCTCTGATTGTCATTTAGACAATCAATCTTTATACATTACATTACTTTTTACATTATAGGATTATTCAACAACAAGTCAAAATGTGCTCGTGAAAGGCAGAAAACAACACTTTGATAGTTTGATATAACTTGAGAACGAATGCAAAAAACAGTCCACTCTAAGAACAGGCCGCTTGGACTCTTTCAGAACAGCTCAGTTAATGACTGAAAACAGCTCTCGAAGAGATTGTCAAAAGAGACTCCGAAAACGAAACGTTGATCACTTTTGAGCAAAAGGCTGCACACACGCAATTCAAGTTGCTCTGATTGTCATTTAGAGTTACATTATAGGATTATTCAACAACAAGTCAAAATGTGCTCGTGAAAGGCAGAAAACAACACTTTGATAGTTTGATATAACTTGAGAACGAATGCAAAAACAGTCCACTCTAAGAACAGGCCGCTTGGACACTTTCAGAACAGCTCTGTTAATGACTGAAAACAGCTCTCGAAGAGATTGTCAAAAGAGACTCTGAAAACGAAACGTTGATCACTTTTGAGCAAAAGG
Source organism: Nansenia antarctica (assembly GCF_963989245.1). Lineage (NCBI taxonomy): Eukaryota > Metazoa > Chordata > Actinopteri > Argentiniformes > Microstomatidae > Nansenia > Nansenia antarctica. The sequence goes on along the minus strand of NC_137685.1, from coordinate 26,408,376 downwards.
CTGCACACACGCAATTCAAGTTGCTCTGATTGTCATTTAGAGTTACATTATAGGATTATTCAACAAGTCAAAATGTGCTCGTGAAAGGCAGAAAACAACACTTTGATAGTTTGATATAACTTGAGAACAAATGCAAAAAACAGTCCACTCTAAGAACAGGCCGCTTGGACACTTTCAGAACAGCTCTGTTAATGACTGAAAACAGCTCTCGAAGAGATTGTCAAAAGAGACTCTGAAAACGAAACGTTGATCATTTTTGAGCAAAAGGCTGCACACACGCAATTCAAGTTGCTCTGATTGTCATTTAGAGTTACATTATAGGATTATTCAACAACAAGTCAAAATGTGCTCGTGAAAGGCAGAAAACAACACTTTGATAGTTTGATATAACTTGAGAACGAATGCAAAAAACAGTCCACTCTAAGAACAGGCCGCTTGGACACTTTCAGAACAGCTCAGTTAATGACTGAAAACAGCTCTCGAAGAGATTGTCAAAAGAGACTCCGAAAACGAAACGTTGATCACTTTTGAGCAAAAGGCTGCACACACGCAATTCAAGTTGCTCTGATTGTCATTTAGAGTTACATTATAGGATTATTCAACAAGTCAAAATGTGCTCGTGAAAGGCAGAAAACAACACTTTGATAGTTTGATATAACTTGAGAACGAATGCAAAAACAGTCCACTCTAAGAACAGGCCGCTTGGACACTTTCAGAACAGCTCTGTTAATGACTGAAAACAGCTCTCGAAGAGATTGTCAAAAGAGACTCTGAAAACGAAACGTTGATCACTTTTGAGCAAAAGGCTGCACACACGCAATTCAAGTTGCTCTGATTGTCATTTAGAGTTACATTATAGGATTATTCAACAACAAGTCAAAATGTGCTCGTGAAAGGCAGAAAACAACACTTTGATAGTTTGATATAACTTGAGAACGAATGCAAAAAACAGTCCACTCTAAGAACAGGCCGCTTGGACACTTTCAGAACAGCTCTGTTAATGACAGAAAACAGCTCTCGAAGAGATTGTCAAAAGAGACTCTGAAAACGAAACGTTGATCACTTTTGAGCAAAAGGCTGCACACACGCAATTCAAGTTGCTCTGATTGTAATTTAGAGTTACATTATAGGATTATTCAACAACAAGTCAACATGTGCTCGTGAAAGGCAGAAAACAACACTTTGATAGTTTGATATAACTTGTGAACGAATGCAAAAAACAGTCCACTCTAAGAACAGGCCGCGTGGACACTTTCAGAACAGCTCTGTTAATGACTGAAAACAGCTCTCGAAGAGATTGTCAAAAGAGACTCTGAAAACGAAACGTTGATCACTTTTGAGCAAAAGGCTGCACACACGCAATTCAAGTTGCTCTGATTGTCATTTAGAGTTACATTATAGGATTATTCAACAACAAGTCAAAATGTGCTCGTGAAAGGCAGAAAACAACACTTTGATAGTTTGATATGACTTGAGAACGAATGCAAAAAACAGTCCACTCTAAGAACAGGCCGCTTGGACACTTTCAGAACAGCTCAGTTAATGACTGAAAACAGCTCTCGAAGAGATTGTCAAAAGAGACTCCGAAAACGAAACGTTGATCACTTTTGAGCAAAAGGCTGCACACACGCAATTCAAGTTGCTCTGATTGTCATTTAGAGTTACATTATAGGATTATTCAACAACAAGTCAACATGTGCTCGTGAAAGGCAGAAAACAACACTTTGATAGTTTGATATAACTTGAGAACGAATGCAAAAAACAGTCCACTCTAAGAACAGGCCGCTTGGACACTTTCAGAACAGCTCTGTTAATGACTGAAAACAGCTCTCGAAGAGATTGTCAAAAGAGACTCCGAAAACGAAACGTTGATCACTTTTGAGCAAAAGGCTGCACACACGCAATTCAAGTTGCTCTGATTGTCATTTAGACAATCAATCTTTATACATTACATTACTTTTTACATTATAGGATTATTCAACAACAAGTCAAAATGTGCTCGTGAAAGGCAGAAAACAACACTTTGATAGTTTGATATAACTTGAGAACGAATGCAAAAAACAGTCCACTCTAAGAACAGGCCGCTTGGACTCTTTCAGAACAGCTCAGTTAATGACTGAAAACAGCTCTCGAAGAGATTGTCAAAAGAGACTCCGAAAACGAAACGTTGATCACTTTTGAGCAAAAGGCTGCACACACGCAATTCAAGTTGCTCTGATTGTCATTTAGAGTTACATTATAGGATTATTCAACAACAAGTCAAAATGTGCTCGTGAAAGGCAGAAAACAACACTTTGATAGTTTGATATAACTTGAGAACGAATGCAAAAACAGTCCACTCTAAGAACAGGCCGCTTGGACACTTTCAGAACAGCTCTGTTAATGACTGAAAACAGCTCTCGAAGAGATTGTCAAAAGAGACTCTGAAAACGAAACGTTGATCACTTTTGAGCAAAAGGCTGCACACACGCAATTCAAGTTGCTCTGATTGTCATTTAGAGTTACATTATAGGATTATTCAACAAGTCAAAATGTGCTCGTGAAAGGCAGAAAACAACACTTTGATAGTTTGATATAACTTGAGAACAAATGCAAAAAACAGTCCACTCTAAGAACAGGCCGCTTGGACACTTTCAGAACAGCTCTGTTAATGACTGAAAACAGCTCTCGAAGAGATTGTCAAAAGAGACTCTGAAAACGAAACGTTGATCATTTTTGAGCAAAAGGCTGCACACACGCAATTCAAGTTGCTCTGATTGTCATTTAGAGTTACATTATAGGATTATTCAACAACAAGTCAAAATGTGCTCGTGAAAGGCAGAAAACAACACTTTGATAGTTTGATATAACTTGAGAACGAATGCAAAAAACAGTCCACTCTAAGAACAGGCCGCTTGGACACTTTCAGAACAGCTCAGTTAATGACTGAAAACAGCTCTCGAAGAGATTGTCAAAAGAGACTCCGAAAACGAAACGTTGATCACTTTTGAGCAAAAGGCTGCACACACGCAATTCAAGTTGCTCTGATTGTCATTTAGAGTTACATTATAGGATTATTCAACAAGTCAAAATGTGCTCGTGAAAGGCAGAAAACAACACTTTGATAGTTTGATATAACTTGAGAACGAATGCAAAAACAGTCCACTCTAAGAACAGGCCGCTTGGACACTTTCAGAACAGCTCTGTTAATGACTGAAAACAGCTCTCGAAGAGATTGTCAAAAGAGACTCTGAAAACGAAACGTTGATCACTTTTGAGCAAAAGGCTGCACACACGCAATTCAAGTTGCTCTGATTGTCATTTAGAGTTACATTATAGGATTATTCAACAACAAGTCAAAATGTGCTCGTGAAAGGCAGAAAACAACACTTTGATAGTTTGATATAACTTGAGAACGAATGCAAAAAACAGTCCACTCTAAGAACAGGCCGCTTGGACACTTTCAGAACAGCTCTGTTAATGACAGAAAACAGCTCTCGAAGAGATTGTCAAAAGAGACTCTGAAAACGAAACGTTGATCACTTTTGAGCAAAAGGCTGCACACACGCAATTCAAGTTGCTCTGATTGTAATTTAGAGTTACATTATAGGATTATTCAACAACAAGTCAACATGTGCTCGTGAAAGGCAGAAAACAACACTTTGATAGTTTGATATAACTTGTGAACGAATGCAAAAAACAGTCCACTCTAAGAACAGGCCGCGTGGACACTTTCAGAACAGCTCTGTTAATGACTGAAAACAGCTCTCGAAGAGATTGTCAAAAGAGACTCTGAAAACGAAACGTTGATCACTTTTGAGCAAAAGGCTGCACACACGCAATTCAAGTTGCTCTGATTGTCATTTAGAGTTACATTATAGGATTATTCAACAACAAGTCAAAATGTGCTCGTGAAAGGCAGAAAACAACACTTTGATAGTTTGATATGACTTGAGAACGAATGCAAAAAACAGTCCACTCTAAGAACAGGCCGCTTGGACACTTTCAGAACAGCTCAGTTAATGACTGAAAACAGCTCTCGAAGAGATTGTCAAAAGAGACTCCGAAAACGAAACGTTGATCACTTTTGAGCAAAAGGCTGCACACACGCAATTCAAGTTGCTCTGATTGTCATTTAGAGTTACATTATAGGATTATTCAACAACAAGTCAAAATGTGCTCGTGAAAGGCAGAAAACAACACTTTGATAGTTTGATATAACTTGAGAACGAATGCAAAAAACAGTCCACTCTAAGAACAGGCCGCTTGGACACTTTCAGAACAGCTCTGTTAATGACTGAAAACAGCTCTCGAAGAGATTGTCAAAAGAGACTCTGAAAACGAAACGTTGATCACTTTTGAGCAAAAGGCTGCACACACGCAATTCAAGTTGCTCTGATTGTCATTTAGAGTTACATTATAGGATTATTCAACAACAAGTCAAGATGTGCTCGTGAAAGGCAGAAAACAACACTTTGATAGTTTGATATAACTTGAGAACGAATGCAAAAAACAGTCCACTCTAAGAACAGGCCGCTTGGACACTTTCAGAACAGCTCTGTTAATGACTGAAAACAGCTCTCGAAGAGATTGTCAAAAGAGACTCTGAAAACGAAACGTTGATCACTTTTGAGCAAAAGGCTGCACACACGCAATTCAAGTTGCTCTGATTGTCATATAGAGTTACATTATAGGATTATTCAACAACAAGTCAAAATGTGCTCGTGAAAGGCAGAAAACAACACTTTGATAGTTTGATATAACTTGAGAACGAATGCAAAAAACAGTCCACTCTAAGAACAGGCCGCTTGGACACTTTCAGAACAGCTCTGTTAATGACTGAAAACAGCTCTCGAAGAGATTGTCAAAAGAGACTCCGAAAACGAAACGTTGATCACTTTTGAGCAAAAGGCTGCACACACGCAATTCAAGTTGCTCTGATTGTCATTTAGAGTTACAATATAGGATTATTGAACAACAAGTCAAAATGTGCTCGTGAAAGGCAGAAAACAACACTTTGATAGTTTGATATAACTTGAGAACGAATGCAAAAAACAGTCCACTCTAAGAACAGGCCGCTTGGACACTTTCAGAACAGCTCAGTTAATGACTGAAAACAGCTCTCGAAGAGATTGTCAAAAGAGACTCCGAAAACGAAACGTTGATCACTTTTGAGCAAAAGGCTGCACACACGCAATTCAAGTTGCTCTGATTGTCATTTAGAGTTACATTATAGGATTATTCAACAACAAGTCGAAATGTGCTCGTGAAAGGCAGAAAACAACACTTTGATAGTTTGATATAACTTGAGAACGAATGCAAAAAACAGTCCACTCTAAGAACAGGCCGCTTGGACACTTTCAGAACAGCTCTGTTAATGACTGAAAACAGCTCTGTTAATGACTGAAAACAGCTCTCGAAGAGATTGTCAAAAGAGACTCTGAAAACGAAACGTTGATCACTTTTGAGCAAAAGGCTGCACACACGCAATTCAAGTTGCTCTGATTGTCATTTAGAGTTACATTATAGGATTATTCAACAACAAGTCAAAATGTGCTCGTGAAAGGCAGAAAACAACACTTTGATAGTTTGATATAACTTGAGAACGAATGCAAAAAACAGTCCACTCTAAGAACAGGCCGCTTGGACACTTTCAGAACAGCTCTGTTAATGACTGAAAACAGCTCTCGAAGAGATTGTCAAAAGAGACTCTGAAAACGAAACGTTGATCACTTTTGAGCAAAAGGCTGCACACACGCAATTCAAGTTGCTCTGATTGTCATTTAGAGTTACATTATAGGATTATTCAACAACAAGTCAACATGTGCTCGTGAAAGGCAGAAAACAACACTTTGATAGTTTGATATAACTTGAGAACGAATGCAAAAAACAGTCCACTCTAAGAACAGGCCGCTTGGACACTTTCAGAACAGCTCTGTTAATGACTGAAAACAGCTCTCGAAGAGATTGTCAAAAGAGACTCCGAAAACGAAACGTTGATCACTTTTGAGCAAAAGGCTGCACACACGCAATTCAAGTTGCTCTGATTGTCATTTAGACAATCAATCTTTATACATTACATTACTTTTTACATTATAGGATTATTCAACAACAAGTCAAAATGTGCTCGTGAAAGGCAGAAAACAACACTTTGATAGTTTGATATAACTTGAGAACGAATGCAAAAAACAGTCCACTCTAAGAACAGGCCGCTTGGACACTTTCAGAACAGCTCTGTTAATGACTGAAAACAGCTCTCGAAGAGATTGTCAAAAGAGACTCTGAAAACGAAACGTTGATCACTTTTGAGCAAAAGGCTGCACACACGCAATTCAAGTTGCTCTGATTGTAATTTAGAGTTACATTATAGGATTATTCAACAACAAGTCAACATGTGCTCGTGAAAGGCAGAAAACAACACTTTGATAGTTTGATATAACTTGTGAACGAATGCAAAAAACAGTCCACTCTAAGAACAGGCCGCGTGGACACTTTCAGAACAGCTCTGTTAATGACTGAAAACAGCTCTCGAAGAGATTGTCAAAAGAGACTCTGAAAACGAAACGTTGATCACTTTTGAGCAAAAGGCTGCACACACGCAATTCAAGTTGCTCTGATTGTCATTTAGAGTTACATTATAGGATTATTCAACAACAAGTCAAAATGTGCTCGTGAAAGGCAGAAAACAACACTTTGATAGTTTGATATGACTTGAGAACGAATGCAAAAAACAGTCCACTCTAAGAACAGGCCGCTTGGACACTTTCAGAACAGCTCAGTTAATGACTGAAAACAGCTCTCGAAGAGATTGTCAAAAGAGACTCCGAAAACGAAACGTTGATCACTTTTGAGCAAAAGGCTGCACACACGCAATTCAAGTTGCTCTGATTGTCATTTAGAGTTACATTATAGGATTATTCAACAACAAGTCAAAATGTGCTCGTGAAAGGCAGAAAACAACACTTTGATAGTTTGATATAACTTGAGAACGAATGCAAAAAACAGTCCACTCTAAGAACAGGCCGCTTGGACACTTTCAGAACAGCTCTGTTAATGACTGAAAACAGCTCTCGAAGAGATTGTCAAAAGAGACTCTGAAAACGAAACGTTGATCACTTTTGAGCAAAAGGCTGCACACACGCAATTCAAGTTGCTCTGATTGTCATTTAGAGTTACATTATAGGATTATTCAACAACAAGTCAAGATGTGCTCGTGAAAGGCAGAAAACAACACTTTGATAGTTTGATATAACTTGAGAACGAATGCAAAAAACAGTCCACTCTAAGAACAGGCCGCTTGGACACTTTCAGAACAGCTCTGTTAATGACTGAAAACAGCTCTCGAAGAGATTGTCAAAAGAGACTCTGAAAACGAAACGTTGATCACTTTTGAGCAAAAGGCTGCACACACGCAATTCAAGTTGCTCTGATTGTCATATAGAGTTACATTATAGGATTATTCAACAACAAGTCAAAATGTGCTCGTGAAAGGCAGAAAACAACACTTTGATAGTTTGATATAACTTGAGAACGAATGCAAAAAACAGTCCACTCTAAGAACAGGCCGCTTGGACACTTTCAGAACAGCTCTGTTAATGACTGAAAACAGCTCTCGAAGAGATTGTCAAAAGAGACTCCGAAAACGAAACGTTGATCACTTTTGAGCAAAAGGCTGCACACACGCAATTCAAGTTGCTCTGATTGTCATTTAGACAATCAATCTTTATACATTACATTACTTTTTACATTATAGGATTATTCAACAACAAGTCAAAATGTGCTCGTGAAAGGCAGAAAACAACACTTTGATAGTTTGATATAACTTGAGAACGAATGCAAAAAACAGTCCACTCTAAGAACAGGCCGCTTGGACACTTTCAGAACAGCTCAGTTAATGACTGAAAACAGCTCTCGAAGAGATTGTCAAAAGAGACTCCGAAAACGAAACGTTGATCACTTTTGAGCAAAAGGCTGCACACACGCAATTCAAGTTGCTCTGATTGTCATTTAGAGTTACATTATAGGATTATTCAACAACAAGTCAAAATGTGCTCGTGAAAGGCAGAAAACAACACTTTGATAGTTTGATATAACTTGAGAACGAATGCAAAAACAGTCCACTCTAAGAACAGGCCGCTTGGACACTTTCAGAACAGCTCTGTTAATGACTGAAAACAGCTCTCGAAGAGATTGTCAAAAGAGACTCTGAAAACGAAACGTTGATCACTTTTGAGCAAAAGGCTGCACACACGCAATTCGAGTTGCTCTGATTGTCATTTAGAGTTACAATATAGGATTATTCAACAACAAGTCAAAATGTGCTCGTGAAAGGCAGAAAACAACACTTTGATAGTTTGATATAACTTGAGAACGAATGCAAAAAACAGTCCACTCTAAGAACAGGCCGCTTGGACACTTTCAGAACAGCTCAGTTAATGACTGAAAACAGCTCTCGAAGAGATTGTCAAAAGAGACTCCGAAAACGAAACGTTGATCACTTTTGAGCAAAAGGCTGCACACACGCAATTCAAGTTGCTCTGATTGTCATTTAGAGTTACATTATAGGATTATTCAACAAGTCAAAATGTGCTCGTGAAAGGCAGAAAACAACACTTTGATAGTTTGATATAACTTGAGAACGAATGCAAAAACAGTCCACTCTAAGAACAGGCCGCTTGGACACTTTCAGAACAGCTCTGTTAATGACTGAAAACAGCTCTCGAAGAGATTGTCAAAAGAGACTCTGAAAACGAAACGTTGATCACTTTTGAGCAAAAGGCTGCACACACGCAATTCAAGTTGCTCTGATTGTCATTTAGAGTTACATTATAGGATTATTCAACAACAAGTCAAAATGTGCTCGTGAAAGGCAGAAAACAACACTTTGATAGTTTGATATAACTTGAGAACGAATGCAAAAAACAGTCCACTCTAAGAACAGGCCGCTTGGACACTTTCAGAACAGCTCAGTTAATGACTGAAAACAGCTCTCGAAGAGATTGTCAAAAGAGACTCCGAAAACGAAACGTTGATCACTTTTGAGCAAAAGGCTGCACACACGCAATTCAAGTTGCTCTGATTGTCATTTAGAGTTACATTATAGGATTATTCAACAAGTCAAAATGTGCTCGTGAAAGGCAGAAAACAACACTTTGATAGTTTGATATAACTTGAGAACGAATGCAAAAACAGTCCACTCTAAGAACAGGCCGCTTGGACACTTTCAGAACAGCTCTGTTAATGACTGAAAACAGCTCTCGAAGAGATTGTCAAAAGAGACTGAAAACGAAACGTTGATCACTTTTGAGCAAAAGGCTGCACACACGCAATTCAAGTTGCTCTGATTGTCATTTAGAGTTACATTATAGGATTATTCAACAACAAGTCAAAATGTGCTCGTGAAAGGCAGAAAACAACACTTTGATAGTTTGATATAACTTGAGAACGAATGCAAAAAACAGTCCACTCTAAGAACAGGCCGCTTGGACACTTTCAGAACAGCTCTGTTAATGACTGAAAACAGCTCTCGAAGAGATTGTCAAAAGAGACTCTGAAAACGAAACGTTGATCACTTTTGAGCAAAAGGCTGCACACACGCAATTCAAGTTGCTCTGATTGTAATTTAGAGTTACATTATAGGATTATTCAACAACAAGTCAACATGTGCTCGTGAAAGGCAGAAAACAACACTTTGATAGTTTGATATAACTTGTGAACGAATGCAAAAAACAGTCCACTCTAAGAACAGGCCGCGTGGACACTTTCAGAACAGCTCTGTTAATGACTGAAAACAGCTCTCGAAGAGATTGTCAAAAGAGACTCTGAAAACGAAACGTTGATCACTTTTGAGCAAAAGGCTGCACACACGCAATTCAAGTTGCTCTGATTGTCATTTAGAGTTACATTATAGGATTATTCAACAACAAGTCAAAATGTGCTCGTGAAAGGCAGAAAACAACACTTTGATAGTTTGATATGACTTGAGAACGAATGCAAAAAACAGTCCACTCTAAGAACAGGCCGCTTGGACACTTTCAGAACAGCTCAGTTAATGACTGAAAACAGCTCTCGAAGAGATTGTCAAAAGAGACTCCGAAAACGAAACGTTGATCACTTTTGAGCAAAAGGCTGCACACACGCAATTCAAGTTGCTCTGATTGTCATTTAGAGTTACATTATAGGATTATTCAACAACAAGTCAAAATGTGCTCGTGAAAGGCAGAAAACAACACTTTGATAGTTTGATATAACTTGAGAACGAATGCAAAAAACAGTCCACTCTAAGAACAGGCCGCTTGGACACTTTCAGAACAGCTCTGTTAATGACTGAAAACAGCTCTCGAAGAGATTGTCAAAAGAGACTCTGAAAACGAAACGTTGATCACTTTTGAGCAAAAGGCTGCACACACGCAATTCAAGTTGCTCTGATTGTCATTTAGAGTTACATTATAGGATTATTCAACAACAAGTCAAAATGTGCTCGTGAAAGGCAGAAAACAACACTTTGATAGTTTGATATAACTTGAGAACGAATGCAAAAAACAGTCCACTCTAAGAACAGGCCGCTTGGACACTTTCAGAACAGCTCTGTTAATGACTGAAAACAGCTCTCGAAGAGATTGTCAAAAGAGACTCTGAAAACGAAACGTTGATCACTTTTGAGCAAAAGGCTGCACACACGCAATTCGAGTTGCTCTGATTGTCATTTAGAGTTACAATATAGGATTATTCAACAACAAGTCAAAATGTGCTCGTGAAAGGCAGAAAACAACACTTTGATAGTTTGATATAACTTGAGAACGAATGCAAAAAACAGTCCACTCTAAGAACAGGCCGCTTGGACACTTTCAGAACAGCTCAGTTAATGACTGAAAACAGCTCTCGAAGAGATTGTCAAAAGAGACTCCGAAAACGAAACGTTGATCACTTTTGAGCAAAAGGCTGCACACACGCAATTCAAGTTGCTCTGATTGTCATTTAGAGTTACATTATAGGATTATTCAACAAGTCAAAATGTGCTCGTGAAAGGCAGAAAACAACACTTTGATAGTTTGATATAACTTGAGAACGAATGCAAAAACAGTCCACTCTAAGAACAGGCCGCTTGGACACTTTCAGAACAGCTCTGTTAATGACTGAAAACAGCTCTCGAAGAGATTGTCAAAAGAGACTCTGAAAACGAAACGTTGATCACTTTTGAGCAAAAGGCTGCACACACGCAATTCAAGTTGCTCTGATTGTCATTTAGAGTTACATTATAGGATTATTCAACAACAAGTCAAAATGTGCTCGTGAAAGGCAGAAAACAACACTTTGATAGTTTGATATAACTTGAGAACGAATGCAAAAAACAGTCCACTCTAAGAACAGGCCGCTTGGACACTTTCAGAACAGCTCTGTTAATGACTGAAAACAGCTCTCGAAGAGATTGTCAAAAGAGACTCTGAAAACGAAACGTTGATCACTTTTGAGCAAAAGGCTGCACACACGCAATTCAAGTTGCTCTGATTGTAATTTAGAGTTACATTATAGGATTATTCAACAACAAGTCAACATGTGCTCGTGAAAGGCAGAAAACAACACTTTGATAGTTTGATATAACTTGTGAACGAATGCAAAAAACAGTCCACTCTAAGAACAGGCCGCGTGGACACTTTCAGAACAGCTCTGTTAATGACTGAAAACAGCTCTCGAAGAGATTGTCAAAAGAGACTCTGAAAACGAAACGTTGATCACTTTTGAGCAAAAGGCTGCACACACGCAATTCAAGTTGCTCTGATTGTCATTTAGAGTTACATTATAGGATTATTCAACAACAAGTCAAAATGTGCTCGTGAAAGGCAGAAAACAACACTTTGATAGTTTGATATGACTTGAGAACGAATGCAAAAAACAGTCCACTCTAAGAACAGGCCGCTTGGACACTTTCAGAACAGCTCAGTTAATGACTGAAAACAGCTCTCGAAGAGATTGTCAAAAGAGACTCCGAAAACGAAACGTTGATCACTTTTGAGCAAAAGGCTGCACACACGCAATTCAAGTTGCTCTGATTGTCATTTAGAGTTACATTATAGGATTATTCAACAACAAGTCAAAATGTGCTCGTGAAAGGCAGAAAACAACACTTTGATAGTTTGATATAACTTGAGAACGAATGCAAAAAACAGTCCACTCTAAGAACAGGCCGCTTGGACACTTTCAGAACAGCTCTGTTAATGACTGAAAACAGCTCTCGAAGAGATTGTCAAAAGAGACTCTGAAAACGAAACGTTGATCACTTTTGAGCAAAAGGCTGCACACACGCAATTCAAGTTGCTCTGATTGTCATTTAGAGTTACATTATAGGATTATTCAACAACAAGTCAAGATGTGCTCGTGAAAGGCAGAAAACAACACTTTGATAGTTTGATATAACTTGAGAACGAATGCAAAAAACAGTCCACTCTAAGAACAGGCCGCTTGGACACTTTCAGAACAGCTCTGTTAATGACTGAAAACAGCTCTCGAAGAGATTGTCAAAAGAGACTCTGAAAACGAAACGTTGATCACTTTTGAGCAAAAGGCTGCACACACGCAATTCAAGTTGCTCTGATTGTCATATAGAGTTACATTATAGGATTATTCAACAACAAGTCAAAATGTGCTCGTGAAAGGCAGAAAACAACACTTTGATAGTTTGATATAACTTGAGAACGAATGCAAAAAACAGTCCACTCTAAGAACAGGCCGCTTGGACACTTTCAGAACAGCTCTGTTAATGACTGAAAACAGCTCTCGAAGAGATTGTCAAAAGAGACTCCGAAAACGAAACGTTGATCACTTTTGAGCAAAAGGCTGCACACACGCAATTCAAGTTGCTCTGATTGTCATTTAGAGTTACAATATAGGATTATTGAACAACAAGTCAAAATGTGCTCGTGAAAGGCAGAAAACAACACTTTGATAGTTTGATATAACTTGAGAACGAATGCAAAAAACAGTCCTCTCTAAGAACAGGCCGCTTGGACACTTTCAGAACAGCTCAGTTAATGACTGAAAACAGCTCTCGAAGAGATTGTCAAAAGAGACTCCGAAAACGAAACGTTGATCACTTTTGAGCAAAAGGCTGCACACACGCAATTCAAGTTGCTCTGATTGTCATTTAGAGTTACATTATAGGATTATTCAACAACAAGTCGAAATGTGCTCGTGAAAGGCAGAAAACAACACTTTGATAGTTTGATATAACTTGAGAACGAATGCAAAAAACAGTCCACTCTAAGAACAGGCCGCTTGGACACTTTCAGAACAGCTCTGTTAATGACTGAAAACAGCTCTCGAAGAGATTGTCAAAAGAGACTCTGAAAACGAAACGTTGATCACTTTTGAGCAAAAGGCTGCACACACGCAATTCAAGTTGCTCTGATTGTCATTTAGAGTTACATTATAGGATTATTCAACAACAAGTCAAAATGTGCTCGTGAAAGGCAGAAAACAACACTTTGATAGTTTGATATAACTTGAGAACGAATGCAAAAAACAGTCCACTCTAAGAACAGGCCGCTTGGACACTTTCAGAACAGCTCTGTTAATGACTGAAAACAGCTCTCGAAGAGATTGTCAAAAGAGACTCCGAAAACGAAACGTTGATCACTTTTGAGCAAAAGGCTGCACACACGCAATTCAAGTTGCTCTGATTGTCATTTAGAGTTACATTATAGGATTATTCAACAACAAGTCGAAATGTGCTCGTGAAAGGCAGAAAACAACACTTTGATAGTTTGATATAACTTGAGAACGAATGCAAAAAACAGTCCACTCTAAGAACAGGCCGCTTGGACACTTTCAGAACAGCTCTGTTAATGACTGAAAACAGCTCTCGAAGAGATTGTCAAAAGAGACTCTGAAAACGAAACGTTGATCACTTTTGAGCAAAAGGCTGCACACACGCAATTCAAGTTGCTCTGATTGTCATTTAGAGTTACATTATAGGATTATTCAACAACAAGTCAAAATGTGCTCGTGAAAGGCAGAAAACAACACTTTGATAGTTTGATATAACTTGAGAACGAATGCAAAAAACAGTCCACTCTAAGAACAGGCCGCTTGGACACTTTCAGAACAGCTCTGTTAATGACTGAAAACAGCTCTCGAAGAGATTGTCAAAAGAGACTCTGAAAACGAAACGTTGATCACTTTTGAGCAAAAGGCTGCACACACGCAATTCAAGTTGGTCTGATTGTCATTTAGAGTTACATTATAGGATTATTCAACAACAAGTCAAAATGTGCTCGTGAAAGGCAGAAAACAACACTTTGATAGTTTAATATAACTTGAGAACGAATGCAAAAAACAGTCCACTCTAAGAACAGGCCGCTTGGACACTTTCAGAACAGCTCTGTTAATGACTGAAAACAGCTCTCGAAGAGATTGTCAAAAGGGACTCTGAAAACGAAACGTTGATCACTTTTGAGCAAAAGGCTGCACACACGCAATTCAAGTTGCTCTGATTGTCATTTAGAGTTACATTATAGGATTATTCAACAACAAGTCAAAATGTGCTCGTGAAAGGCAGAAAACAACACTTTGATAGTTTGATATAACTTGAGAACGAATGCAAAAAACAGTCCACTCTAAGAACAGGCCGCTTGGACACTTTCAGAACAGCTCTGTTAATGACTGAAAACAGCTCTCGAAGAGATTGTCAAAAGAGACTCCGAAAACGAAACGTTGATCACTTTTGAGCAAAAAGCTGCACACACGCAATTCAAGTTGCTCTGATTGTCATTTAGAGTTACATTATAGGATTATTCAACAACAAGTCAAAATGTGCTCGTGAAAGGCAGAAAACAACACTTTGATAGTTTGATATAACTTGAGAACGAATGCAAAAAACAGTCCACTCTAAGAACAGGCCGCTTGGACACTTTCAGAACAGCTCTGTTAATGACTGAAAACAGCTCTCGAAGAGATTGTCAAAAGAGACTCTGAAAACGAAACGTTGATCACTTTTGAGCAAAAGGCTGCACACACGCAATTCAAGTTGCTCTGATTGTAATTTAGAGTTACATTATAGGATTATTCAACAACAAGTCAACATGTGCTCGTGAAAGGCAGAAAACAACACTTTGATAGTTTGATATAACTTGAGAACGAATGCAAAAAACAGTCCACTCTAAGAACAGGCCGCTTGGACACTTTCAGAACAGCTCTGTTAATGACTGAAAACAGCTCTCGAAGAGATTGTCAAAAGAGACTCTGAAAACGAAACGTTGATCACTTTTGAGCAAAAGGCTGCACACACGCAATTCAAGTTGCTCTGATTGTCATTTAGAGTTACATTATAGGATTATTCAACAACAAGTCAACATGTGCTCGTGAAAGGCAGAAAACAACACTTTGATAGTTTGATATAACTTGAGAACGAATGCAAAAAACAGTCCACTCTAAGAACAGGCCGCTTGGACACTTTCAGAACAGCTCTGTTAATGACTGAAAACAGCTCTCGAAGAGATTGTCAAAAGAGACTCCGAAAACGAAACGTTGATCACTTTTGAGCAAAAGGCTGCACACACGCAATTCAAGTTGCTCTGATTGTCATTTAGACAATCAATCTTTATACATTACATTACTTTTTACATTATAGGATTATTCAACAACAAGTCAAAATGTGCTCGTGAAAGGCAGAAAACAACACTTTGATAGTTTGATATAACTTGAGAACGAATGCAAAAAACAGTCCACTCTAAGAACAGGCCGCTTGGACACTTTCAGAACAGCTCAGTTAATGACTGAAAACAGCTCTCGAAGAGATTGTCAAAAGAGACTCCGAAAACGAAACGTTGATCACTTTTGAGCAAAAGGCTGCACACACGCAATTCAAGTTGCTCTGATTGTCATTTAGAGTTACATTATAGGATTATTCAACAACAAGTCAAAATGTGCTCGTGAAAGGCAGAAAACAACACTTTGATAGTTTGATATAACTTGAGAACGAATGCAAAAACAGTCCACTCTAAGAACAGGCCGCTTGGACACTTTCAGAACAGCTCTGTTAATGACTGAAAATAGCTCTCGAAGAGATTGTCAAAAGAGACTCTGAAAACGAAACGTTGATCACTTTTGAGCAAAAGGCTGCACACACGCAATTCAAGTTGCTCTGATTGTCATTTAGAGTTACATTATAGGATTATTCAACAACAAGTCAAAATGTGCTCGTGAAAGGCAGAAAACAACACTTTGATAGTTTGATATAACTTGAGAACGAATGCAAAAAACAGTCCACTCTAAGAACAGGCCGCTTGGACACTTTCAGAACAGCTCTGTTAATGACTGAAAACAGCTCTCGAAGAGATTGTCAAAAGAGACTCTGAAAACGAAACGTTGATCACTTTTGAGCAAAAGGCTGCACACACGCAATTCAAGTTGCTCTGATTGTCATTTAGAGTTACAATATAGGATTATTCAACAACAAGTCAAAATGTGCTCGTGAAAGGCAGAAAACAACACTTTGATAGTTTGATATAACTTGAGAACGAATGCAAAAAACAGTCCACTCTAAGAACAGGCCGCTTGGACACTTTCAGAACAGCTCAGTTAATGACTGAAAACAGCTCTCGAAGAGATTGTCAAAAGAGACTCCGAAAACGAAACGTTGATCACTTTTGAGCAAAAGGCTGCACACACGCAATTCAAGTTGCTCTGATTGTCATTTAGAGTTACATTATAGGATTATTCAACAAGTCAAAATGTGCTCGTGAAAGGCAGAAAACAACACTTTGATAGTTTGATATAACTTGAGAACGAATGCAAAAAACAGTCCACTCTAAGAACAGGCCGCTTGGACACTTTCAGAACAGCTCTGTTAATGACTGAAAACAGCTCTCGAAGAGATTGTCAAAAGAGACTCTGAAAACGAAACGTTGATCATTTTTGAGCAAAAGGCTGCACACACGCAATTCAAGTTGCTCTGATTGTCATTTAGAGTTACATTATAGGATTATTCAACAACAAGTCAAAATGTGCTCGTGAAAGGCAGAAAACAACACTTTGATAGTTTGATATAACTTGAGAACGAATGCAAAAAACAGTCCACTCTAAGAACAGGCCGCTTGGACACTTTCAGAACAGCTCAGTTAATGACTGAAAACAGCTCTCGAAGAGATTGTCAAAAGAGACTCCGAAAACGAAACGTTGATCACTTTTGAGCAAAAGGCTGCACACACGCAATTCAAGTTGCTCTGATTGTCATTTAGAGTTACATTATAGGATTATTCAACAAGTCAAAATGTGCTCGTGAAAGGCAGAAAACAACACTTTGATAGTTTGATATAACTTGAGAACGAATGCAAAAACAGTCCACTCTCAGAACAGGCCGCTTGGACACTTTCAGAACAGCTCTGTTAATGACTGAAAACAGCTCTCGAAGAGATTGTCAAAAGAGACTCTGAAAACGAAACGTTGATCACTTTTGAGCAAAAGGCTGCACACACGCAATTCAAGTTGCTCTGATTGTCATTTAGAGTTACATTATAGGATTATTCAACAACAAGTCAAAATGTGCTCGTGAAAGGCAGAAAACAACACTTTGATAGTTTGATATAACTTGAGAACGAATGCAAAAAACAGTCCACTCTAAGAACAGGCCGCTTGGACACTTTCAGAACAGCTCTGTTAATGACTGAAAACAGCTCTCGAAGAGATTGTCAAAAGAGACTCTGAAAACGAAACGTTGATCACTTTTGAGCAAAAGGCTGCACACACGCAATTCAAGTTGCTCTGATTGTAATTTAGAGTTACATTATAGGATTATTCAACAACAAGTCAACATGTGCTCGTGAAAGGCAGAAAACAACACTTTGATAGTTTGATATAACTTGTGAACGAATGCAAAAAACAGTCCACTCTAAGAACAGGCCGCGTGGACACTTTCAGAACAGCTCTGTTAATGACTGAAAACAGCTCTCGAAGAGATTGTCAAAAGAGACTCTGAAAACGAAACGTTGATCACTTTTGAGCAAAAGGCTGCACACACGCAATTCAAGTTGCTCTGATTGTCATTTAGAGTTACATTATAGGATTATTCAACAACAAGTCAAAATGTGCTCGTGAAAGGCAGAAAACAACACTTTGATAGTTTGATATGACTTGAGAACGAATGCAAAAAACAGTCCACTCTAAGAACAGGCCGCTTGGACACTTTCAGAACAGCTCAGTTAATGACTGAAAACAGCTCTCGAAGAGATTGTCAAAAGAGACTCCGAAAACGAAACGTTGATCACTTTTGAGCAAAAGGCTGCACACACGCAATTCAAGTTGCTCTGATTGTCATTTAGAGTTACATTATAGGATTATTCAACAACAAGTCAAAATGTGCTCGTGAAAGGCAGAAAACAACACTTTGATAGTTTGATATAACTTGAGAACGAATGCAAAAAACAGTCCACTCTAAGAACAGGCCGCTTGGACACTTTCAGAACAGCTCTGTTAATGACTGAAAACAGCTCTCGAAGAGATTGTCAAAAGAGACTCTGAAAACGAAACGTTGATCACTTTTGAGCAAAAGGCTGCACACACGCAATTCAAGTTGCTCTGATTGTCATTTAGAGTTACATTATAGGATTATTCAACAACAAGTCAAGATGTGCTCGTGAAAGGCAGAAAACAACACTTTGATAGTTTGATATAACTTGAGAACGAATGCAAAAAACAGTCCACTCTAAGAACAGGCCGCTTGGACACTTTCAGAACAGCTCTGTTAATGACTGAAAACAGCTCTCGAAGAGATTGTCAAAAGAGACTCTGAAAACGAAACGTTGATCACTTTTGAGCAAAAGGCTGCACACACGCAATTCAAGTTGCTCTGATTGTCATATAGAGTTACATTATAGGATTATTCAACAACAAGTCAAAATGTGCTCGTGAAAGGCAGAAAACAACACTTTGATAGTTTGATATAACTTGAGAACGAATGCAAAAAACAGTCCACTCTAAGAACAGGCCGCTTGGACACTTTCAGAACAGCTCTGTTAATGACTGAAAACAGCTCTCGAAGAGATTGTCAAAAGAGACTCCGAAAACGAAACGTTGATCACTTTTGAGCAAAAGGCTGCACACACGCAATTCAAGTTGCTCTGATTGTCATTTAGAGTTACAATATAGGATTATTGAACAACAAGTCAAAATGTGCTCGTGAAAGGCAGAAAACAACACTTTGATAGTTTGATATAACTTGAGAACGAATGCAAAAAACAGTCCACTCTAAGAACAGGCCGCTTGGACACTTTCAGAACAGCTCAGTTAATGACTGAAAACAGCTCTCGAAGAGATTGTCAAAAGAGACTCCGAAAACGAAACGTTGATCACTTTTGAGCAAAAGGCTGCACACACGCAATTCAAGTTGCTCTGATTGTCATTTAGAGTTACATTATAGGATTATTCAACAACAAGTCGAAATGTGCTCGTGAAAGGCAGAAAACAACACTTTGATAGTTTGATATAACTTGAGAACGAATGCAAAAAACAGTCCACTCTAAGAACAGGCCGCTTGGACACTTTCAGAACAGCTCTGTTAATGACTGAAAACAGCTCTGTTAATGACTGAAAACAGCTCTCGAAGAGATTGTCAAAAGAGACTCTGAAAACGAAACGTTGATCACTTTTGAGCAAAAGGCTGCACACACGCAATTCAAGTTGCTCTGATTGTCATTTAGAGTTACATTATAGGATTATTCAACAACAAGTCAAAATGTGCTCGTGAAAGGCAGAAAACAACACTTTGATAGTTTGATATAACTTGAGAACGAATGCAAAAAACAGTCCACTCTAAGAACAGGCCGCTTGGACACTTTCAGAACAGCTCTGTTAATGACTGAAAACAGCTCTCGAAGAGATTGTCAAAAGAGACTCTGAAAACGAAACGTTGATCACTTTTGAGCAAAAGGCTGCACACACGCAATTCAAGTTGCTCTGATTGTCATTTAGAGTTACATTATAGGATTATTCAACAACAAGTCAACATGTGCTCGTGAAAGGCAGAAAACAACACTTTGATAGTTTGATATAACTTGAGAACGAATGCAAAAAACAGTCCACTCTAAGAACAGGCCGCTTGGACACTTTCAGAACAGCTCTGTTAATGACTGAAAACAGCTCTCGAAGAGATTGTCAAAAGAGACTCCGAAAACGAAACGTTGATCACTTTTGAGCAAAAGGCTGCACACACGCAATTCAAGTTGCTCTGATTGTCATTTAGACAATCAATCTTTATACATTACATTACTTTTTACATTATAGGATTATTCAACAACAAGTCAAAATGTGCTCGTGAAAGGCAGAAAACAACACTTTGATAGTTTGATATAACTTGAGAACGAATGCAAAAAACAGTCCACTCTAAGAACAGGCCGCTTGGACACTTTCAGAACAGCTCAGTTAATGACTGAAAACAGCTCTCGAAGAGATTGTCAAAAGAGACTCCGAAAACGAAACGTTGATCACTTTTGAGCAAAAGGCTGCACACACGCAATTCAAGTTGCTCTGATTGTCATTTAGAGTTACATTATAGGATTATTCAACAACAAGTCAAAATGTGCTCGTGAAAGGCAGAAAACAACACTTTGATAGTTTGATATAACTTGAGAACGAATGCAAAAACAGTCCACTCTAAGAACAGGCCGCTTGGACACTTTCAGAACAGCTCTGTTAATGACTGAAAACAGCTCTCGAAGAGATTGTCAAAAGAGACTCTGAAAACGAAACGTTGATCACTTTTGAGCAAAAGGCTGCACACACGCAATTCGAGTTGCTCTGATTGTCATTTAGAGTTACAATATAGGATTATTCAACAACAAGTCAAAATGTGCTCGTGAAAGGCAGAAAACAACACTTTGATAGTTTGATATAACTTGAGAACGAATGCAAAAAACAGTCCACTCTAAGAACAGGCCGCTTGGACACTTTCAGAACAGCTCAGTTAATGACTGAAAACAGCTCTCGAAGAGATTGTCAAAAGAGACTCCGAAAACGAAACGTTGATCACTTTTGAGCAAAAGGCTGCACACACGCAATTCAAGTTGCTCTGATTGTCATTTAGAGTTACATTATAGGATTATTCAACAAGTCAAAATGTGCTCGTGAAAGGCAGAAAACAACACTTTGATAGTTTGATATAACTTGAGAACGAATGCAAAAACAGTCCACTCTAAGAACAGGCCGCTTGGACACTTTCAGAACAGCTCTGTTAATGACTGAAAACAGCTCTCGAAGAGATTGTCAAAAGAGACTCTGAAAACGAAACGTTGATCACTTTTGAGCAAAAGGCTGCACACACGCAATTCAAGTTGCTCTGATTGTCATTTAGAGTTACATTATAGGATTATTCAACAACAAGTCAAAATGTGCTCGTGAAAGGCAGAAAACAACACTTTGATAGTTTGATATAACTTGAGAACGAATGCAAAAAACAGTCCACTCTATGAACAGGCCGCTTGGACACTTTCAGAACAGCTCAGTTAATGACTGAAAACAGCTCTCGAAGAGATTGTCAAAAGAGACTCCGAAAACGAAACGTTGATCACTTTTGAGCAAAAGGCTGCACACACGCAATTCAAGTTGCTCTGATTGTCATTTAGAGTTACATTATAGGATTATTCAACAAGTCAAAATGTGCTCGTGAAAGGCAGAAAACAACACTTTGATAGTTTGATATAACTTGAGAACGAATGCAAAAACAGTCCACTCTAAGAACAGGCCGCTTGGACACTTTCAGAACAGCTCTGTTAATGACTGAAAACAGCTCTCGAAGAGATTGTCAAAAGAGACTCTGAAAACGAAACGTTGATCACTTTTGAGCAAAAGGCTGCACACACGCAATTCAAGTTGCTCTGATTGTCATTTAGAGTTACATTATAGGATTATTCAACAACAAGTCAAAATGTGCTCGTGAAAGGCAGAAAACAACACTTTGATAGTTTGATATAACTTGAGAACGAATGCAAAAAACAGTCCACTCTAAGAACAGGCCGCTTGGACACTTTCAGAACAGCTCTGTTAATGACTGAAAACAGCTCTCGAAGAGATTGTCAAAAGAGACTCTGAAAACGAAACGTTGATCACTTTTGAGCAAAAGGCTGCACACACGCAATTCAAGTTGCTCTGATTGTAATTTAGAGTTACATTATAGGATTATTCAACAACAAGTCAACATGTGCTCGTGAAAGGCAGAAAACAACACTTTGATAGTTTGATATAACTTGTGAACGAATGCAAAAAACAGTCCACTCTAAGAACAGGCCGCGTGGACACTTTCAGAACAGCTCTGTTAATGACTGAAAACAGCTCTCGAAGAGATTGTCAAAAGAGACTCTGAAAACGAAACGTTGATCACTTTTGAGCAAAAGGCTGCACACACGCAATTCAAGTTGCTCTGATTGTCATTTAGAGTTACATTATAGGATTATTCAACAACAAGTCAAAATGTGCTCGTGAAAGGCAGAAAACAACACTTTGATAGTTTGATATGACTTGAGAACGAATGCAAAAAACAGTCCACTCTAAGAACAGGCCGCTTGGACACTTTCAGAACAGCTCAGTTAATGACTGAAAACAGCTCTCGAAGAGATTGTCAAAAGAGACTCCGAAAACGAAACGTTGATCACTTTTGAGCAAAAGGCTGCACACACGCAATTCAAGTTGCTCTGATTGTCATTTAGAGTTACATTATAGGATTATTCAACAACAAGTCAAAATGTGCTCGTGAAAGGCAGAAAACAACACTTTGATAGTTTGATATAACTTGAGAACGAATGCAAAAAACAGTCCACTCTAAGAACAGGCCGCTTGGACACTTTCAGAACAGCTCTGTTAATGACTGAAAACAGCTCTCGAAGAGATTGTCAAAAGAGACTCTGAAAACGAAACGTTGATCACTTTTGAGCAAAAGGCTGCACACACGCAATTCAAGTTGCTCTGATTGTCATTTAGAGTTACATTATAGGATTATTCAACAACAAGTCAAAATGTGCTCGTGAAAGGCAGAAAACAACACTTTGATAGTTTGATATGACTTGAGAACGAATGCAAAAAACAGTCCACTCTAAGAACAGGCCGCTTGGACACTTTCAGAACAGCTCAGTTAATGACTGAAAACAGCTCTCGAAGAGATTGTCAAAAGAGACTCCGAAAACGAAACGTTGATCACTTTTGAGCAAAAGGCTGCACACACGCAATTCAAGTTGCTCTGATTGTCATTTAGAGTTACATTATAGGATTATTCAACAACAAGTCAAAATGTGCTCGTGAAAGGCAGAAAACAACACTTTGATAGTTTGATATAACTTGAGAACGAATGCAAAAAACAGTCCACTCTAAGAACAGGCCGCTTGGACACTTTCAGAACAGCTCTGTTAATGACTGAAAACAGCTCTCGAAGAGATTGTCAAAAGAGACTCTGAAAACGAAACGTTGATCACTTTTGAGCAAAAGGCTGCACACACGCAATTCAAGTTGCTCTGATTGTCATTTAGAGTTACATTATAGGATTATTCAACAACAAGTCAAGATGTGCTCGTGAAAGGCAGAAAACAACACTTTGATAGTTTGATATAACTTGAGAACGAATGCAAAAAACAGTCCACTCTAAGAACAGGCCGCTTGGACACTTTCAGAACAGCTCTGTTAATGACTGAAAACAGCTCTCGAAGAGATTGTCAAAAGAGACTCTGAAAACGAAACGTTGATCACTTTTGAGCAAAAGGCTGCACACACGCAATTCAAGTTGCTCTGATTGTCATATAGAGTTACATTATAGGATTATTCAACAACAAGTCAAAATGTGCTCGTGAAAGGCAGAAAACAACACTTTGATAGTTTGATATAACTTGAGAACGAATG
Organism: Nansenia antarctica; assembly: GCF_963989245.1. Classification (NCBI taxonomy): domain Eukaryota; kingdom Metazoa; phylum Chordata; class Actinopteri; order Argentiniformes; family Microstomatidae; genus Nansenia; species Nansenia antarctica. The sequence goes on along the minus strand of NC_137685.1, from coordinate 26,384,526 downwards.
CAAAAAACAGTCCACTCTAAGAACAGGCCGCTTGGACACTTTCAGAACAGCTCTGTTAATGACTGAAAACAGCTCTCGAAGAGATTGTCAAAAGAGACTCCGAAAACGAAACGTTGATCACTTTTGAGCAAAAGGCTGCACACACGCAATTCAAGTTGCTCTGATTGTCATTTAGAGTTACAATATAGGATTATTGAACAACAAGTCAAAATGTGCTCGTGAAAGGCAGAAAACAACACTTTGATAGTTTGATATAACTTGAGAACGAATGCAAAAAACAGTCCACTCTAAGAACAGGCCGCTTGGACACTTTCAGAACAGCTCAGTTAATGACTGAAAACAGCTCTCGAAGAGATTGTCAAAAGAGACTCCGAAAACGAAACGTTGATCACTTTTGAGCAAAAGGCTGCACACACGCAATTCAAGTTGCTCTGATTGTCATTTAGAGTTACATTATAGGATTATTCAACAACAAGTCGAAATGTGCTCGTGAAAGGCAGAAAACAACACTTTGATAGTTTGATATAACTTGAGAACGAATGCAAAAAACAGTCCACTCTAAGAACAGGCCGCTTGGACACTTTCAGAACAGCTCTGTTAATGACTGAAAACAGCTCTGTTAATGACTGAAAACAGCTCTCGAAGAGATTGTCAAAAGAGACTCTGAAAACGAAACGTTGATCACTTTTGAGCAAAAGGCTGCACACACGCAATTCAAGTTGCTCTGATTGTCATTTAGAGTTACATTATAGGATTATTCAACAACAAGTCAAAATGTGCTCGTGAAAGGCAGAAAACAACACTTTGATAGTTTGATATAACTTGAGAACGAATGCAAAAAACAGTCCACTCTAAGAACAGGCCGCTTGGACACTTTCAGAACAGCTCTGTTAATGACTGAAAACAGCTCTCGAAGAGATTGTCAAAAGAGACTCTGAAAACGAAACGTTGATCACTTTTGAGCAAAAGGCTGCACACACGCAATTCAAGTTGCTCTGATTGTCATTTAGAGTTACATTATAGGATTATTCAACAACAAGTCAACATGTGCTCGTGAAAGGCAGAAAACAACACTTTGATAGTTTGATATAACTTGAGAACGAATGCAAAAAACAGTCCACTCTAAGAACAGGCCGCTTGGACACTTTCAGAACAGCTCTGTTAATGACTGAAAACAGCTCTCGAAGAGATTGTCAAAAGAGACTCCGAAAACGAAACGTTGATCACTTTTGAGCAAAAGGCTGCACACACGCAATTCAAGTTGCTCTGATTGTCATTTAGACAATCAATCTTTATACATTACATTACTTTTTACATTATAGGATTATTCAACAACAAGTCAAAATGTGCTCGTGAAAGGCAGAAAACAACACTTTGATAGTTTGATATAACTTGAGAACGAATGCAAAAAACAGTCCACTCTAAGAACAGGCCGCTTGGACACTTTCAGAACAGCTCAGTTAATGACTGAAAACAGCTCTCGAAGAGATTGTCAAAAGAGACTCCGAAAACGAAACGTTGATCACTTTTGAGCAAAAGGCTGCACACACGCAATTCAAGTTGCTCTGATTGTCATTTAGAGTTACATTATAGGATTATTCAACAACAAGTCAAAATGTGCTCGTGAAAGGCAGAAAACAACACTTTGATAGTTTGATATAACTTGAGAACGAATGCAAAAACAGTCCACTCTAAGAACAGGCCGCTTGGACACTTTCAGAACAGCTCTGTTAATGACTGAAAACAGCTCTCGAAGAGATTGTCAAAAGAGACTCTGAAAACGAAACGTTGATCACTTTTGAGCAAAAGGCTGCACACACGCAATTCGAGTTGCTCTGATTGTCATTTAGAGTTACAATATAGGATTATTCAACAACAAGTCAAAATGTGCTCGTGAAAGGCAGAAAACAACACTTTGATAGTTTGATATAACTTGAGAACGAATGCAAAAAACAGTCCACTCTAAGAACAGGCCGCTTGGACACTTTCAGAACAGCTCAGTTAATGACTGAAAACAGCTCTCGAAGAGATTGTCAAAAGAGACTCCGAAAACGAAACGTTGATCACTTTTGAGCAAAAGGCTGCACACACGCAATTCAAGTTGCTCTGATTGTCATTTAGAGTTACATTATAGGATTATTCAACAAGTCAAAATGTGCTCGTGAAAGGCAGAAAACAACACTTTGATAGTTTGATATAACTTGAGAACGAATGCAAAAACAGTCCACTCTAAGAACAGGCCGCTTGGACACTTTCAGAACAGCTCTGTTAATGACTGAAAACAGCTCTCGAAGAGATTGTCAAAAGAGACTCTGAAAACGAAACGTTGATCACTTTTGAGCAAAAGGCTGCACACACGCAATTCAAGTTGCTCTGATTGTCATTTAGAGTTACATTATAGGATTATTCAACAACAAGTCAAAATGTGCTCGTGAAAGGCAGAAAACAACACTTTGATAGTTTGATATAACTTGAGAACGAATGCAAAAAACAGTCCACTCTATGAACAGGCCGCTTGGACACTTTCAGAACAGCTCAGTTAATGACTGAAAACAGCTCTCGAAGAGATTGTCAAAAGAGACTCCGAAAACGAAACGTTGATCACTTTTGAGCAAAAGGCTGCACACACGCAATTCAAGTTGCTCTGATTGTCATTTAGAGTTACATTATAGGATTATTCAACAAGTCAAAATGTGCTCGTGAAAGGCAGAAAACAACACTTTGATAGTTTGATATAACTTGAGAACGAATGCAAAAACAGTCCACTCTAAGAACAGGCCGCTTGGACACTTTCAGAACAGCTCTGTTAATGACTGAAAACAGCTCTCGAAGAGATTGTCAAAAGAGACTCTGAAAACGAAACGTTGATCACTTTTGAGCAAAAGGCTGCACACACGCAATTCAAGTTGCTCTGATTGTCATTTAGAGTTACATTATAGGATTATTCAACAACAAGTCAAAATGTGCTCGTGAAAGGCAGAAAACAACACTTTGATAGTTTGATATAACTTGAGAACGAATGCAAAAAACAGTCCACTCTAAGAACAGGCCGCTTGGACACTTTCAGAACAGCTCTGTTAATGACTGAAAACAGCTCTCGAAGAGATTGTCAAAAGAGACTCTGAAAACGAAACGTTGATCACTTTTGAGCAAAAGGCTGCACACACGCAATTCAAGTTGCTCTGATTGTAATTTAGAGTTACATTATAGGATTATTCAACAACAAGTCAACATGTGCTCGTGAAAGGCAGAAAACAACACTTTGATAGTTTGATATAACTTGTGAACGAATGCAAAAAACAGTCCACTCTAAGAACAGGCCGCGTGGACACTTTCAGAACAGCTCTGTTAATGACTGAAAACAGCTCTCGAAGAGATTGTCAAAAGAGACTCTGAAAACGAAACGTTGATCACTTTTGAGCAAAAGGCTGCACACACGCAATTCAAGTTGCTCTGATTGTCATTTAGAGTTACATTATAGGATTATTCAACAACAAGTCAAAATGTGCTCGTGAAAGGCAGAAAACAACACTTTGATAGTTTGATATGACTTGAGAACGAATGCAAAAAACAGTCCACTCTAAGAACAGGCCGCTTGGACACTTTCAGAACAGCTCAGTTAATGACTGAAAACAGCTCTCGAAGAGATTGTCAAAAGAGACTCCGAAAACGAAACGTTGATCACTTTTGAGCAAAAGGCTGCACACACGCAATTCAAGTTGCTCTGATTGTCATTTAGAGTTACATTATAGGATTATTCAACAACAAGTCAAAATGTGCTCGTGAAAGGCAGAAAACAACACTTTGATAGTTTGATATAACTTGAGAACGAATGCAAAAAACAGTCCACTCTAAGAACAGGCCGCTTGGACACTTTCAGAACAGCTCTGTTAATGACTGAAAACAGCTCTCGAAGAGATTGTCAAAAGAGACTCTGAAAACGAAACGTTGATCACTTTTGAGCAAAAGGCTGCACACACGCAATTCAAGTTGCTCTGATTGTCATTTAGAGTTACATTATAGGATTATTCAACAACAAGTCAAAATGTGCTCGTGAAAGGCAGAAAACAACACTTTGATAGTTTGATATAACTTGAGAACGAATGCAAAAAACAGTCCACTCTAAGAACAGGCCGCTTGGACACTTTCAGAACAGCTCTGTTAATGACTGAAAACAGCTCTCGAAGAGATTGTCAAAAGAGACTCTGAAAACGAAACGTTGATCACTTTTGAGCAAAAGGCTGCACACACGCAATTCGAGTTGCTCTGATTGTCATTTAGAGTTACAATATAGGATTATTCAACAACAAGTCAAAATGTGCTCGTGAAAGGCAGAAAACAACACTTTGATAGTTTGATATAACTTGAGAACGAATGCAAAAAACAGTCCACTCTAAGAACAGGCCGCTTGGACACTTTCAGAACAGCTCAGTTAATGACTGAAAACAGCTCTCGAAGAGATTGTCAAAAGAGACTCCGAAAACGAAACGTTGATCACTTTTGAGCAAAAGGCTGCACACACGCAATTCAAGTTGCTCTGATTGTCATTTAGAGTTACATTATAGGATTATTCAACAAGTCAAAATGTGCTCGTGAAAGGCAGAAAACAACACTTTGATAGTTTGATATAACTTGAGAACGAATGCAAAAACAGTCCACTCTAAGAACAGGCCGCTTGGACACTTTCAGAACAGCTCTGTTAATGACTGAAAACAGCTCTCGAAGAGATTGTCAAAAGAGACTCTGAAAACGAAACGTTGATCACTTTTGAGCAAAAGGCTGCACACACGCAATTCAAGTTGCTCTGATTGTCATTTAGAGTTACATTATAGGATTATTCAACAACAAGTCAAAATGTGCTCGTGAAAGGCAGAAAACAACACTTTGATAGTTTGATATAACTTGAGAACGAATGCAAAAAACAGTCCACTCTAAGAACAGGCCGCTTGGACACTTTCAGAACAGCTCTGTTAATGACTGAAAACAGCTCTCGAAGAGATTGTCAAAAGAGACTCTGAAAACGAAACGTTGATCACTTTTGAGCAAAAGGCTGCACACACGCAATTCAAGTTGCTCTGATTGTAATTTAGAGTTACATTATAGGATTATTCAACAACAAGTCAACATGTGCTCGTGAAAGGCAGAAAACAACACTTTGATAGTTTGATATAACTTGTGAACGAATGCAAAAAACAGTCCACTCTAAGAACAGGCCGCGTGGACACTTTCAGAACAGCTCTGTTAATGACTGAAAACAGCTCTCGAAGAGATTGTCAAAAGAGACTCTGAAAACGAAACGTTGATCACTTTTGAGCAAAAGGCTGCACACACGCAATTCAAGTTGCTCTGATTGTCATTTAGAGTTACATTATAGGATTATTCAACAACAAGTCAAAATGTGCTCGTGAAAGGCAGAAAACAACACTTTGATAGTTTGATATGACTTGAGAACGAATGCAAAAAACAGTCCACTCTAAGAACAGGCCGCTTGGACACTTTCAGAACAGCTCAGTTAATGACTGAAAACAGCTCTCGAAGAGATTGTCAAAAGAGACTCCGAAAACGAAACGTTGATCACTTTTGAGCAAAAGGCTGCACACACGCAATTCAAGTTGCTCTGATTGTCATTTAGAGTTACATTATAGGATTATTCAACAACAAGTCAAAATGTGCTCGTGAAAGGCAGAAAACAACACTTTGATAGTTTGATATAACTTGAGAACGAATGCAAAAAACAGTCCACTCTAAGAACAGGCCGCTTGGACACTTTCAGAACAGCTCTGTTAATGACTGAAAACAGCTCTCGAAGAGATTGTCAAAAGAGACTCTGAAAACGAAACGTTGATCACTTTTGAGCAAAAGGCTGCACACACGCAATTCAAGTTGCTCTGATTGTCATTTAGAGTTACATTATAGGATTATTCAACAACAAGTCAAGATGTGCTCGTGAAAGGCAGAAAACAACACTTTGATAGTTTGATATAACTTGAGAACGAATGCAAAAAACAGTCCACTCTAAGAACAGGCCGCTTGGACACTTTCAGAACAGCTCTGTTAATGACTGAAAACAGCTCTCGAAGAGATTGTCAAAAGAGACTCTGAAAACGAAACGTTGATCACTTTTGAGCAAAAGGCTGCACACACGCAATTCAAGTTGCTCTGATTGTCATTTAGAGTTACAATATAGGATTATTGAACAACAAGTCAAAATGTGCTCGTGAAAGGCAGAAAACAACACTTTGATAGTTTGATATAACTTGAGAACGAATGCAAAAAACAGTCCTCTCTAAGAACAGGCCGCTTGGACACTTTCAGAACAGCTCAGTTAATGACTGAAAACAGCTCTCGAAGAGATTGTCAAAAGAGACTCCGAAAACGAAACGTTGATCACTTTTGAGCAAAAGGCTGCACACACGCAATTCAAGTTGCTCTGATTGTCATTTAGAGTTACATTATAGGATTATTCAACAACAAGTCGAAATGTGCTCGTGAAAGGCAGAAAACAACACTTTGATAGTTTGATATAACTTGAGAACGAATGCAAAAAACAGTCCACTCTAAGAACAGGCCGCTTGGACACTTTCAGAACAGCTCTGTTAATGACTGAAAACAGCTCTGTTAATGACTGAAAACAGCTCTCGAAGAGATTGTCAAAAGAGACTCTGAAAACGAAACGTTGATCACTTTTGAGCAAAAGGCTGCACACACGCAATTCAAGTTGCTCTGATTGTCATTTAGAGTTACATTATAGGATTATTCAACAACAAGTCAAAATGTGCTCGTGAAAGGCAGAAAACAACACTTTGATAGTTTGATATAACTTGAGAACGAATGCAAAAAACAGTCCACTCTAAGAACAGGCCGCTTGGACACTTTCAGAACAGCTCTGTTAATGACTGAAAACAGCTCTCGAAGAGATTGTCAAAAGAGACTCCGAAAACGAAACGTTGATCACTTTTGAGCAAAAGGCTGCACACACGCAATTCAAGTTGCTCTGATTGTCATTTAGAGTTACATTATAGGAGCATTCAGCAACAAGTCAAAATGTGCTCCAGAAAAGCAGAAAACAACACTGATAGAACTTGAGAACGAATGCAAAAAACAGTCCACTCTAAGAACAGGCCGCTTGGACACTTTCAGAACAGCTCTGTTAATGACTGAAAACAGCTCTCGAAGAGATTGTCAAAAGAGACTCCGAAAACGAAACGTTGATCACTTTTGAGCAAAAGGCTGCACACACGCAATTCAAGTTGCTCTGATTGTCATTTAGAGTTACATTATAGGATTATTCAACAACAAGTCAAAATGTGCTCGTGAAAGGCAGAAAACAACACTTTGATAGTTTAATATAACTTGAGAACGAATGCAAGAAAACAGTCCACTCTAAGAACAGGCCGCTTGGACACTTTCAGAACAGCTCTGTTAATGACTGTAAACAGCTCTCGAAGAGATTGTCAAAAGAGACTCCGAAAACGAAACGTTGATCACTTTTGAGCAAAAGGCTGCACACACGCAATTCAAGTTGCTCTGATTGTCATTTAGAGTTACATTATAGGATTATTCAACAACAAGTCAAAATGTGCTCGTGAAAGGCAGAAAACAACACTTTGATAGTTTGATATAACTTGAGAACGAATGCAAAAAACAGTCCACTCTAAGAACAGGCCGCTTGGACACTTTCAGAACAGCTCTGTTAATGACTGAAAACAGCTCTCGAAGAGATTGTCAAAAGAGACTCTGAAAACGAAACGTTGATCACTTTTGAGCAAAAGGCTGCACACACGCAATTCAAGTTGCTCTGATTGTCATTTAGAGTTACATTATAGGATTATTCAACAACAAGTCAAAATGTGCTCGTGAAAGGCAGAAAACAACACTTTGATAGTTTGATATAACTTGAGAACGAATGCAAAAAACAGTCCACTCTAAGAACAGGCCGCTTGGACACTTTCAGAACAGCTCTGTTAATGACTGAAAACAGCTCTCGAAGAGATTGTCAAAAGAGACTCCGAAAACGAAACGTTGATCACTTTTGAGCAAAAAGCTGCACACACGCAATTCAAGTTGCTCTGATTGTCATTTAGAGTTACATTATAGGATTATTCAACAACAAGTCAAAATGTGCTCGTGAAAGGCAGAAAACAACACTTTGATAGTTTGATATAACTTGAGAACGAATGCAAAAAACAGTCCACTCTAAGAACAGGCCGCTTGGACACTTTCAGAACAGCTCTGTTAATGACTGAAAACAGCTCTCGAAGAGATTGTCAAAAGAGACTCTGAAAACGAAACGTTGATCACTTTTGAGCAAAAGGCTGCACACACGCAATTCAAGTTGCTCTGATTGTAATTTAGAGTTACATTATAGGATTATTCAACAACAAGTCAACATGTGCTCGTGAAAGGCAGAAAACAACACTTTGATAGTTTGATATAACTTGAGAACGAATGCAAAAAACAGTCCACTCTAAGAACAGGCCGCTTGGACACTTTCAGAACAGCTCTGTTAATGACTGAAAACAGCTCTCGAAGAGATTGTCAAAAGAGACTCTGAAAACGAAACGTTGATCACTTTTGAGCAAAAGGCTGCACACACGCAATTCAAGTTGCTCTGATTGTCATTTAGAGTTACATTATAGGATTATTCAACAACAAGTCAACATGTGCTCGTGAAAGGCAGAAAACAACACTTTGATAGTTTGATATAACTTGAGAACGAATGCAAAAAACAGTCCACTCTAAGAACAGGCCGCTTGGACACTTTCAGAACAGCTCTGTTAATGACTGAAAACAGCTCTCGAAGAGATTGTCAAAAGAGACTCCGAAAACGAAACGTTGATCACTTTTGAGCAAAAGGCTGCACACACGCAATTCAAGTTGCTCTGATTGTCATTTAGACAATCAATCTTTATACATTACATTACTTTTTACATTATAGGATTATTCAACAACAAGTCAAAATGTGCTCGTGAACGGCAGAAAACAACACTTTGATAGTTTGATATAACTTGAGAACGAATGCAAAAAACAGTCCACTCTAAGAACAGGCCGCTTGGACACTTTCAGAACAGCTCAGTTAATGACTGAAAACAGCTCTCGAAGAGATTGTCAAAAGAGACTCCGAAAACGAAACGTTGATCACTTTTGAGCAAAAGGCTGCACACACGCAATTCAAGTTGCTCTGATTGTCATTTAGAGTTACATTATAGGATTATTCAACAACAAGTCAAAATGTGCTCGTGAAAGGCAGAAAACAACACTTTGATAGTTTGATATAACTTGAGAACGAATGCAAAAAACAGTCCACTCTAAGAACAGGCCGCTTGGACACTTTCAGAACAGCTCTGTTAATGACTGAAAACAGCTCTCGAAGAGATTGTCAAAAGAGACTCCGAAAACGAAACGTTGATCACTTTTGAGCAAAAGGCTGCACACACGCAATTCAAGTTGCTCTGATTGTCATTTAGAGTTACAATATAGGATTATTGAACAACAAGTCAAAATGTGCTCGTGAAAGGCAGAAAACAACACTTTGATAGTTTGATATAACTTGAGAACGAATGCAAAAAACAGTCCACTCTAAGAACAGGCCGCTTGGACACTTTCAGAACAGCTCAGTTAATGACTGAAAACAGCTCTCGAAGAGATTGTCAAAAGAGACTCCGAAAACGAAACGTTGATCACTTTTGAGCAAAAGGCTGCACACACGCAATTCAAGTTGCTCTGATTGTCATTTAGAGTTACATTATAGGATTATTCAACAACAAGTCGAAATGTGCTCGTGAAAGGCAGAAAACAACACTTTGATAGTTTGATATAACTTGAGAACGAATGCAAAAAACAGTCCACTCTAAGAACAGGCCGCTTGGACACTTTCAGAACAGCTCTGTTAATGACTGAAAACAGCTCTGTTAATGACTGAAAACAGCTCTCGAAGAGATTGTCAAAAGAGACTCTGAAAACGAAACGTTGATCACTTTTGAGCAAAAGGCTGCACACACGCAATTCAAGTTGCTCTGATTGTCATTTAGAGTTACATTATAGGATTATTCAACAACAAGTCAAAATGTGCTCGTGAAAGGCAGAAAACAACACTTTGATAGTTTGATATAACTTGAGAACGAATGCAAAAAACAGTCCACTCTAAGAACAGGCCGCTTGGACACTTTCAGAACAGCTCTGTTAATGACTGAAAACAGCTCTCGAAGAGATTGTCAAAAGAGACTCCGAAAACGAAACGTTGATCACTTTTGAGCAAAAGGCTGCACACACGCAATTCAAGTTGCTCTGATTGTCATTTAGAGTTACATTATAGGAGCATTCAGCAACAAGTCAAAATGTGCTCCAGAAAAGCAGAAAACAACACTGATAGAACTTGAGAACGAATGCAAAAAACAGTCCACTCTAAGAACAGGCCGCTTGGACACTTTCAGAACAGCTCTGTTAATGACTGAAAACAGCTCTCGAAGAGATTGTCAAAAGAGACTCCGAAAACGAAACGTTGATCACTTTTGAGCAAAAGGCTGCACACACGCAATTCAAGTTGCTCTGATTGTCATTTAGAGTTACATTATAGGATTATTCAACAACAAGTCAAAATGTGCTCGTGAAAGGCAGAAAACAACACTTTGATAGTTTAATATAACTTGAGAACGAATGCAAGAAAACAGTCCACTCTAAGAACAGGCCGCTTGGACACTTTCAGAACAGCTCTGTTAATGACTGTAAACAGCTCTCGAAGAGATTGTCAAAAGAGACTCCGAAAACGAAACGTTGATCACTTTTGAGCAAAAGGCTGCACACACGCAATTCAAGTTGCTCTGATTGTCATTTAGAGTTACATTATAGGATTATTCAACAACAAGTCAAAATGTGCTCGTGAAAGGCAGAAAACAACACTTTGATAGTTTGATATAACTTGAGAACGAATGCAAAAAACAGTCCACTCTAAGAACAGGCCGCTTGGACACTTTCAGAACAGCTCTGTTAATGACTGAAAACAGCTCTCGAAGAGATTGTCAAAAGAGACTCCGAAAACGAAACGTTGATCACTTTTGAGCAAAAAGCTGCACACACGCAATTCAAGTTGCTCTGATTGTCATTTAGAGTTACATTATAGGATTATTCAACAACAAGTCAAAATGTGCTCGTGAAAGGCAGAAAACAACACTTTGATAGTTTGATATAACTTGAGAACGAATGCAAAAAACAGTCCACTCTAAGAACAGGCCGCTTGGACACTTTCAGAACAGCTCTGTTAATGACTGAAAACAGCTCTCGAAGAGATTGTCAAAAGAGACTCTGAAAACGAAACGTTGATCACTTTTGAGCAAAAGGCTGCACACACGCAATTCAAGTTGCTCTGATTGTAATTTAGAGTTACATTATAGGATTATTCAACAACAAGTCAACATGTGCTCGTGAAAGGCAGAAAACAACACTTTGATAGTTTGATATAACTTGAGAACGAATGCAAAAAACAGTCCACTCTAAGAACAGGCCGCTTGGACACTTTCAGAACAGCTCTGTTAATGACTGAAAACAGCTCTCGAAGAGATTGTCAAAAGAGACTCTGAAAACGAAACGTTGATCACTTTTGAGCAAAAGGCTGCACACACGCAATTCAAGTTGCTCTGATTGTCATTTAGAGTTACATTATAGGATTATTCAACAACAAGTCAACATGTGCTCGTGAAAGGCAGAAAACAACACTTTGATAGTTTGATATAACTTGAGAACGAATGCAAAAAACAGTCCACTCTAAGAACAGGCCGCTTGGACACTTTCAGAACAGCTCTGTTAATGACTGAAAACAGCTCTCGAAGAGATTGTCAAAAGAGACTCCGAAAACGAAACGTTGATCACTTTTGAGCAAAAGGCTGCACACACGCAATTCAAGTTGCTCTGATTGTCATTTAGACAATCAATCTTTATACATTACATTACTTTTTACATTATAGGATTATTCAACAACAAGTCAAAATGTGCTCGTGAACGGCAGAAAACAACACTTTGATAGTTTGATATAACTTGAGAACGAATGCAAAAAACAGTCCACTCTAAGAACAGGCCGCTTGGACACTTTCAGAACAGCTCAGTTAATGACTGAAAACAGCTCTCGAAGAGATTGTCAAAAGAGACTCCGAAAACGAAACGTTGATCACTTTTGAGCAAAAGGCTGCACACACGCAATTCAAGTTGCTCTGATTGTCATTTAGAGTTACATTATAGGATTATTCAACAACAAGTCAAAATGTGCTCGTGAAAGGCAGAAAACAACACTTTGATAGTTTGATATAACTTGAGAACGAATGCAAAAAACAGTCCACTCTAAGAACAGGCCGCTTGGACACTTTCAGAACAGCTCTGTTAATGACTGAAAACAGCTCTCGAAGAGATTGTCAAAAGAGACTCTGAAAACGAAACGTTGATCACTTTTGAGCAAAAGGCTGCACACACGCAATTCAAGTTGCTCTGATTGTCATTTAGAGTTACAATATAGGATTATTGAACAACAAGTCAAAATGTGCTCGTGAAAGGCAGAAAACAACACTTTGATAGTTTGATATAACTTGAGAACGAATGCAAAAAACAGTCCACTCTAAGAACAGGCCGCTTGGACACTTTCAGAACAGCTCAGTTAATGACTGAAAACAGCTCTCGAAGAGATTGTCAAAAGAGACTCCGAAAACGAAACGTTGATCACTTTTGAGCAAAAGGCTGCACACACGCAATTCAAGTTGCTCTGATTGTCATTTAGAGTTACATTATAGGATTATTCAACAACAAGTCGAAATGTGCTCGTGAAAGGCAGAAAACAACACTTTGATAGTTTGATATAACTTGAGAACGAATGCAAAAAACAGTCCACTCTAAGAACAGGCCGCTTGGACACTTTCAGAACAGCTCTGTTAATGACTGAAAACAGCTCTGTTAATGACTGAAAACAGCTCTCGAAGAGATTGTCAAAAGAGACTCTGAAAACGAAACGTTGATCACTTTTGAGCAAAAGGCTGCACACACGCAATTCAAGTTGCTCTGATTGTCATTTAGAGTTACATTATAGGATTATTCAACAACAAGTCAAAATGTGCTCGTGAAAGGCAGAAAACAACACTTTGATAGTTTGATATAACTTGAGAACGAATGCAAAAAACAGTCCACTCTAAGAACAGGCCGCTTGGACACTTTCAGAACAGCTCTGTTAATGACTGAAAACAGCTCTCGAAGAGATTGTCAAAAGAGACTCCGAAAACGAAACGTTGATCACTTTTGAGCAAAAGGCTGCACACACGCAATTCAAGTTGCTCTGATTGTCATTTAGAGTTACATTATAGGAGCATTCAGCAACAAGTCAAAATGTGCTCCAGAAAAGCAGAAAACAACACTGATAGAACTTGAGAACGAATGCAAAAAACAGTCCACTCTAAGAACAGGCCGCTTGGACACTTTCAGAACAGCTCTGTTAATGACTGAAAACAGCTCTCGAAGAGATTGTCAAAAGAGACTCCGAAAACGAAACGTTGATCACTTTTGAGCAAAAGGCTGCACACACGCAATTCAAGTTGCTCTGATTGTCATTTAGAGTTACATTATAGGATTATTCAACAACAAGTCAAAATGTGCTCGTGAAAGGCAGAAAACAACACTTTGATAGTTTAATATAACTTGAGAACGAATGCAAGAAAACAGTCCACTCTAAGAACAGGCCGCTTGGACACTTTCAGAACAGCTCTGTTAATGACTGTAAACAGCTCTCGAAGAGATTGTCAAAAGAGACTCCGAAAACGAAACGTTGATCACTTTTGAGCAAAAGGCTGCACACACGCAATTCAAGTTGCTCTGATTGTCATTTAGAGTTACATTATAGGATTATTCAACAACAAGTCAAAATGTGCTCGTGAAAGGCAGAAAACAACACTTTGATAGTTTGATATAACTTGAGAACGAATGCAAAAAACAGTCCACTCTAAGAACAGGCCGCTTGGACACTTTCAGAACAGCTCTGTTAATGACTGAAAACAGCTCTCGAAGAGATTGTCAAAAGAGACTCTGAAAACGAAACGTTGATCACTTTTGAGCAAAAGGCTGCACACACGCAATTCAAGTTGCTCTGATTGTCATTTAGAGTTACATTATAGGATTATTCAACAACAAGTCAAAATGTGCTCGTGAAAGGCAGAAAACAACACTTTGATAGTTTGATATAACTTGAGAACGAATGCAAAAAACAGTCCACTCTAAGAACAGGCCGCTTGGACACTTTCAGAACAGCTCTGTTAATGACTGAAAACAGCTCTCGAAGAGATTGTCAAAAGAGACTCCGAAAACGAAACGTTGATCACTTTTGAGCAAAAAGCTGCACACACGCAATTCAAGTTGCTCTGATTGTCATTTAGAGTTACATTATAGGATTATTCAACAACAAGTCAAAATGTGCTCGTGAAAGGCAGAAAACAACACTTTGATAGTTTGATATAACTTGAGAACGAATGCAAAAAACAGTCCACTCTAAGAACAGGCCGCTTGGACACTTTCAGAACAGCTCTGTTAATGACTGAAAACAGCTCTCGAAGAGATTGTCAAAAGAGACTCTGAAAACGAAACGTTGATCACTTTTGAGCAAAAGGCTGCACACACGCAATTCAAGTTGCTCTGATTGTAATTTAGAGTTACATTATAGGATTATTCAACAACAAGTCAACATGTGCTCGTGAAAGGCAGAAAACAACACTTTGATAGTTTGATATAACTTGAGAACGAATGCAAAAAACAGTCCACTCTAAGAACAGGCCGCTTGGACACTTTCAGAACAGCTCTGTTAATGACTGAAAACAGCTCTCGAAGAGATTGTCAAAAGAGACTCCGAAAACGAAACGTTGATCACTTTTGAGCAAAAGGCTGCACACACGCAATTCAAGTTGCTCTGATTGTCATTTAGAGTTACATTATAGGAGCATTCAGCAACAAGTCAAAATGTGCTCCAGAAAAGCAGAAAACAACACTGATAGAACTTGAGAACGAATGCAAAAAACAGTCCACTCTAAGAACAGGCCGCTTGGACACTTTCAGAACAGCTCTGTTAATGACTGAAAACAGCTCTCGAAGAGATTGTCAAAAGAGACTCCGAAAACGAAACGTTGATCACTTTTGAGCAAAAGGCTGCACACACGCAATTCAAGTTGCTCTGATTGTCATTTAGAGTTACATTATAGGATTATTCAACAACAAGTCAAAATGTGCTCGTGAAAGGCAGAAAACAACACTTTGATAGTTTAATATAACTTGAGAACGAATGCAAGAAAACAGTCAACTCTAAGAACAGGCCGCTTGGACACTTTCAGAACAGCTCTGTTAATGACTGTAAACAGCTCTCGAAGAGATTGTCAAAAGAGACTCCGAAAACGAAACGTTGATCACTTTTGAGCAAAAGGCTGCACACACGCAATTCAAGTTGCTCTGATTGTCATTTAGAGTTACATTATAGGATTATTCAACAACAAGTCAAAATGTGCTCGTGAAAGGCAGAAAACAACACTTTGATAGTTTGATATAACTTGAGAACGAATGCAAAAAACAGTCCACTCTAAGAACAGGCCGCTTGGACACTTTCAGAACAGCTCTGTTAATGACTGAAAACAGCTCTCGAAGAGATTGTCAAAAGAGACTCTGAAAACGAAACGTTGATCACTTTTGAGCAAAAGGCTGCACACACGCAATTCAAGTTGCTCTGATTGTCATTTAGAGTTACATTATAGGATTATTCAACAACAAGTCAAAATGTGCTCGTGAAAGGCAGAAAACAACACTTTGATAGTTTGATATAACTTGAGAACGAATGCAAAAAACAGTCCACTCTAAGAACAGGCCGCTTGGACACTTTCAGAACAGCTCTGTTAATGACTGAAAACAGCTCTCGAAGAGATTGTCAAAAGAGACTCCGAAAACGAAACGTTGATCACTTTTGAGCAAAAAGCTGCACACACGCAATTCAAGTTGCTCTGATTGTCATTTAGAGTTACATTATAGGATTATTCAACAACAAGTCAAAATGTGCTCGTGAAAGGCAGAAAACAACACTTTGATAGTTTGATATAACTTGAGAACGAATGCAAAAAACAGTCCACTCTAAGAACAGGCCGCTTGGACACTTTCAGAACAGCTCTGTTAATGACTGAAAACAGCTCTCGAAGAGATTGTCAAAAGAGACTCTGAAAACGAAACGTTGATCACTTTTGAGCAAAAGGCTGCACACACGCAATTCAAGTTGCTCTGATTGTAATTTAGAGTTACATTATAGGATTATTCAACAACAAGTCAACATGTGCTCGTGAAAGGCAGAAAACAACACTTTGATAGTTTGATATAACTTGAGAACGAATGCAAAAAACAGTCCACTCTAAGAACAGGCCGCTTGGACACTTTCAGAACAGCTCTGTTAATGACTGAAAACAGCTCTCGAAGAGATTGTCAAAAGAGACTCTGAAAACGAAACGTTGATCACTTTTGAGCAAAAGGCTGCACACACGCAATTCAAGTTGCTCTGATTGTCATTTAGAGTTACATTATAGGATTATTCAACAACAAGTCAACATGTGCTCGTGAAAGGCAGAAAACAACACTTTGATAGTTTGATATAACTTGAGAACGAATGCAAAAAACAGTCCACTCTAAGAACAGGCCGCTTGGACACTTTCAGAACAGCTCTGTTAATGACTGAAAACAGCTCTCGAAGAGATTGTCAAAAGAGACTCCGAAAACGAAACGTTGATCACTTTTGAGCAAAAGGCTGCACACACGCAATTCAAGTTGCTCTGATTGTCATTTAGACAATCAATCTTTATACATTACATTACTTTTTACATTATAGGATTATTCAACAACAAGTCAAAATGTGCTCGTGAAAGGCAGAAAACAACACTTTGATAGTTTGATATAACTTGAGAACGAATGCAAAAAACAGTCCACTCTAAGAACAGGCCGCTTGGACACTTTCAGAACAGCTCAGTTAATGACTGAAAACAGCTCTCGAAGAGATTGTCAAAAGAGACTCCGAAAACGAAACGTTGATCACTTTTGAGCAAAAGGCTGCACACACGCAATTCAAGTTGCTCTGATTGTCATTTAGAGTTACATTATAGGATTATTCAACAACAAGTCAAAATGTGCTCGTGAAAGGCAGAAAACAACACTTTGATAGTTTGATATAACTTGAGAACGAATGCAAAAACAGTCCACTCTAAGAACAGGCCGCTTGGACACTTTCAGAACAGCTCTGTTAATGACTGAAAACAGCTCTCGAAGAGATTGTCAAAAGAGACTCTGAAAACGAAACGTTGATCACTTTTGAGCAAAAGGCTGCACACACGCAATTCAAGTTGCTCTGATTGTCATTTAGAGTTACATTATAGGATTATTCAACAACAAGTCAAAATGTGCTCGTGAAAGGCAGAAAACAACACTTTGATAGTTTGATATAACTTGAGAACGAATGCAAAAAACAGTCCACTCTAAGAACAGGCCGCTTGGACACTTTCAGAACAGCTCTGTTAATGACTGAAAACAGCTCTCGAAGAGATTGTCAAAAGAGACTCTGAAAACGAAACGTTGATCACTTTTGAGCAAAAGGCTGCACACACGCAATTCAAGTTGCTCTGATTGTCATTTAGAGTTACAATATAGGATTATTCAACAACAAGTCAAAATGTGATCGTGAAAGGCAGAAAACAACACTTTGATAGTTTGATATAACTTGAGAACGAATGCAAAAAACAGTCCACTCTAAGAACAGGCCGCTTGGACACTTTCAGAACAGCTCAGTTAATGACTGAAAACAGCTCTCGAAGAGATTGTCAAAAGAGACTCCGAAAACGAAACGTTGATCACTTTTGAGCAAAAGGCTGCACACACGCAATTCAAGTTGCTCTGATTGTAATTTAGAGTTACATTATAGGATTATTCAACAACAAGTCAACATGTGCTCGTGAAAGGCAGAAAACAACACTTTGATAGTTTGATATAACTTGAGAACGAATGCAAAAAACAGTCCACTCTAAGAACAGGCCGCTTGGACACTTTCAGAACAGCTCTGTTAATGACTGAAAACAGCTCTCGAAGAGATTGTCAAAAGAGACTCCGAAAACGAAACGTTGATCACTTTTGAGCAAAAGGCTGCACACACGCAATTCAAGTTGCTCTGATTGTCATTTAGAGTTACATTATAGGAGCATTCAGCAACAAGTCAAAATGTGCTCCAGAAAAGCAGAAAACAACACTGATAGAACTTGAGAACGAATGCAAAAAACAGTCCACTCTAAGAACAGGCCGCTTGGACACTTTCAGAACAGCTCTGTTAATGACTGAAAACAGCTCTCGAAGAGATTGTCAAAAGAGACTCCGAAAACGAAACGTTGATCACTTTTGAGCAAAAGGCTGCACACACGCAATTCAAGTTGCTCTGATTGTCATTTAGAGTTACATTATAGGATTATTCAACAACAAGTCAAAATGTGCTCGTGAAAGGCAGAAAACAACACTTTGATAGTTTAATATAACTTGAGAACGAATGCAAGAAAACAGTCAACTCTAAGAACAGGCCGCTTGGACACTTTCAGAACAGCTCTGTTAATGACTGTAAACAGCTCTCGAAGAGATTGTCAAAAGAGACTCCGAAAACGAAACGTTGATCACTTTTGAGCAAAAGGCTGCACACACGCAATTCAAGTTGCTCTGATTGTCATTTAGAGTTACATTATAGGATTATTCAACAACAAGTCAAAATGTGCTCGTGAAAGGCAGAAAACAACACTTTGATAGTTTGATATAACTTGAGAACGAATGCAAAAAACAGTCCACTCTAAGAACAGGCCGCTTGGACACTTTCAGAACAGCTCTGTTAATGACTGAAAACAGCTCTCGAAGAGATTGTCAAAAGAGACTCTGAAAACGAAACGTTGATCACTTTTGAGCAAAAGGCTGCACACACGCAATTCAAGTTGCTCTGATTGTCATTTAGAGTTACATTATAGGATTATTCAACAACAAGTCAAAATGTGCTCGTGAAAGGCAGAAAACAACACTTTGATAGTTTGATATAACTTGAGAACGAATGCAAAAAACAGTCCACTCTAAGAACAGGCCGCTTGGACACTTTCAGAACAGCTCTGTTAATGACTGAAAACAGCTCTCGAAGAGATTGTCAAAAGAGACTCCGAAAACGAAACGTTGATCACTTTTGAGCAAAAAGCTGCACACACGCAATTCAAGTTGCTCTGATTGTCATTTAGAGTTACATTATAGGATTATTCAACAACAAGTCAAAATGTGCTCGTGAAAGGCAGAAAACAACACTTTGATAGTTTGATATAACTTGAGAACGAATGCAAAAAACAGTCCACTCTAAGAACAGGCCGCTTGGACACTTTCAGAACAGCTCTGTTAATGACTGAAAACAGCTCTCGAAGAGATTGTCAAAAGAGACTCTGAAAACGAAACGTTGATCACTTTTGAGCAAAAGGCTGCACACACGCAATTCAAGTTGCTCTGATTGTAATTTAGAGTTACATTATAGGATTATTCAACAACAAGTCAACATGTGCTCGTGAAAGGCAGAAAACAACACTTTGATAGTTTGATATAACTTGAGAACGAATGCAAAAAACAGTCCACTCTAAGAACAGGCCGCTTGGACACTTTCAGAACAGCTCTGTTAATGACTGAAAACAGCTCTCGAAGAGATTGTCAAAAGAGACTCTGAAAACGAAACGTTGATCACTTTTGAGCAAAAGGCTGCACACACGCAATTCAAGTTGCTCTGATTGTCATTTAGAGTTACATTATAGGATTATTCAACAACAAGTCAACATGTGCTCGTGAAAGGCAGAAAACAACACTTTGATAGTTTGATATAACTTGAGAACGAATGCAAAAAACAGTCCACTCTAAGAACAGGCCGCTTGGACACTTTCAGAACAGCTCTGTTAATGACTGAAAACAGCTCTCGAAGAGATTGTCAAAAGAGACTCCGAAAACGAAACGTTGATCACTTTTGAGCAAAAGGCTGCACACACGCAATTCAAGTTGCTCTGATTGTCATTTAGACAATCAATCTTTATACATTACATTACTTTTTACATTATAGGATTATTCAACAACAAGTCAAAATGTGCTCGTGAAAGGCAGAAAACAACACTTTGATAGTTTGATATAACTTGAGAACGAATGCAAAAAACAGTCCACTCTAAGAACAGGCCGCTTGGACACTTTCAGAACAGCTCAGTTAATGACTGAAAACAGCTCTCGAAGAGATTGTCAAAAGAGACTCCGAAAACGAAACGTTGATCACTTTTGAGCAAAAGGCTGCACACACGCAATTCAAGTTGCTCTGATTGTCATTTAGAGTTACATTATAGGATTATTCAACAACAAGTCAAAATGTGCTCGTGAAAGGCAGAAAACAACACTTTGATAGTTTGATATAACTTGAGAACGAATGCAAAAACAGTCCACTCTAAGAACAGGCCGCTTGGACACTTTCAGAACAGCTCTGTTAATGACTGAAAACAGCTCTCGAAGAGATTGTCAAAAGAGACTCTGAAAACGAAACGTTGATCACTTTTGAGCAAAAGGCTGCACACACGCAATTCAAGTTGCTCTGATTGTCATTTAGAGTTACATTATAGGATTATTCAACAACAAGTCAAAATGTGCTCGTGAAAGGCAGAAAACAACACTTTGATAGTTTGATATAACTTGAGAACGAATGCAAAAAACAGTCCACTCTAAGAACAGGCCGCTTGGACACTTTCAGAACAGCTCTGTTAATGACTGAAAACAGCTCTCGAAGAGATTGTCAAAAGAGACTCTGAAAACGAAACGTTGATCACTTTTGAGCAAAAGGCTGCACACACGCAATTCAAGTTGCTCTGATTGTCATTTAGAGTTACAATATAGGATTATTCAACAACAAGTCAAAATGTGATCGTGAAAGGCAGAAAACAACACTTTGATAGTTTGATATAACTTGAGAACGAATGCAAAAAACAGTCCACTCTAAGAACAGGCCGCTTGGACACTTTCAGAACAGCTCAGTTAATGACTGAAAACAGCTCTCGAAGAGATTGTCAAAAGAGACTCCGAAAACGAAACGTTGATCACTTTTGAGCAAAAGGCTGCACACACGCAATTCAAGTTGCTCTGATTGTCATTTAGAGTTACATTATAGGATTATTCAACAAGTCAAAATGTGCTCGTGAAAGGCAGAAAACAACACTTTGATAGTTTGATATAACTTGAGAACGAATGCAAAAACAGTCCACTCTAAGAACAGGCCGCTTGGACACTTTCAGAACAGCTCTGTTAATGACTGAAAACAGCTCTCGAAGAGATTGTCAAAAGAGACTCTGAAAACGAAACGTTGATCACTTTTGAGCAAAAGGCTGCACACACGCAATTCAAGTTGCTCTGATTGTCATTTAGAGTTACATTATAGGATTATTCAACAACAAGTCAAAATGTGCTCGTGAAAGGCAGAAAACAACACTTTGATAGTTTGATATAACTTGAGAACGAATGCAAAAAACAGTCCACTCTAAGAACAGGCCGCTTGGACACTTTCAGAACAGCTCAGTTAATGACTGAAAACAGCTCTCGAAGAGATTGTCAAAAGAGACTCCGAAAACGAAACGTTGATCACTTTTGAGCAAAAGGCTGCACACACGCAATTCAAGTTGCTCTGATTGTCATTTAGAGTTACATTATAGGATTATTCAACAACAAGTCAAAATGTGCTCGTGAAAGGCAGAAAACAACACTTTGATAGTTTGATATAACTTGAGAACGAATGCAAAAAACAGTCCACTCTAAGAACAGGCCGCTTGGACACTTTCAGAACAGCTCTGTTAATGACTGAAAACAGCTCTCGAAGAGATTGTCAAAAGAGACTCCGAAAACGAAACGTTGATCACTTTTGAGCAAAAAGCTGCACACACGCAATTCAAGTTGCTCTGATTGTCATTTAGAGTTACATTATAGGATTATTCAACAACAAGTCAAAATGTGCTCGTGAAAGGCAGAAAACAACATTTTGATAGTTTGATATAACTTGAGAACGAATGCAAAAAACAGTCCACTCTAAGAACAGGCCGCTTGGACACTTTCAGAACAGCTCTGTTAATGACTGAAAACAGCTCTCGAAGAGATTGTCAAAAGAGACTCTGAAAACGAAACGTTGATCACTTTTGAGCAAAAGGCTGCACACACGCAATTCAAGTTGCTCTGATTGTAATTTAGAGTTACATTATAGGATTATTCAACAACAAGTCAACATGTGCTCGTGAAAGGCAGAAAACAACACTTTGATAGTTTGATATAACTTGAGAACGAATGCAAAAAACAGTCCACTCTAAGAACAGGCCGCTTGGACACTTTCAGAACAGCTCTGTTAATGACTGAAAACAGCTCTCGAAGAGATTGTCAAAAGAGACTCCGAAAACGAAACGTTGATCACTTTTGAGCAAAAGGCTGCACACACGCAATTCAAGTTGCTCTGATTGTCATTTAGAGTTACATTATAGGAGCATTCAGCAACAAGTCAAAATGTGCTCCAGAAAAGCAGAAAACAACACTGATAGAACTTGAGAACGAATGCAAAAAACAGTCCACTCTAAGAACAGGCCGCTTGGACACTTTCAGAACAGCTCTGTTAATGACTGAAAACAGCTCTCGAAGAGATTGTCAAAAGAGACTCCGAAAACGAAACGTTGATCACTTTTGAGCAAAAGGCTGCACACACGCAATTCAAGTTGCTCTGATTGTCATTTAGAGTTACATTATAGGATTATTCAACAACAAGTCAAAATGTGCTCGTGAAAGGCAGAAAACAACACTTTGATAGTTTGATATAACTTGAGAACGAATGCAAAAAACAGTCCACTCTAAGAACAGGCCGCTTGGACACTTTCAGAACAGCTCTGTTAATGACTGAAAACAGCTCTCGAAGAGATTGTCAAAAGAGACTCTGAAAACGAAACGTTGATCACTTTTGAGCAAAAGGCTGCACACACGCAATTCAAGTTGCTCTGATTGTCATTTAGAGTTACATTATAGGATTATTCAACAACAAGTCAAAATGTGCTCGTGAAAGGCAGAAAACAACACTTTGATAGTTTGATATAACTTGAGAACGAATGCAAAAAACAGTCCACTCTAAGAACAGGCCGCTTGGACACTTTCAGAACAGCTCTGTTAATGACTGAAAACAGCTCTCGAAGAGATTGTCAAAAGAGACTCCGAAAACGAAACGTTGATCACTTTTGAGCAAAAAGCTGCACACACGCAATTCAAGTTGCTCTGATTGTCATTTAGAGTTACATTATAGGATTATTCAACAACAAGTCAAAATGTGCTCGTGAAAGGCAGAAAACAACACTTTGATAGTTTGATATAACTTGAGAACGAATGCAAAAAACAGTCCACTCTAAGAACAGGCCGCTTGGACACTTTCAGAACAGCTCTGTTAATGACTGAAAACAGCTCTCGAAGAGATTGTCAAAAGAGACTCTGAAAACGAAACGTTGATCACTTTTGAGCAAAAGGCTGCACACACGCAATTCAAGTTGCTCTGATTGTAATTTAGAGTTACATTATAGGATTATTCAACAACAAGTCAACATGTGCTCGTGAAAGGCAGAAAACAACACTTTGATAGTTTGATATAACTTGAGAACGAATGCAAAAAACAGTCCACTCTAAGAACAGGCCGCTTGGACACTTTCAGAACAGCTCTGTTAATGACTGAAAACAGCTCTCGAAGAGATTGTCAAAAGAGACTCTGAAAACGAAACGTTGATCACTTTTGAGCAAAAGGCTGCACACACGCAATTCAAGTTGCTCTGATTGTCATTTAGAGTTACATTATAGGATTATTCAACAACAAGTCAACATGTGCTCGTGAAAGGCAGAAAACAACACTTTGATAGTTTGATATAACTTGAGAACGAATGCAAAAAACAGTCCACTCTAAGAACAGGCCGCTTGGACACTTTCAGAACAGCTCTGTTAATGACTGAAAACAGCTCTCGAAGAGATTGTCAAAAGAGACTCCGAAAACGAAACGTTGATCACTTTTGAGCAAAAGGCTGCACACACGCAATTCAAGTTGCTCTGATTGTCATTTAGACAATCAATCTTTATACATTACATTACTTTTTACATTATAGGATTATTCAACAACAAGTCAAAATGTGCTCGTGAAAGGCAGAAAACAACACTTTGATAGTTTGATATAACTTGAGAACGAATGCAAAAAACAGTCCACTCTAAGAACAGGCCGCTTGGACACTTTCAGAACAGCTCAGTTAATGACTGAAAACAGCTCTCGAAGAGATTGTCAAAAGAGACTCCGAAAACGAAACGTTGATCACTTTTGAGCAAAAGGCTGCACACACGCAATTCAAGTTGCTCTGATTGTCATTTAGAGTTACATTATAGGATTATTCAACAACAAGTCAAAATGTGCTCGTGAAAGGCAGAAAACAACACTTTGATAGTTTGATATAACTTGAGAACGAATGCAAAAACAGTCCACTCTAAGAACAGGCCGCTTGGACACTTTCAGAACAGCTCTGTTAATGACTGAAAACAGCTCTCGAAGAGATTGTCAAAAGAGACTCTGAAAACGAAACGTTGATCACTTTTGAGCAAAAGGCTGCACACACGCAATTCAAGTTGCTCTGATTGTCATTTAGAGTTACATTATAGGATTATTCAACAACAAGTCAAAATGTGCTCGTGAAAGGCAGAAAACAACACTTTGATAGTTTGATATAACTTGAGAACGAATGCAAAAAACAGTCCACTCTAAGAACAGGCCGCTTGGACACTTTCAGAACAGCTCTGTTAATGACTGAAAACAGCTCTCGAAGAGATTGTCAAAAGAGACTCTGAAAACGAAACGTTGATCACTTTTGAGCAAAAGGCTGCACACACGCAATTCAAGTTGCTCTGATTGTCATTTAGAGTTACAATATAGGATTATTCAACAACAAGTCAAAATGTGATCGTGAAAGGCAGAAAACAACACTTTGATAGTTTGATATAACTTGAGAACGAATGCAAAAAACAGTCCACTCTAAGAACAGGCCGCTTGGACACTTTCAGAACAGCTCAGTTAATGACTGAAAACAGCTCTCGAAGAGATTGTCAAAAGAGACTCCGAAAACGAAACGTTGATCACTTTTGAGCAAAAGGCTGCACACACGCAATTCAAGTTGCTCTGATTGTCATTTAGAGTTACATTATAGGATTATTCAACAAGTCAAAATGTGCTCGTGAAAGGCAGAAAACAACACTTTGATAGTTTGATATAACTTGAGAACGAATGCAAAAACAGTCCACTCTAAGAACAGGCCGCTTGGACACTTTCAGAACAGCTCTGTTAATGACTGAAAACAGCTCTCGAAGAGATTGTCAAAAGAGACTCTGAAAACGAAACGTTGATCACTTTTGAGCAAAAGGCTGCACACACGCAATTCAAGTTGCTCTGATTGTCATTTAGAGTTACATTATAGGATTATTCAACAACAAGTCAAAATGTGCTCGTGAAAGGCAGAAAACAACACTTTGATAGTTTGATATAACTTGAGAACGAATGCAAAAAACAGTCCACTCTAAGAACAGGCCGCTTGGACACTTTCAGAACAGCTCAGTTAATGACTGAAAACAGCTCTCGAAGAGATTGTCAAAAGAGACTCCGAAAACGAAACGTTGATCACTTTTGAGCAAAAGGCTGCACACACGCAATTCAAGTTGCTCTGATTGTCATTTAGAGTTACATTATAGGATTATTCAACAACAAGTCAAAATGTGCTCGTGAAAGGCAGAAAACAACACTTTGATAGTTTGATATAACTTGAGAACGAATGCAAAAAACAGTCCACTCTAAGAACAGGCCGCTTGGACACTTTCAGAACAGCTCTGTTAATGACTGAAAACAGCTCTCGAAGAGATTGTCAAAAGAGACTCTGAAAACGAAACGTTGATCACTTTTGAGCAAAAGGCTGCACACACGCAATTCAAGTTGCTCTGATTGTAATTTAGAGTTACATTATAGGATTATTCAACAACAAGTCAACATGTGCTCGTGAAAGGCAGAAAACAACACTTTGATAGTTTGATATAACTTGTGAACGAATGCAAAAAACAGTCCACTCTAAGAACAGGCCGCGTGGACACTTTCAGAACAGCTCTGTTAATGACTGAAAACAGCTCTCGAAGAGATTGTCAAAAGAGACTCTGAAAACGAAACGTTGATCACTTTTGAGCAAAAGGCTGCACACACGCAATTCAAGTTGCTCTGATTGTCATTTAGAGTTACATTATAGGATTATTCAACAACAAGTCAAAATGTGCTCGTGAAAGGCAGAAAACAACACTTTGATAGTTTGATATGACTTGAGAACGAATGCAAAAAACAGTCCACTCTAAGAACAGGCCGCTTGGACACTTTCAGAACAGCTCAGTTAATGACTGAAAACAGCTCTCGAAGAGATTGTCAAAAGAGACTCCGAAAACGAAACGTTGATCACTTTTGAGCAAAAGGCTGCACACACGCAATTCAAGTTGCTCTGATTGTCATTTAGAGTTACAATATAGGATTATTCAACAAGTCAAAATGTGCTCGTGAAAGGCAGAAAACAACACTTTGATAGTTTGATATAACTTGAGAACGAATGCAAAAAACAGTCCACTCTAAGAACAGGCCGCTTGGACACTTTCAGAACAGCTCTGTTAATGACTGAAAACAGCTCTCGAAGAGATTGTCAAAAGAGACTCTGAAAACGAAACGTTGATCACTTTTGAGCAAAAGGCTGCACACACGCAATTCAAGTTGCTCTGATTGTCATTTAGAGTTACATTATAGGATTATTCAACAACAAGTCAAGATGTGCTCGTGAAAGGCAGAAAACAACACTTTGATAGTTTGATATAACTTGAGAACGAATGCAAAAAACAGTCCACTCTAAGAACAGGCCGCTTGGACACTTTCAGAACAGCTCTGTTAATGACTGAAAACAGCTCTCGAAGAGATTGTCAAAAGAGACTCCGAAAACGAAACGTTGATCACTTTTGAGCAAAAGGCTGCACACACGCAATTCAAGTTGCTCTGATTGTCATTTAGACAATCAATCTTTATACATTACATTACTTTTTACATTATAGGATTATTCAACAACAAGTCAAAATGTGCTCGTGAAAGGCAGAAAACAACACTTTGATAGTTTGATATAACTTGAGAACGAATGTAAAAAACAGTCCACTCTAAGAACAGGCCGCTTGGACACTTTCAGAACAGCTCAGTTAATGACTGAAAACAGCTCTCGAAGAGATTGTCAAAAGAGACTCCGAAAACGAAACGTTGATCACTTTTGAGCAAAAGGCTGCACACACGCAATTCAAGTTGCTCTGATTGTCATTTAGAGTTACATTATAGGATTATTCAACAACAAGTCAAAATGTGCTCATGAAAGGCAGAAAACAACACTTTGATAGTTTGATATAACTTGAGAACGAATGCAAAAACAGTCCACTCTAAGAACAGGCCGCTTGGACACTTTCAGAACAGCTCTGTTAATGACTGAAAACAGCTCTCGAAGAGATTGTCAAAAGAGACTCTGAAAACGAAACGTTGATCACTTTTGAGCAAAAGGCTGCACACACGCAATTCAAGTTGCTCTGATTGTCATTTAGAGTTACATTATAGGATTATTCAACAACAAGTCAACATGTGCTCGTGAAAGGCAGAAAACAACACTTTGATAGTTTGATATAACTTGAGAACGAATGCAAAAAACAGTCCACTCTAAGAACAGGCCGCTTGGACACTTTCAGAACAGCTCTGTTAATGACTGAAAACAGCTCTCGAAGAGATTGTCAAAAGAGACTCCGAAAACGAAACGTTGATCACTTTTGAGCAAAAGGCTGCACACACGCAATTCAAGTTGCTCTGATTGTCATTTAGACAATCAATCTTTATACATTACATTACTTTTTACATTATAGGATTATTCAACAACAAGTCAAAATGTGCTCGTGAAAGGCAGAAAACAACACTTTGATAGTTTGATATAACTTGAGAACGAATGCAAAAAACAGTCCACTCTAAGAACAGGCCGCTTGGACACTTTCAGAACAGCTCAGTTAATGACTGAAAACAGCTCTCGAAGAGATTGTCAAAAGAGACTCCGAAAACGAAACGTTGATCACTTTTGAGCAAAAGGCTGCACACACGCAATTCAAGTTGCTCTGATTGTCATTTAGAGTTACATTATAGGATTATTCAACAACAAGTCAAAATGTGCTCGTGAAAGGCAGAAAACAACACTTTGATAGTTTGATATAACTTGAGAACGAATGCAAAAACAGTCCACTCTAAGAACAGGCCGCTTGGACACTTTCAGAACAGCTCTGTTAATGACTGAAAACAGCTCTCGAAGAGATTGTCAAAAGAGACTCTGAAAACGAAACGTTGATCACTTTTGAGCAAAAGGCTGCACACACGCAATTCAAGTTGCTCTGATTGTCATTTAGAGTTACATTATAGGATTATTCAACAACAAGTCAAAATGTGCTCGTGAAAGGCAGAAAACAACACTTTGATAGTTTGATATAACTTGAGAACGAATGCAAAAAACAGTCCACTCTAAGAACAGGCCGCTTGGACACTTTCAGAACAGCTCTGTTAATGACTGAAAACAGCTCTCGAAGAGATTGTCAAAAGAGACTCTGAAAACGAAACGTTGATCACTTTTGAGCAAAAGGCTGCACACACGCAATTCAAGTTGCTCTGATTGTCATTTAGAGTTACAATATAGGATTATTCAACAACAAGTCAAAATGTGATCGTGAAAGGCAGAAAACAACACTTTGATAGTTTGATATAACTTGAGAACGAATGCAAAAAACAGTCCACTCTAAGAACAGGCCGCTTGGACACTTTCAGAACAGCTCAGTTAATGACTGAAAACAGCTCTCGAAGAGATTGTCAAAAGAGACTCCGAAAACGAAACGTTGATCACTTTTGAGCAAAAGGCTGCACACACGCAATTCAAGTTGCTCTGATTGTCATTTAGAGTTACATTATAGGATTATTCAACAAGTCAAAATGTGCTCGTGAAAGGCAGAAAACAACACTTTGATAGTTTGATATAACTTGAGAACGAATGCAAAAACAGTCCACTCTAAGAACAGGCCGCTTGGACACTTTCAGAACAGCTCTGTTAATGACTGAAAACAGCTCTCGAAGAGATTGTCAAAAGAGACTCTGAAAACGAAACGTTGATCACTTTTGAGCAAAAGGCTGCACACACGCAATTCAAGTTGCTCTGATTGTCATTTAGAGTTACATTATAGGATTATTCAACAACAAGTCAAAATGTGCTCGTGAAAGGCAGAAAACAACACTTTGATAGTTTGATATAACTTGAGAACGAATGCAAAAAACAGTCCACTCTAAGAACAGGCCGCTTGGACACTTTCAGAACAGCTCAGTTAATGACTGAAAACAGCTCTCGAAGAGATTGTCAAAAGAGACTCCGAAAACGAAACGTTGATCACTTTTGAGCAAAAGGCTGCACACACGCAATTCAAGTTGCTCTGATTGTCATTTAGAGTTACATTATAGGATTATTCAACAACAAGTCAAAATGTGCTCGTGAAAGGCAGAAAACAACACTTTGATAGTTTGATATAACTTGAGAACGAATGCAAAAAACAGTCCACTCTAAGAACAGGCCGCTTGGACACTTTCAGAACAGCTCTGTTAATGACTGAAAACAGCTCTCGAAGAGATTGTCAAAAGAGACTCTGAAAACGAAACGTTGATCACTTTTGAGCAAAAGGCTGCACACACGCAATTCAAGTTGCTCTGATTGTAATTTAGAGTTACATTATAGGATTATTCAACAACAAGTCAACATGTGCTCGTGAAAGGCAGAAAACAACACTTTGATAGTTTGATATAACTTGTGAACGAATGCAAAAAACAGTCCACTCTAAGAACAGGCCGCGTGGACACTTTCAGAACAGCTCTGTTAATGACTGAAAACAGCTCTCGAAGAGATTGTCAAAAGAGACTCTGAAAACGAAACGTTGATCACTTTTGAGCAAAAGGCTGCACACACGCAATTCAAGTTGCTCTGATTGTCATTTAGAGTTACATTATAGGATTATTCAACAACAAGTCAAAATGTGCTCGTGAAAGGCAGAAAACAACACTTTGATAGTTTGATATGACTTGAGAACGAATGCAAAAAACAGTCCACTCTAAGAACAGGCCGCTTGGACACTTTCAGAACAGCTCAGTTAATGACTGAAAACAGCTCTCGAAGAGATTGTCAAAAGAGACTCCGAAAACGAAACGTTGATCACTTTTGAGCAAAAGGCTGCACACACGCAATTCAAGTTGCTCTGATTGTCATTTAGAGTTACAATATAGGATTATTCAACAAGTCAAAATGTGCTCGTGAAAGGCAGAAAACAACACTTTGATAGTTTGATATAACTTGAGAACGAATGCAAAAAACAGTCCACTCTAAGAACAGGCCGCTTGGACACTTTCAGAACAGCTCTGTTAATGACTGAAAACAGCTCTCGAAGAGATTGTCAAAAGAGACTCTGAAAACGAAACGTTGATCACTTTTGAGCAAAAGGCTGCACACACGCAATTCAAGTTGCTCTGATTGTCATTTAGAGTTACATTATAGGATTATTCAACAACAAGTCAAGATGTGCTCGTGAAAGGCAGAAAACAACACTTTGATAGTTTGATATAACTTGAGAACGAATGCAAAAAACAGTCCACTCTAAGAACAGGCCGCTTGGACACTTTCAGAACAGCTCTGTTAATGACTGAAAACAGCTCTCGAAGAGATTGTCAAAAGAGACTCCGAAAACGAAACGTTGATCACTTTTGAGCAAAAGGCTGCACACACGCAATTCAAGTTGCTCTGATTGTCATTTAGACAATCAATCTTTATACATTACATTACTTTTTACATTATAGGATTATTCAACAACAAGTCAAAATGTGCTCGTGAAAGGCAGAAAACAACACTTTGATAGTTTGATATAACTTGAGAACGAATGTAAAAAACAGTCCACTCTAAGAACAGGCCGCTTGGACACTTTCAGAACAGCTCAGTTAATGACTGAAAACAGCTCTCGAAGAGATTGTCAAAAGAGACTCCGAAAACGAAACGTTGATCACTTTTGAGCAAAAGGCTGCACACACGCAATTCAAGTTGCTCTGATTGTCATTTAGAGTTACATTATAGGATTATTCAACAACAAGTCAAAATGTGCTCATGAAAGGCAGAAAACAACACTTTGATAGTTTGATATAACTTGAGAACGAATGCAAAAACAGTCCACTCTAAGAACAGGCCGCTTGGACACTTTCAGAACAGCTCTGTTAATGACTGAAAACAGCTCTCGAAGAGATTGTCAAAAGAGACTCTGAAAACGAAACGTTGATCACTTTTGAGCAAAAGGCTGCACACACGCAATTCAAGTTGCTCTGATTGTCATTTAGAGTTACATTATAGGATTATTCAACAACAAGTCAAAATGTGCTCGTGAAAGGCAGAAAACAACACTTTGATAGTTTGATATAACTTGAGAACGAATGCAAAAAACAGTCCACTCTAAGAACAGGCCGCTTGGACACTTTCAGAACAGCTCTGTTAATGACTGAAAACAGCTCTCGAAGAGATTGTCAAAAGAGACTCTGAAAACGAAACGTTGATCACTTTTGAGCAAAAGGCTGCACACACGCAATTCAAGTTGCTCTGATTGTCATTTAGAGTTACAATATAGGATTATTCAACAACAAGTCAAAAGGTGCTCGTGAAAGGCAGAAAACAACACTTTGATAGTTTGATATAACTTGAGAACGAATGCAAAAAACAGTCCACTCTAAGAACAGGCCGCTTGGACACTTTCAGAACAGCTCAGTTAATGACTGAAAACAGCTCTCGAAGAGATTGTCAAAAGAGACTCCGAAAACGAAACGTTGATCACTTTTGAGCAAAAGGCTGCACACACGGAATTCAAGTTGCTCTGATTGTCATTTAGAGTTACATTATAGGATTATTCAACAAGTCAAAATGTGCTCGTGAAAGGCAGAAAACAACACTTTGATAGTTTGATATAACTTGAGAACGAATGCAAAAAACAGTCCACTCTAAGAACAGGCCGCTTGGACACTTTCAGAACAGCTCTGTTAATGACTGAAAACAGCTCTCGAAGAGATTGTCAAAAGAGACTCTGAAAACGAAACGTTGATCACTTTTGAGCAAAAGGCTGCACACACGCAATTCAAGTTGCTCTGATTGTAATTTAGAGTTACATTATAGGATTATTCAACAACAAGTCAACATGTGCTCGTGAAAGGCAGAAAACAACACTTTGATAGTTTGATATAACTTGTGAACGAATGCAAAAAACAGTCCACTCTAAGAACAGGCCGCGTGGACACTTTCAGAACAGCTCTGTTAATGACTGAAAACAGCTCTCGAAGAGATTGTCAAAAGAGACTCTGAAAACGAAACGTTGATCACTTTTGAGCAAAAGGCTGCACACACGCAATTCAAGTTGCTCTGATTGTCATTTAGAGTTACATTATAGGATTATTCAACAACAAGTCAAAATGTGCTCGTGAAAGGCAGAAAACAACACTTTGATAGTTTGATATGACTTGAGAACGAATGCAAAAAACAGTCCACTCTAAGAACAGGCCGCTTGGACACTTTCAGAACAGCTCAGTTAATGACTGAAAACAGCTCTCGAAGAGATTGTCAAAAGAGACTCCGAAAACGAAACGTTGATCACTTTTGAGCAAAAGGCTGCACACACGCAATTCAAGTTGCTCTGATTGTCATTTAGAGTTACATTATAGGATTATTCAACAACAAGTCAAAATGTGCTCGTGAAAGGCAGAAAACAACACTTTGATAGTTTGATATAACTTGAGAACGAATGCAAAAACAGTCCACTCTAAGAACAGACCGCTTGGACACTTTCAGAACAGCTCTGTTAATGACTGAAAACAGCTCTCGAAGAGATTGTCAAAAGAGACTCTGAAAACGAAACGTTGATCACTTTTGAGCAAAAGGCTGCACACACGCAATTCAAGTTGCTCTGATTGTCATTTAGAGTTACATTATAGGATTATTCAACAACAAGTCAAAATGTGCTCGTGAAAGGCAGAAAACAACACTTTGATAGTTTGATATAACTTGAGAACGAATGCAAAAAACAGTCCACTCTAAGAACAGGCCGCTTGGACACTTTCAGAACAGCTCTGTTAATGACTGAAAACAGCTCTCGAAGAGATTGTCAAAAGAGACTCTGAAAACGAAACGTTGATCACTTTTGAGCAAAAGGCTGCACACACGCAATTCAAGTTGCTCTGATTGTCATTTAGAGTTACATTATAGGATTATTCAACAACAAGTCAAAATGTGCTCGTGAAAGGCAGAAAACAACAATTTGATAGTTTGATATAACTTGAGAACGAATGCAAAAAACAGTCCACTCTAAGAACAGGCCGCTTGGACACTTTCAGAACAGCTCTGTTAATGACTGAAAACAGCTCTCGAAGAGATTGTCAAAAGAGACTCCGAAAACGAAACGTTGATCACTTTTGAGCAAAAGGCTGCACACACGCAATTCAAGTTGCTCTGATTGTCATTTAGAGTTACATTATAGGATTATTCAACAACAAGTCAAAATGTGCTCGTGAAAGGCAGAAAACAACACTTTGATAGTTTGATATAACTTGAGAACGAATGCAAAAACAGTCCACTCTAAGAACAGGCCGCTTGGACACTTTCAGAACAGCTCTGTTAATGACTGAAAACAGCTCTCGAAGAGATTGTCAAAAGAGACTCTGAAAACGAAACGTTGATCACTTTTGAGCAAAAGGCTGCACACACGCAATTCAAGTTGCTCTGATTGTCATTTAGAGTTACAATATAGGATTATTCAACAACAAGTCAACATGTGCTCGTGAAAGGCAGAAAACAACACTTTGATAGTTTGATATAACTTGAGAACGAATGCAAAAAACAGTCCACTCTAAGAACAGGCCGCTTGGACACTTTCAGAACAGCTCAGTTAATGACTGAAAACAGCTCTCGAAGAGATTGTCAAAAGAGACTCTGAAAACGAAACGTTGATCACTTTTGAGCAAAAGGCTGCACACACGCAATTCAAGTTGCTCTGATTGTCATTTAGAGTTACATTATAGGATTATTCAACAACAAGTCAAAATGTGCTCGTGAAAGGCAGAAAACAACAATTTGATAGTTTGATATAACTTGAGAACGAATGCAAAAAACAGTCCACTCTAAGAACAGGCCGCTTGGACACTTTCAGAACAGATCAGTTAATGACTGAAAACAGCTCTCGAAGAGATTGTCAAAAGAGACTCCGAAAACGAAACGTTGATCACTTTTGAGCAAAAGGCTGCACACACGCAATTCAAGTTGCTCTGATTGTCATTTAGAGTTACATTATAGGATTATTCAACAACAAGTCAAAATGTGCTCGTGAAAGGCAGAAAACAACACTTTGATAGTTTGATATAACTTGAGAACGAATGCAAAAACAGTCCACTCTAAGAACAGACCGCTTGGACACTTTCAGAACAGCTCTGTTAATGACTGAAAACAGCTCTCGAAGAGATTGTCAAAAGAGACTCTGAAAACGAAACGTTGATCACTTTTGAGCAAAAGGCTGCACACACGCAATTCAAGTTGCTCTGATTGTCATTTAGAGTTACATTATAGGATTATTCAACAACAAGTCAAAATGTGCTCGTGAAAGGCAGAAAACAACACTTTGATAGTTTGATATAACTTGAGAACGAATGCAAAAAACAGTCCACTCTAAGAACAGGCCGCTTGGACACTTTCAGAACAGCTCTGTTAATGACTGAAAACAGCTCTCGAAGAGATTGTCAAAAGAGACTCTGAAAACGAAACGTTGATCACTTTTGAGCAAAAGGCTGCACACACGCAATTCAAGTTGCTCTGATTGTCATTTAGAGTTACAATATAGGATTATTCAACAACAAGTCAAAATGTGCTCGTGAAAGGCAGAAAACAACACTTTGATAGTTTGATATAACTTGAGAACGAATGCAAAAAACAGTCCACTCTAAGAACAGGCCGCTTGGACACTTTCAGAACAGCTCAGTTAATGACTGAAAACAGCTCTCGAAGAGATTGTCAAAAGAGACTCTGAAAACGAAACGTTGATCACTTTTGAGCAAAAGGCTGCACACACGCAATTCAAGTTGCTCTGATTGTCATTTAGAGTTACATTATAGGATTATTCAACAACAAGTCAAAATGTGCTCGTGAAAGGCAGAAAACAACAATTTGATAGTTTGATATAACTTGAGAACGAATGCAAAAAACAGTCCACTCTAAGAACAGGCCGCTTGGACACTTTCAGAACAGCTCAGTTAATGACTGAAAACAGCTCTCGAAGAGATTGTCAAAAGAGACTCCGAAAACGAAACGTTGATCACTTTTGAGCAAAAGGCTGCACACACGCAATTCAAGTTGCTCTGATTGTCATTTAGAGTTACATTATAGGATTATTCAACAACAAGTCAAAATGTGCTCGTGAAAGGCAGAAAACAACACTTTGATAGTTTGATATAACTTGAGAACGAATGCAAAAACAGTCCACTCTAAGAACAGACCGCTTGGACACTTTCAGAACAGCTCTGTTAATGACTGAAAACAGCTCTCGAAGAGATTGTCAAAAGAGACTCTGAAAACGAAACGTTGATCACTTTTGAGCAAAAGGCTGCACACACGCAATTCAAGTTGCTCTGATTGTCATTTAGAGTTACATTATAGGATTATTCAACAACAAGTCAAAATGTGCTCGTGAAAGGCAGAAAACAACACTTTGATAGTTTGATATAACTTGAGAACGAATGCAAAAAACAGTCCACTCTAAGAACAGGCCGCTTGGACACTTTCAGAACAGCTCTGTTAATGACTGAAAACAGCTCTCGAAGAGATTGTCAAAAGAGACTCTGAAAACGAAACGTTGATCACTTTTGAGCAAAAGGCTGCACACACGCAATTCAAGTTGCTCTGATTGTCATTTAGAGTTACATTATAGGATTATTCAACAACAAGTCAAAATGTGCTCGTGAAAGGCAGAAAACAACACTTTGATAGTTTGATATAACTTGAGAACGAATGCAAAAAACAGTCCACTCTAAGAACAGGCCGCTTGGACACTTTCAGAACAGCTCTGTTAATGACTGAAAACAGCTCTCGAAGAGATTGTCAAAAGAGACTCCGAAAACGAAACGTTGATCAATTTTGAGCAAAAGGCTGCACACACGCAATTCAAGTTGCTCTGATTGTCATTTAGAGTTACATTATAGGAGCATTCAGCAACAAGTCAAAATGTGCTCCAGAAAAGCAGGAAACAACACTGATAGCACTTGAGAACGAATGCAAAAAACAGTCCACTCTAAGAACAGGCCGCTTGGACACTTTCAGAACAGCTCTGTTAATGACTGAAAACAGCTCTCGAAGAGATTGTCAAAAGAGACTCCGAAAATGAAACGTTGATCACTTTTGAGCAAAAGGCTGCACACACGCAATTCAAGTTGCTCTGATTGTCATTTAGAGTTACATTATAGGATTATTCAACAAGTCAAAATGTGCTCGTGAAAGGCAGAAAACAACACTTTGATAGTTTGATATGACTTGAGAACGAATGCAAAAAACAGTCCACTCTAAGAACAGGCCGCTTGGACACTTTCAGAACAGCTCAGTTAATGACTGAAAACAGCTCTAGAAGAGATTGTCAAAAGAGACTCCGAAAACGAAACGTTGATCACTTTTGAGCAAAAGGCTGCACACACGCAATTCAAGTTGCTCTGATTGTCATTTAGAGTTACATTATAGGATTATTCAACAACAAGTCAAAATGTGCTCGTGAAAGGCAGAAAACAACACTTTGATAGTTTGATATAACTTGAGAACGAATGCAAAAAACAGTCCACTCTAAGAACAGGCCGCTTGGACACTTTCAGAACAGCTCTGTTAATGACTGAAAACAGCTCTCGAAGAGATTGTCAAAAGAGACTCTGAAAACGAAACGTTGATCACTTTTGAGCAAAAGGCTGCACACACGCAATTCAAGTTGCTCTGATTGTCATTTAGAGTTACATTATAGGATTATTCAACAACAAGTCAAAATGTGCTCTTGAAAGGCAGAAAACAACACTTTGATAGTTTGATATAACTTGAGAACGAATGCAAAAAACAGTCCACTCTAAGAACAGGCCGCTTGGACACTTTCAGAACAGCTCTGTTAATGACTGAAAACAGCTCTCGAAGAGATTGTCAAAAGAGACTCTGAAAACGAAACGTTGATCACTTTTGAGCAAAAGGCTGCACACACGCAATTCAAGTTGCTCTGATTGTCATTTAGAGTTACATTATAGGATTATTCAACAACAAGTCAAAATGTGCTCGTGAAAGGCAGAAAACAACACTTTGATAGTTTGATATAACTTGAGAACGAATGCAAAAACAGTCCACTCTAAGAACAGACCGCTTGGACACTTTCAGAACAGCTCTGTTTAATGACTGAAAACAGCTCTCGAAGAGATTGTCAAAAGAGACTCTGAAAACGAAACGTTGATCACTTTTGAGCAAAAGGCTGCACACACGCAATTCAAGTTGCTCTGATTGTCATTTAGAGTTACATTATAGGATTATTCAACAACAAGTCAAAATGTGCTCGTGAAAGGCAGAAAACAACACTTTGATAGTTTGATATAACTTGAGAACGAATGCAAAAAACAGTCCACTCTAAGAACAGGCCGCTTGGACACTTTCAGAACAGCTCTGTTAATGACTGAAAACAGCTCTCGAAGAGATTGTCAAAAGAGACTCCGAAAACGAAACGTTGATCACTTTTGAGCAAAAGGCTGCACACACGCAATTCAAGTTGCTCTGATTGTCATTTAGAGTTACATTATAGGATTATTCAACAACAAGTCAAAATGTGCTCGTGAAAGGCAGAAAACAACACTTTGATAGTTTGATATAACTTGAGAACGAATGCAAAAAACAGTCCACTCTAAGAACAGGCCGCTTGGACACTTTCAGAACAGCTCTGTTAATGACTGAAAACAGCTCTCGAAGAGATTGTCAAAAGAGACTCTGAAAACGAAACGTTGATCACTTTTGAGCAAAAGGCTGCACACACGCAATTCAAGTTGCTCTGATTGTCATTTAGAGTTACAATATAGGATTATTCAACAACAAGTCAAAATGTGCTCGTGAAAGGCAGAAAACAACACTTTGATAGTTTGATATAACTTGAGAACGAATGCAAAAAACAGTCCACTCTAAGAACAAGCCGCTTGGACACTTTCAGAACAGCTCAGTTAATGACTGAAAACAGCTCTCGAAGAGATTGTCAAAAGAGACTCTGAAAACGAAACGTTGATCACTTTTGAGCAAAAGGCTGCACACACGCAATTCAAGTTGCTCTGATTGTCATTTAGAGTTACATTATAGGATTATTCAACAACAAGTCAAAATGTGCTCGTGAAAGGCAGAAAACAACACTTTGATAGTTTGATATGACTTGAGAACGAATGCAAAAAACAGTCCACTCTAAGAACAGGCCGCTTGGACACTTTCAGAACAGCTCAGTTAATGACTGAAAACAGCTCTAGAAGAGATTGTCAAAAGAGACTCCGAAAACGAAACGTTGATCACTTTTGAGCAAAAGGCTGCACACACGCAATTCAAGTTGCTCTGATTGTCATTTAGAGTTACATTATAGGATTATTCAACAACAAGTCAAAATGTGCTCGTGAAAGGCAGAAAACAACACTTTGATAGTTTGATATAACTTGAGAACGAATGCAAAAAACAGTCCACTCTAAGAACAGGCCGCTTGGACACTTTCAGAACAGCTCTGTTAATGACTGAAAACAGCTCTCGAAGAGATTGTCAAAAGAGACTCTGAAAACGAAACGTTGATCACTTTTGAGCAAAAGGCTGCACACACGCAATTCAAGTTGCTCTGATTGTCATTTAGAGTTACATTATAGGATTATTCAACAACAAGTCAAAATGTGCTCTTGAAAGGCAGAAAACAACACTTTGATAGTTTGATATAACTTGAGAACGAATGCAAAAAACAGTCCACTCTAAGAACAGGCCGCTTGGACACTTTCAGAACAGCTCTGTTAATGACTGAAAACAGCTCTCGAAGAGATTGTCAAAAGAGACTCTGAAAACGAAACGTTGATCACTTTTGAGCAAAAGGCTGCACACACGCAATTCAAGTTGCTCTGATTGTCATTTAGAGTTACATTATAGGATTATTCAACAACAAGTCAAAATGTGCTCGTGAAAGGCAGAAAACAACACTTTGATAGTTTGATATGACTTGAGAACGAATGCAAAAAACAGTCCACTCTAAGAACAGGCCGCTTGGACACTTTCAGAACAGCTCAGTTAATGACTGAAAACAGCTCTCGAAGAGATTGTCAAAAGAGACTCCGAAAACGAAACGTTGATCACTTTTGAGCAAAAGGCTGCACACACGCAATTCAAGTTGCTCTGATTGTCATTTAGAGTTACATTATAGGATTATTCAACAAGTCAAAATGTGCTCGTGAAAGGCAGAAAACAACACTTTGATAGTTTGATATAACTTGAGAACGAATGCAAAAACAGTCCACTCTAAGAACAGGCCGCTTGGACACTTTCAGAACAGCTCTGTTAATGACTGAAAACAGCTCTCGAAGAGATTGTCAAAAGAGACTCTGAAAACGAAACGTTGATCACTTTTGAGCAAAAGGCTGCACACACGCAATTCAAGTTGCTCTGATTGTCATTTAGAGTTACATTATAGGATTATTCAACAACAAGTCAAAATGTGCTCGTGAAAGGCAGAAAACAACACTTTGATAGTTTGATATAACTTGAGAACGAATGCAAAAAACAGTCCACTCTAAGAACAGGCCGCTTGGACACTTTCAGAACAGCTCTGTTAATGACTGAAAACAGCTCTCGAAGAGATTGTCAAAAGAGACTCTGAAAACGAAACGTTGATCACTTTTGAGCAAAAGGCTGCACACACGCAATTCAAGTTGCTCTGATTGTAATTTAGAGTTACATTATAGGATTATTCAACAACAAGTCAACATGTGCTCGTGAAAGGCAGAAAACAACACTTTGATAGTTTGATATAACTTGTGAACGAATGCAAAAAACAGTCCACTCTAAGAACAGGCCGCGTGGACACTTTCAGAACAGCTCTGTTAATGACTGAAAACAGCTCTCGAAGAGATTGTCAAAAGAGACTCTGAAAACGAAACGTTGATCACTTTTGAGCAAAAGGCTGCACACACGCAATTCAAGTTGCTCTGATTGTCATTTAGAGTTACATTATAGGATTATTCAACAACAAGTCAAAATGTGCTCGTGAAAGGCAGAAAACAACACTTTGATAGTTTGATATGACTTGAGAACGAATGCAAAAAACAGTCCACTCTAAGAACAGGCCGCTTGGACACTTTCAGAACAGCTCAGTTAATGACTGAAAACAGCTCTCGAAGAGATTGTCAAAAGAGACTCCGAAAACGAAACGTTGATCACTTTTGAGCAAAAGGCTGCACACACGCAATTCAAGTTGCTCTGATTGTCATTTAGAGTTACATTATAGGATTATTCAACAACAAGTCAAAATGTGCTCGTGAAAGGCAGAAAACAACACTTTGATAGTTTGATATAACTTGAGAACGAATGCAAAAAACAGTCCACTCTAAGAACAGGCCGCTTGGACACTTTCAGAACAGCTCTGTTAATGACTGAAAACAGCTCTCGAAGAGATTGTCAAAAGAGACTCTGAAAACGAAACGTTGATCACTTTTGAGCAAAAGGCTGCACACACGCAATTCAAGTTGCTCTGATTGTCATTTAGAGTTACATTATAGGATTATTCAACAACAAGTCAAGATGTGCTCGTGAAAGGCAGAAAACAACACTTTGATAGTTTGATATAACTTGAGAACGAATGCAAAAAACAGTCCACTCTAAGAACAGGCCGCTTGGACACTTTCAGAACAGCTCTGTTAATGACTGAAAACAGCTCTCGAAGAGATTGTCAAAAGAGACTCTGAAAACGAAACGTTGATCACTTTTGAGCAAAAGGCTGCACACACGCAATTCAAGTTGCTCTGATTGTCATTTAGAGTTACATTATAGGATTATTCAACAACAAGTCAAAATGTGCTCGTGAAAGGCAGAAAACAACACTTTGATAGTTTGATATGACTTGAGAACGAATGCAAAAAACAGTCCACTCTAAGAACAGGCCGCTTGGACACTTTCAGAACAGCTCAGTTAATGACTGAAAACAGCTCTCGAAGAGATTGTCAAAAGAGACTCCGAAAACGAAACGTTGATCACTTTTGAGCAAAAGGCTGCACACACGCAATTCAAGTTGCTCTGATTGTCATTTAGAGTTACATTATAGGATTATTCAACAACAAGTCAAAATGTGCTCGTGAAAGGCAGAAAACAACACTTTGATAGTTTGATATAACTTGAGAACGAATGCAAAAAACAGTCCACTCTAAGAACAGGCCGCTTGGACACTTTCAGAACAGCTCTGTTAATGACTGAAAACAGCTCTCGAAGAGATTGTCAAAAGAGACTCTGAAAACGAAACGTTGATCACTTTTGAGCAAAAGGCTGCACACACGCAATTCAAGTTGCTCTGATTGTCATTTAGAGTTACATTATAGGATTATTCAACAACAAGTCAAGATGTGCTCGTGAAAGGCAGAAAACAACACTTTGATAGTTTGATATAACTTGAGAACGAATGCAAAAAACAGTCCACTCTAAGAACAGGCCGCTTGGACACTTTCAGAACAGCTCTGTTAATGACTGAAAACAGCTCTCGAAGAGATTGTCAAAAGAGACTCTGAAAACGAAACGTTGATCACTTTTGAGCAAAAGGCTGCACACACGCAATTCAAGTTGCTCTGATTGTCATATAGAGTTACATTATAGGATTATTCAACAACAAGTCAAAATGTGCTCGTGAAAGGCAGAAAACAACACTTTGATAGTTTGATATAACTTGAGAACGAATGCAAAAAACAGTCCACTCTAAGAACAGGCCGCTTGGACACTTTCAGAACAGCTCTGTTAATGACTGAAAACAGCTCTCGAAGAGATTGTCAAAAGAGACTCCGAAAACGAAACGTTGATCACTTTTGAGCAAAAGGCTGCACACACGCAATTCAAGTTGCTCTGATTGTCATTTAGAGTTACAATATAGGATTATTGAACAACAAGTCAAAATGTGCTCGTGAAAGGCAGAAAACAACACTTTGATAGTTTGATATAACTTGAGAACGAATGCAAAAAACAGTCCTCTCTAAGAACAGGCCGCTTGGACACTTTCAGAACAGCTCAGTTAATGACTGAAAACAGCTCTCGAAGAGATTGTCAAAAGAGACTCCGAAAACGAAACGTTGATCACTTTTGAGCAAAAGGCTGCACACACGCAATTCAAGTTGCTCTGATTGTCATTTAGAGTTACATTATAGGATTATTCAACAACAAGTCGAAATGTGCTCGTGAAAGGCAGAAAACAACACTTTGATAGTTTGATATAACTTGAGAACGAATGCAAAAAACAGTCCACTCTAAGAACAGGCCGCTTGGACACTTTCAGAACAGCTCTGTTAATGACTGAAAACAGCTCTCGAAGAGATTGTCAAAAGAGACTCTGAAAACGAAACGTTGATCACTTTTGAGCAAAAGGCTGCACACACGCAATTCAAGTTGCTCTGATTGTCATTTAG
Organism: Nansenia antarctica; assembly: GCF_963989245.1. NCBI lineage: Eukaryota > Metazoa > Chordata > Actinopteri > Argentiniformes > Microstomatidae > Nansenia > Nansenia antarctica. Next base: position 26,341,580 of record NC_137685.1, on the reverse strand, counting down.
AGTTACATTATAGGATTATTCAACAACAAGTCAAAATGTGCTCGTGAAAGGCAGAAAACAACACTTTGATAGTTTGATATAACTTGAGAACGAATGCAAAAAACAGTCCACTCTAAGAACAGGCCGCTTGGACACTTTCAGAACAGCTCTGTTAATGACTGAAAACAGCTCTCGAAGAGATTGTCAAAAGAGACTCTGAAAACGAAACGTTGATCACTTTTGAGCAAAAGGCTGCACACACGCAATTCAAGTTGGTCTGATTGTCATTTAGAGTTACATTATAGGATTATTCAACAACAAGTCAAAATGTGCTCGTGAAAGGCAGAAAACAACACTTTGATAGTTTAATATAACTTGAGAACGAATGCAAAAAACAGTCCACTCTAAGAACAGGCCGCTTGGACACTTTCAGAACAGCTCTGTTAATGACTGAAAACAGCTCTCGAAGAGATTGTCAAAAGAGACTCTGAAAACGAAACGTTGATCACTTTTGAGCAAAAGGCTGCACACACGCAATTCAAGTTGCTCTGATTGTCATTTAGAGTTACATTATAGGATTATTCAACAACAAGTCAAAATGTGCTCGTGAAAGGCAGAAAACAACACTTTGATAGTTTGATATAACTTGAGAACGAATGCAAAAAACAGTCCACTCTAAGAACAGGCCGCTTGGACACTTTCAGAACAGCTCTGTTAATGACTGAAAACAGCTCTCGAAGAGATTGTCAAAAGAGACTCCGAAAACGAAACGTTGATCACTTTTGAGCAAAAAGCTGCACACACGCAATTCAAGTTGCTCTGATTGTCATTTAGAGTTACATTATAGGATTATTCAACAACAAGTCAAAATGTGCTCGTGAAAGGCAGAAAACAACACTTTGATAGTTTGATATAACTTGAGAACGAATGCAAAAAACAGTCCACTCTAAGAACAGGCCGCTTGGACACTTTCAGAACAGCTCTGTTAATGACTGAAAACAGCTCTCGAAGAGATTGTCAAAAGAGACTCTGAAAACGAAACGTTGATCACTTTTGAGCAAAAGGCTGCACACACGCAATTCAAGTTGCTCTGATTGTAATTTAGAGTTACATTATAGGATTATTCAACAACAAGTCAACATGTGCTCGTGAAAGGCAGAAAACAACACTTTGATAGTTTGATATAACTTGAGAACGAATGCAAAAAACAGTCCACTCTAAGAACAGGCCGCTTGGACACTTTCAGAACAGCTCTGTTAATGACTGAAAACAGCTCTCGAAGAGATTGTCAAAAGAGACTCTGAAAACGAAACGTTGATCACTTTTGAGCAAAAGGCTGCACACACGCAATTCAAGTTGCTCTGATTGTCATTTAGAGTTACATTATAGGATTATTCAACAACAAGTCAACATGTGCTCGTGAAAGGCAGAAAACAACACTTTGATAGTTTGATATAACTTGAGAACGAATGCAAAAAACAGTCCACTCTAAGAACAGGCCGCTTGGACACTTTCAGAACAGCTCTGTTAATGACTGAAAACAGCTCTCGAAGAGATTGTCAAAAGAGACTCCGAAAACGAAACGTTGATCACTTTTGAGCAAAAGGCTGCACACACGCAATTCAAGTTGCTCTGATTGTCATTTAGACAATCAATCTTTATACATTACATTACTTTTTACATTATAGGATTATTCAACAACAAGTCAAAATGTGCTCGTGAAAGGCAGAAAACAACACTTTGATAGTTTGATATAACTTGAGAACGAATGCAAAAAACAGTCCACTCTAAGAACAGGCCGCTTGGACACTTTCAGAACAGCTCAGTTAATGACTGAAAACAGCTCTCGAAGAGATTGTCAAAAGAGACTCCGAAAACGAAACGTTGATCACTTTTGAGCAAAAGGCTGCACACACGCAATTCAAGTTGCTCTGATTGTCATTTAGAGTTACATTATAGGATTATTCAACAACAAGTCAAAATGTGCTCGTGAAAGGCAGAAAACAACACTTTGATAGTTTGATATAACTTGAGAACGAATGCAAAAACAGTCCACTCTAAGAACAGGCCGCTTGGACACTTTCAGAACAGCTCTGTTAATGACTGAAAATAGCTCTCGAAGAGATTGTCAAAAGAGACTCTGAAAACGAAACGTTGATCACTTTTGAGCAAAAGGCTGCACACACGCAATTCAAGTTGCTCTGATTGTAATTTAGAGTTACATTATAGGATTATTCAACAACAAGTCAACATGTGCTCGTGAAAGGCAGAAAACAACACTTTGATAGTTTGATATAACTTGTGAACGAATGCAAAAAACAGTCCACTCTAAGAACAGGCCGCGTGGACACTTTCAGAACAGCTCTGTTAATGACTGAAAACAGCTCTCGAAGAGATTGTCAAAAGAGACTCTGAAAACGAAACGTTGATCACTTTTGAGCAAAAGGCTGCACACACGCAATTCAAGTTGCTCTGATTGTCATTTAGAGTTACATTATAGGATTATTCAACAACAAGTCAAAATGTGCTCGTGAAAGGCAGAAAACAACACTTTGATAGTTTGATATAACTTGAGAACGAATGCAAAAAACAGTCCACTCTAAGAACAGGCCGCTTGGACACTTTCAGAACAGCTCTGTTAATGACTGAAAACAGCTCTCGAAGAGATTGTCAAAAGAGACTCTGAAAACGAAACGTTGATCACTTTTGAGCAAAAGGCTGCACACACGCAATTCAAGTTGCTCTGATTGTAATTTAGAGTTACATTATAGGATTATTCAACAACAAGTCAACATGTGCTCGTGAAAGGCAGAAAACAACACTTTGATAGTTTGATATAACTTGTGAACGAATGCAAAAAACAGTCCACTCTAAGAACAGGCCGCGTGGACACTTTCAGAACAGCTCTGTTAATGACTGAAAACAGCTCTCGAAGAGATTGTCAAAAGAGACTCTGAAAACGAAACGTTGATCACTTTTGAGCAAAAGGCTGCACACACGCAATTCAAGTTGCTCTGATTGTCATTTAGAGTTACATTATAGGATTATTCAACAACAAGTCAAAATGTGCTCGTGAAAGGCAGAAAACAACACTTTGATAGTTTGATATGACTTGAGAACGAATGCAAAAAACAGTCCACTCTAAGAACAGGCCGCTTGGACACTTTCAGAACAGCTCAGTTAATGACTGAAAACAGCTCTCGAAGAGATTGTCAAAAGAGACTCCGAAAACGAAACGTTGATCACTTTTGAGCAAAAGGCTGCACACACGCAATTCAAGTTGCTCTGATTGTCATTTAGAGTTACATTATAGGATTATTCAACAACAAGTCAAAATGTGCTCGTGAAAGGCAGAAAACAACACTTTGATAGTTTGATATAACTTGAGAACGAATGCAAAAAACAGTCCACTCTAAGAACAGGCCGCTTGGACACTTTCAGAACAGCTCTGTTAATGACTGAAAACAGCTCTCGAAGAGATTGTCAAAAGAGACTCTGAAAACGAAACGTTGATCACTTTTGAGCAAAAGGCTGCACACACGCAATTCAAGTTGCTCTGATTGTCATTTAGAGTTACATTATAGGATTATTCAACAACAAGTCAAGATGTGCTCGTGAAAGGCAGAAAACAACACTTTGATAGTTTGATATAACTTGAGAACGAATGCAAAAAACAGTCCACTCTAAGAACAGGCCGCTTGGACACTTTCAGAACAGCTCTGTTAATGACTGAAAACAGCTCTCGAAGAGATTGTCAAAAGAGACTCTGAAAACGAAACGTTGATCACTTTTGAGCAAAAGGCTGCACACACGCAATTCAAGTTGCTCTGATTGTCATTTAGAGTTACATTATAGGATTATTCAACAACAAGTCAAAATGTGCTCGTGAAAGGCAGAAAACAACACTTTGATAGTTTGATATGACTTGAGAACGAATGCAAAAAACAGTCCACTCTAAGAACAGGCCGCTTGGACACTTTCAGAACAGCTCAGTTAATGACTGAAAACAGCTCTCGAAGAGATTGTCAAAAGAGACTCCGAAAACGAAACGTTGATCACTTTTGAGCAAAAGGCTGCACACACGCAATTCAAGTTGCTCTGATTGTCATTTAGAGTTACATTATAGGATTATTCAACAACAAGTCAAAATGTGCTCGTGAAAGGCAGAAAACAACACTTTGATAGTTTGATATAACTTGAGAACGAATGCAAAAAACAGTCCACTCTAAGAACAGGCCGCTTGGACACTTTCAGAACAGCTCTGTTAATGACTGAAAACAGCTCTCGAAGAGATTGTCAAAAGAGACTCTGAAAACGAAACGTTGATCACTTTTGAGCAAAAGGCTGCACACACGCAATTCAAGTTGCTCTGATTGTCATTTAGAGTTACATTATAGGATTATTCAACAACAAGTCAAGATGTGCTCGTGAAAGGCAGAAAACAACACTTTGATAGTTTGATATAACTTGAGAACGAATGCAAAAAACAGTCCACTCTAAGAACAGGCCGCTTGGACACTTTCAGAACAGCTCTGTTAATGACTGAAAACAGCTCTCGAAGAGATTGTCAAAAGAGACTCTGAAAACGAAACGTTGATCACTTTTGAGCAAAAGGCTGCACACACGCAATTCAAGTTGCTCTGATTGTCATATAGAGTTACATTATAGGATTATTCAACAACAAGTCAAAATGTGCTCGTGAAAGGCAGAAAACAACACTTTGATAGTTTGATATAACTTGAGAACGAATGCAAAAAACAGTCCACTCTAAGAACAGGCCGCTTGGACACTTTCAGAACAGCTCTGTTAATGACTGAAAACAGCTCTCGAAGAGATTGTCAAAAGAGACTCCGAAAACGAAACGTTGATCACTTTTGAGCAAAAGGCTGCACACACGCAATTCAAGTTGCTCTGATTGTCATTTAGAGTTACAATATAGGATTATTGAACAACAAGTCAAAATGTGCTCGTGAAAGGCAGAAAACAACACTTTGATAGTTTGATATAACTTGAGAACGAATGCAAAAAACAGTCCTCTCTAAGAACAGGCCGCTTGGACACTTTCAGAACAGCTCAGTTAATGACTGAAAACAGCTCTCGAAGAGATTGTCAAAAGAGACTCCGAAAACGAAACGTTGATCACTTTTGAGCAAAAGGCTGCACACACGCAATTCAAGTTGCTCTGATTGTCATTTAGAGTTACATTATAGGATTATTCAACAACAAGTCGAAATGTGCTCGTGAAAGGCAGAAAACAACACTTTGATAGTTTGATATAACTTGAGAACGAATGCAAAAAACAGTCCACTCTAAGAACAGGCCGCTTGGACACTTTCAGAACAGCTCTGTTAATGACTGAAAACAGCTCTCGAAGAGATTGTCAAAAGAGACTCTGAAAACGAAACGTTGATCACTTTTGAGCAAAAGGCTGCACACACGCAATTCAAGTTGCTCTGATTGTCATTTAGAGTTACATTATAGGATTATTCAACAACAAGTCAAAATGTGCTCGTGAAAGGCAGAAAACAACACTTTGATAGTTTGATATAACTTGAGAACGAATGCAAAAAACAGTCCACTCTAAGAACAGGCCGCTTGGACACTTTCAGAACAGCTCTGTTAATGACTGAAAACAGCTCTCGAAGAGATTGTCAAAAGAGACTCTGAAAACGAAACGTTGATCACTTTTGAGCAAAAGGCTGCACACACGCAATTCAAGTTGGTCTGATTGTCATTTAGAGTTACATTATAGGATTATTCAACAACAAGTCAAAATGTGCTCGTGAAAGGCAGAAAACAACACTTTGATAGTTTAATATAACTTGAGAACGAATGCAAAAAACAGTCCACTCTAAGAACAGGCCGCTTGGACACTTTCAGAACAGCTCTGTTAATGACTGAAAACAGCTCTCGAAGAGATTGTCAAAAGAGACTCTGAAAACGAAACGTTGATCACTTTTGAGCAAAAGGCTGCACACACGCAATTCAAGTTGCTCTGATTGTCATTTAGAGTTACATTATAGGATTATTCAACAACAAGTCAAAATGTGCTCGTGAAAGGCAGAAAACAACACTTTGATAGTTTGATATAACTTGAGAACGAATGCAAAAAACAGTCCACTCTAAGAACAGGCCGCTTGGACACTTTCAGAACAGCTCTGTTAATGACTGAAAACAGCTCTCGAAGAGATTGTCAAAAGAGACTCCGAAAACGAAACGTTGATCACTTTTGAGCAAAAAGCTGCACACACGCAATTCAAGTTGCTCTGATTGTCATTTAGAGTTACATTATAGGATTATTCAACAACAAGTCAAAATGTGCTCGTGAAAGGCAGAAAACAACACTTTGATAGTTTGATATAACTTGAGAACGAATGCAAAAAACAGTCCACTCTAAGAACAGGCCGCTTGGACACTTTCAGAACAGCTCTGTTAATGACTGAAAACAGCTCTCGAAGAGATTGTCAAAAGAGACTCTGAAAACGAAACGTTGATCACTTTTGAGCAAAAGGCTGCACACACGCAATTCAAGTTGCTCTGATTGTAATTTAGAGTTACATTATAGGATTATTCAACAACAAGTCAACATGTGCTCGTGAAAGGCAGAAAACAACACTTTGATAGTTTGATATAACTTGAGAACGAATGCAAAAAACAGTCCACTCTAAGAACAGGCCGCTTGGACACTTTCAGAACAGCTCTGTTAATGACTGAAAACAGCTCTCGAAGAGATTGTCAAAAGAGACTCTGAAAACGAAACGTTGATCACTTTTGAGCAAAAGGCTGCACACACGCAATTCAAGTTGCTCTGATTGTCATTTAGAGTTACATTATAGGATTATTCAACAACAAGTCAACATGTGCTCGTGAAAGGCAGAAAACAACACTTTGATAGTTTGATATAACTTGAGAACGAATGCAAAAAACAGTCCACTCTAAGAACAGGCCGCTTGGACACTTTCAGAACAGCTCTGTTAATGACTGAAAACAGCTCTCGAAGAGATTGTCAAAAGAGACTCCGAAAACGAAACGTTGATCACTTTTGAGCAAAAGGCTGCACACACGCAATTCAAGTTGCTCTGATTGTCATTTAGACAATCAATCTTTATACATTACATTACTTTTTACATTATAGGATTATTCAACAACAAGTCAAAATGTGCTCGTGAAAGGCAGAAAACAACACTTTGATAGTTTGATATAACTTGAGAACGAATGCAAAAAACAGTCCACTCTAAGAACAGGCCGCTTGGACACTTTCAGAACAGCTCAGTTAATGACTGAAAACAGCTCTCGAAGAGATTGTCAAAAGAGACTCCGAAAACGAAACGTTGATCACTTTTGAGCAAAAGGCTGCACACACGCAATTCAAGTTGCTCTGATTGTCATTTAGAGTTACATTATAGGATTATTCAACAACAAGTCAAAATGTGCTTGTGAAAGGCAGAAAACAACACTTTGATAGTTTGATATAACTTGAGAACGAATGCAAAAACAGTCCACTCTAAGAACAGGCCGCTTGGACACTTTCAGAACAGCTCTGTTAATGACTGAAAATAGCTCTCGAAGAGATTGTCAAAAGAGACTCTGAAAACGAAACGTTGATCACTTTTGAGCAAAAGGCTGCACACACGCAATTCAAGTTGCTCTGATTGTCATTTAGAGTTACATTATAGGATTATTCAACAACAAGTCAAAATGTGCTCGTGAAAGGCAGAAAACAACACTTTGATAGTTTGATATAACTTGAGAACGAATGCAAAAAACAGTCCACTCTAAGAACAGGCCGCTTGGACACTTTCAGAACAGCTCTGTTAATGACTGAAAACAGCTCTCGAAGAGATTGTCAAAAGAGACTCTGAAAACGAAACGTTGATCACTTTTGAGCAAAAGGCTGCACACACGCAATTCAAGTTGCTCTGATTGTCATTTAGAGTTACAATATAGGATTATTCAACAACAAGTCAAAATGTGCTCGTGAAAGGCAGAAAACAACACTTTGATAGTTTGATATAACTTGAGAACGAATGCAAAAAACAGTCCACTCTAAGAACAGGCCGCTTGGACACTTTCAGAACAGCTCAGTTAATGACTGAAAACAGCTCTCGAAGAGATTGTCAAAAGAGACTCCGAAAACGAAACGTTGATCACTTTTGAGCAAAAGGCTGCACACACGCAATTCAAGTTGCTCTGATTGTCATTTAGAGTTACATTATAGGATTATTCAACAAGTCAAAATGTGCTCGTGAAAGGCAGAAAACAACACTTTGATAGTTTGATATAACTTGAGAACGAATGCAAAAAACAGTCCACTCTAAGAACAGGCCGCTTGGACACTTTCAGAACAGCTCTGTTAATGACTGAAAACAGCTCTCGAAGAGATTGTCAAAAGAGACTCTGAAAACGAAACGTTGATCATTTTTGAGCAAAAGGCTGCACACACGCAATTCAAGTTGCTCTGATTGTCATTTAGAGTTACATTATAGGATTATTCAACAACAAGTCAAAATGTGCTCGTGAAAGGCAGAAAACAACACTTTGATAGTTTGATATAACTTGAGAACGAATGCAAAAAACAGTCCACTCTAAGAACAGGCCGCTTGGACACTTTCAGAACAGCTCAGTTAATGACTGAAAACAGCTCTCGAAGAGATTGTCAAAAGAGACTCCGAAAACGAAACGTTGATCACTTTTGAGCAAAAGGCTGCACACACGCAATTCAAGTTGCTCTGATTGTCATTTAGAGTTACATTATAGGATTATTCAACAAGTCAAAATGTGCTCGTGAAAGGCAGAAAACAACACTTTGATAGTTTGATATAACTTGAGAACGAATGCAAAAACAGTCCACTCTCAGAACAGGCCGCTTGGACACTTTCAGAACAGCTCTGTTAATGACTGAAAACAGCTCTCGAAGAGATTGTCAAAAGAGACTCTGAAAACGAAACGTTGATCACTTTTGAGCAAAAGGCTGCACACACGCAATTCAAGTTGCTCTGATTGTCATTTAGAGTTACATTATAGGATTATTCAACAACAAGTCAAAATGTGCTCGTGAAAGGCAGAAAACAACACTTTGATAGTTTGATATAACTTGAGAACGAATGCAAAAAACAGTCCACTCTAAGAACAGGCCGCTTGGACACTTTCAGAACAGCTCTGTTAATGACTGAAAACAGCTCTCGAAGAGATTGTCAAAAGAGACTCTGAAAACGAAACGTTGATCACTTTTGAGCAAAAGGCTGCACACACGCAATTCAAGTTGCTCTGATTGTAATTTAGAGTTACATTATAGGATTATTCAACAACAAGTCAACATGTGCTCGTGAAAGGCAGAAAACAACACTTTGATAGTTTGATATAACTTGTGAACGAATGCAAAAAACAGTCCACTCTAAGAACAGGCCGCGTGGACACTTTCAGAACAGCTCTGTTAATGACTGAAAACAGCTCTCGAAGAGATTGTCAAAAGAGACTCTGAAAACGAAACGTTGATCACTTTTGAGCAAAAGGCTGCACACACGCAATTCAAGTTGCTCTGATTGTCATTTAGAGTTACATTATAGGATTATTCAACAACAAGTCAAAATGTGCTCGTGAAAGGCAGAAAACAACACTTTGATAGTTTGATATGACTTGAGAACGAATGCAAAAAACAGTCCACTCTAAGAACAGGCCGCTTGGACACTTTCAGAACAGCTCAGTTAATGACTGAAAACAGCTCTCGAAGAGATTGTCAAAAGAGACTCCGAAAACGAAACGTTGATCACTTTTGAGCAAAAGGCTGCACACACGCAATTCAAGTTGCTCTGATTGTCATTTAGAGTTACATTATAGGATTATTCAACAACAAGTCAAAATGTGCTCGTGAAAGGCAGAAAACAACACTTTGATAGTTTGATATAACTTGAGAACGAATGCAAAAAACAGTCCACTCTAAGAACAGGCCGCTTGGACACTTTCAGAACAGCTCTGTTAATGACTGAAAACAGCTCTCGAAGAGATTGTCAAAAGAGACTCTGAAAACGAAACGTTGATCACTTTTGAGCAAAAGGCTGCACACACGCAATTCAAGTTGCTCTGATTGTCATTTAGAGTTACATTATAGGATTATTCAACAACAAGTCAAGATGTGCTCGTGAAAGGCAGAAAACAACACTTTGATAGTTTGATATAACTTGAGAACGAATGCAAAAAACAGTCCACTCTAAGAACAGGCCGCTTGGACACTTTCAGAACAGCTCTGTTAATGACTGAAAACAGCTCTCGAAGAGATTGTCAAAAGAGACTCTGAAAACGAAACGTTGATCACTTTTGAGCAAAAGGCTGCACACACGCAATTCAAGTTGCTCTGATTGTCATATAGAGTTACATTATAGGATTATTCAACAACAAGTCAAAATGTGCTCGTGAAAGGCAGAAAACAACACTTTGATAGTTTGATATAACTTGAGAACGAATGCAAAAAACAGTCCACTCTAAGAACAGGCCGCTTGGACACTTTCAGAACAGCTCTGTTAATGACTGAAAACAGCTCTCGAAGAGATTGTCAAAAGAGACTCCGAAAACGAAACGTTGATCACTTTTGAGCAAAAGGCTGCACACACGCAATTCAAGTTGCTCTGATTGTCATTTAGAGTTACAATATAGGATTATTGAACAACAAGTCAAAATGTGCTCGTGAAAGGCAGAAAACAACACTTTGATAGTTTGATATAACTTGAGAACGAATGCAAAAAACAGTCCACTCTAAGAACAGGCCGCTTGGACACTTTCAGAACAGCTCAGTTAATGACTGAAAACAGCTCTCGAAGAGATTGTCAAAAGAGACTCCGAAAACGAAACGTTGATCACTTTTGAGCAAAAGGCTGCACACACGCAATTCAAGTTGCTCTGATTGTCATTTAGAGTTACATTATAGGATTATTCAACAACAAGTCGAAATGTGCTCGTGAAAGGCAGAAAACAACACTTTGATAGTTTGATATAACTTGAGAACGAATGCAAAAAACAGTCCACTCTAAGAACAGGCCGCTTGGACACTTTCAGAACAGCTCTGTTAATGACTGAAAACAGCTCTGTTAATGACTGAAAACAGCTCTCGAAGAGATTGTCAAAAGAGACTCTGAAAACGAAACGTTGATCACTTTTGAGCAAAAGGCTGCACACACGCAATTCAAGTTGCTCTGATTGTCATTTAGAGTTACATTATAGGATTATTCAACAACAAGTCAAAATGTGCTCGTGAAAGGCAGAAAACAACACTTTGATAGTTTGATATAACTTGAGAACGAATGCAAAAAACAGTCCACTCTAAGAACAGGCCGCTTGGACACTTTCAGAACAGCTCTGTTAATGACTGAAAACAGCTCTCGAAGAGATTGTCAAAAGAGACTCTGAAAACGAAACGTTGATCACTTTTGAGCAAAAGGCTGCACACACGCAATTCAAGTTGCTCTGATTGTCATATAGAGTTACATTATAGGATTATTCAACAACAAGTCAAAATGTGCTCGTGAAAGGCAGAAAACAACACTTTGATAGTTTGATATAACTTGAGAACGAATGCAAAAAACAGTCCACTCTAAGAACAGGCCGCTTGGACACTTTCAGAACAGCTCTGTTAATGACTGAAAACAGCTCTCGAAGAGATTGTCAAAAGAGACTCTGAAAACGAAACGTTGATCACTTTTGAGCAAAAGGCTGCACACACGCAATTCAAGTTGCTCTGATTGTCATTTAGAGTTACATTATAGGATTATTCAACAACAAGTCAAGATGTGCTCGTGAAAGGCAGAAAACAACACTTTGATAGTTTGATATAACTTGAGAACGAATGCAAAAAACAGTCCACTCTAAGAACAGGCCGCTTGGACACTTTCAGAACAGCTCTGTTAATGACTGAAAACAGCTCTCGAAGAGATTGTCAAAAGAGACTCTGAAAACGAAACGTTGATCACTTTTGAGCAAAAGGCTGCACACACGCAATTCAAGTTGCTCTGATTGTCATATAGAGTTACATTATAGGATTATTCAACAACAAGTCAAAATGTGCTCGTGAAAGGCAGAAAACAACACTTTGATAGTTTGATATAACTTGAGAACGAATGCAAAAAACAGTCCACTCTAAGAACAGGCCGCTTGGACACTTTCAGAACAGCTCTGTTAATGACTGAAAACAGCTCTCGAAGAGATTGTCAAAAGAGACTCCGAAAACGAAACGTTGATCACTTTTGAGCAAAAGGCTGCACACACGCAATTCAAGTTGCTCTGATTGTCATTTAGAGTTACAATATAGGATTATTGAACAACAAGTCAAAATGTGCTCGTGAAAGGCAGAAAACAACACTTTGATAGTTTGATATAACTTGAGAACGAATGCAAAAAACAGTCCACTCTAAGAACAGGCCGCTTGGACACTTTCAGAACAGCTCAGTTAATGACTGAAAACAGCTCTCGAAGAGATTGTCAAAAGAGACTCCGAAAACGAAACGTTGATCACTTTTGAGCAAAAGGCTGCACACACGCAATTCAAGTTGCTCTGATTGTCATTTAGAGTTACATTATAGGATTATTCAACAACAAGTCGAAATGTGCTCGTGAAAGGCAGAAAACAACACTTTGATAGTTTGATATAACTTGAGAACGAATGCAAAAAACAGTCCACTCTAAGAACAGGCCGCTTGGACACTTTCAGAACAGCTCTGTTAATGACTGAAAACAGCTCTGTTAATGACTGAAAACAGCTCTCGAAGAGATTGTCAAAAGAGACTCTGAAAACGAAACGTTGATCACTTTTGAGCAAAAGGCTGCACACACGCAATTCAAGTTGCTCTGATTGTCATTTAGAGTTACATTATAGGATTATTCAACAACAAGTCAAAATGTGCTCGTGAAAGGCAGAAAACAACACTTTGATAGTTTGATATAACTTGAGAACGAATGCAAAAAACAGTCCACTCTAAGAACAGGCCGCTTGGACACTTTCAGAACAGCTCTGTTAATGACTGAAAACAGCTCTCGAAGAGATTGTCAAAAGAGACTCTGAAAACGAAACGTTGATCACTTTTGAGCAAAAGGCTGCACACACGCAATTCAAGTTGCTCTGATTGTCATTTAGAGTTACATTATAGGATTATTCAACAACAAGTCAACATGTGCTCGTGAAAGGCAGAAAACAACACTTTGATAGTTTGATATAACTTGAGAACGAATGCAAAAAACAGTCCACTCTAAGAACAGGCCGCTTGGACACTTTCAGAACAGCTCTGTTAATGACTGAAAACAGCTCTCGAAGAGATTGTCAAAAGAGACTCCGAAAACGAAACGTTGATCACTTTTGAGCAAAAGGCTGCACACACGCAATTCAAGTTGCTCTGATTGTCATTTAGACAATCAATCTTTATACATTACATTACTTTTTACATTATAGGATTATTCAACAACAAGTCAAAATGTGCTCGTGAAAGGCAGAAAACAACACTTTGATAGTTTGATATAACTTGAGAACGAATGCAAAAAACAGTCCACTCTAAGAACAGGCCGCTTGGACACTTTCAGAACAGCTCAGTTAATGACTGAAAACAGCTCTCGAAGAGATTGTCAAAAGAGACTCCGAAAACGAAACGTTGATCACTTTTGAGCAAAAGGCTGCACACACGCAATTCAAGTTGCTCTGATTGTCATTTAGAGTTACATTATAGGATTATTCAACAACAAGTCAAAATGTGCTCGTGAAAGGCAGAAAACAACACTTTGATAGTTTGATATAACTTGAGAACGAATGCAAAAACAGTCCACTCTAAGAACAGGCCGCTTGGACACTTTCAGAACAGCTCTGTTAATGACTGAAAACAGCTCTCGAAGAGATTGTCAAAAGAGACTCTGAAAACGAAACGTTGATCACTTTTGAGCAAAAGGCTGCACACACGCAATTCGAGTTGCTCTGATTGTCATTTAGAGTTACAATATAGGATTATTCAACAACAAGTCAAAATGTGCTCGTGAAAGGCAGAAAACAACACTTTGATAGTTTGATATAACTTGAGAACGAATGCAAAAAACAGTCCACTCTAAGAACAGGCCGCTTGGACACTTTCAGAACAGCTCAGTTAATGACTGAAAACAGCTCTCGAAGAGATTGTCAAAAGAGACTCCGAAAACGAAACGTTGATCACTTTTGAGCAAAAGGCTGCACACACGCAATTCAAGTTGCTCTGATTGTCATTTAGAGTTACATTATAGGATTATTCAACAAGTCAAAATGTGCTCGTGAAAGGCAGAAAACAACACTTTGATAGTTTGATATAACTTGAGAACGAATGCAAAAACAGTCCACTCTAAGAACAGGCCGCTTGGACACTTTCAGAACAGCTCTGTTAATGACTGAAAACAGCTCTCGAAGAGATTGTCAAAAGAGACTCTGAAAACGAAACGTTGATCACTTTTGAGCAAAAGGCTGCACACACGCAATTCAAGTTGCTCTGATTGTCATTTAGAGTTACATTATAGGATTATTCAACAACAAGTCAAAATGTGCTCGTGAAAGGCAGAAAACAACACTTTGATAGTTTGATATAACTTGAGAACGAATGCAAAAAACAGTCCACTCTAAGAACAGGCCGCTTGGACACTTTCAGAACAGCTCAGTTAATGACTGAAAACAGCTCTCGAAGAGATTGTCAAAAGAGACTCCGAAAACGAAACGTTGATCACTTTTGAGCAAAAGGCTGCACACACGCAATTCAAGTTGCTCTGATTGTCATTTAGAGTTACATTATAGGATTATTCAACAAGTCAAAATGTGCTCGTGAAAGGCAGAAAACAACACTTTGATAGTTTGATATAACTTGAGAACGAATGCAAAAACAGTCCACTCTAAGAACAGGCCGCTTGGACACTTTCAGAACAGCTCTGTTAATGACTGAAAACAGCTCTCGAAGAGATTGTCAAAAGAGACTCTGAAAACGAAACGTTGATCACTTTTGAGCAAAAGGCTGCACACACGCAATTCAAGTTGCTCTGATTGTCATTTAGAGTTACATTATAGGATTATTCAACAACAAGTCAAAATGTGCTCGTGAAAGGCAGAAAACAACACTTTGATAGTTTGATATAACTTGAGAACGAATGCAAAAAACAGTCCACTCTAAGAACAGGCCGCTTGGACACTTTCAGAACAGCTCTGTTAATGACTGAAAACAGCTCTCGAAGAGATTGTCAAAAGAGACTCTGAAAACGAAACGTTGATCACTTTTGAGCAAAAGGCTGCACACACGCAATTCAAGTTGCTCTGATTGTAATTTAGAGTTACATTATAGGATTATTCAACAACAAGTCAACATGTGCTCGTGAAAGGCAGAAAACAACACTTTGATAGTTTGATATAACTTGTGAACGAATGCAAAAAACAGTCCACTCTAAGAACAGGCCGCGTGGACACTTTCAGAACAGCTCTGTTAATGACTGAAAACAGCTCTCGAAGAGATTGTCAAAAGAGACTCTGAAAACGAAACGTTGATCACTTTTGAGCAAAAGGCTGCACACACGCAATTCAAGTTGCTCTGATTGTCATTTAGAGTTACATTATAGGATTATTCAACAACAAGTCAAAATGTGCTCGTGAAAGGCAGAAAACAACACTTTGATAGTTTGATATGACTTGAGAACGAATGCAAAAAACAGTCCACTCTAAGAACAGGCCGCTTGGACACTTTCAGAACAGCTCAGTTAATGACTGAAAACAGCTCTCGAAGAGATTGTCAAAAGAGACTCCGAAAACGAAACGTTGATCACTTTTGAGCAAAAGGCTGCACACACGCAATTCAAGTTGCTCTGATTGTCATTTAGAGTTACATTATAGGATTATTCAACAACAAGTCAAAATGTGCTCGTGAAAGGCAGAAAACAACACTTTGATAGTTTGATATAACTTGAGAACGAATGCAAAAAACAGTCCACTCTAAGAACAGGCCGCTTGGACACTTTCAGAACAGCTCTGTTAATGACTGAAAACAGCTCTCGAAGAGATTGTCAAAAGAGACTCTGAAAACGAAACGTTGATCACTTTTGAGCAAAAGGCTGCACACACGCAATTCAAGTTGCTCTGATTGTCATTTAGAGTTACATTATAGGATTATTCAACAACAAGTCAAAATGTGCTCGTGAAAGGCAGAAAACAACACTTTGATAGTTTGATATAACTTGAGAACGAATGCAAAAAACAGTCCACTCTAAGAACAGGCCGCTTGGACACTTTCAGAACAGCTCTGTTAATGACTGAAAACAGCTCTCGAAGAGATTGTCAAAAGAGACTCTGAAAACGAAACGTTGATCACTTTTGAGCAAAAGGCTGCACACACGCAATTCGAGTTGCTCTGATTGTCATTTAGAGTTACAATATAGGATTATTCAACAACAAGTCAAAATGTGCTCGTGAAAGGCAGAAAACAACACTTTGATAGTTTGATATAACTTGAGAACGAATGCAAAAAACAGTCCACTCTAAGAACAGGCCGCTTGGACACTTTCAGAACAGCTCAGTTAATGACTGAAAACAGCTCTCGAAGAGATTGTCAAAAGAGACTCCGAAAACGAAACGTTGATCACTTTTGAGCAAAAGGCTGCACACACGCAATTCAAGTTGCTCTGATTGTCATTTAGAGTTACATTATAGGATTATTCAACAAGTCAAAATGTGCTCGTGAAAGGCAGAAAACAACACTTTGATAGTTTGATATAACTTGAGAACGAATGCAAAAACAGTCCACTCTAAGAACAGGCCGCTTGGACACTTTCAGAACAGCTCTGTTAATGACTGAAAACAGCTCTCGAAGAGATTGTCAAAAGAGACTCTGAAAACGAAACGTTGATCACTTTTGAGCAAAAGGCTGCACACACGCAATTCAAGTTGCTCTGATTGTCATTTAGAGTTACATTATAGGATTATTCAACAACAAGTCAAAATGTGCTCGTGAAAGGCAGAAAACAACACTTTGATAGTTTGATATAACTTGAGAACGAATGCAAAAAACAGTCCACTCTAAGAACAGGCCGCTTGGACACTTTCAGAACAGCTCTGTTAATGACTGAAAACAGCTCTCGAAGAGATTGTCAAAAGAGACTCTGAAAACGAAACGTTGATCACTTTTGAGCAAAAGGCTGCACACACGCAATTCAAGTTGCTCTGATTGTAATTTAGAGTTACATTATAGGATTATTCAACAACAAGTCAACATGTGCTCGTGAAAGGCAGAAAACAACACTTTGATAGTTTGATATAACTTGTGAACGAATGCAAAAAACAGTCCACTCTAAGAACAGGCCGCGTGGACACTTTCAGAACAGCTCTGTTAATGACTGAAAACAGCTCTCGAAGAGATTGTCAAAAGAGACTCTGAAAACGAAACGTTGATCACTTTTGAGCAAAAGGCTGCACACACGCAATTCAAGTTGCTCTGATTGTCATTTAGAGTTACATTATAGGATTATTCAACAACAAGTCAAAATGTGCTCGTGAAAGGCAGAAAACAACACTTTGATAGTTTGATATGACTTGAGAACGAATGCAAAAAACAGTCCACTCTAAGAACAGGCCGCTTGGACACTTTCAGAACAGCTCAGTTAATGACTGAAAACAGCTCTCGAAGAGATTGTCAAAAGAGACTCCGAAAACGAAACGTTGATCACTTTTGAGCAAAAGGCTGCACACACGCAATTCAAGTTGCTCTGATTGTCATTTAGAGTTACATTATAGGATTATTCAACAACAAGTCAAAATGTGCTCGTGAAAGGCAGAAAACAACACTTTGATAGTTTGATATAACTTGAGAACGAATGCAAAAAACAGTCCACTCTAAGAACAGGCCGCTTGGACACTTTCAGAACAGCTCTGTTAATGACTGAAAACAGCTCTCGAAGAGATTGTCAAAAGAGACTCTGAAAACGAAACGTTGATCACTTTTGAGCAAAAGGCTGCACACACGCAATTCAAGTTGCTCTGATTGTCATTTAGAGTTACATTATAGGATTATTCAACAACAAGTCAAGATGTGCTCGTGAAAGGCAGAAAACAACACTTTGATAGTTTGATATAACTTGAGAACGAATGCAAAAAACAGTCCACTCTAAGAACAGGCCGCTTGGACACTTTCAGAACAGCTCTGTTAATGACTGAAAACAGCTCTCGAAGAGATTGTCAAAAGAGACTCTGAAAACGAAACGTTGATCACTTTTGAGCAAAAGGCTGCACACACGCAATTCAAGTTGCTCTGATTGTCATTTAGAGTTACAATATAGGATTATTGAACAACAAGTCAAAATGTGCTCGTGAAAGGCAGAAAACAACACTTTGATAGTTTGATATAACTTGAGAACGAATGCAAAAAACAGTCCTCTCTAAGAACAGGCCGCTTGGACACTTTCAGAACAGCTCAGTTAATGACTGAAAACAGCTCTCGAAGAGATTGTCAAAAGAGACTCCGAAAACGAAACGTTGATCACTTTTGAGCAAAAGGCTGCACACACGCAATTCAAGTTGCTCTGATTGTCATTTAGAGTTACATTATAGGATTATTCAACAACAAGTCAAAATGTGCTCGTGAAAGGCAGAAAACAACACTTTGATAGTTTGATATAACTTGAGAACGAATGCAAAAAACAGTCCACTCTAAGAACAGGCCGCTTGGACACTTTCAGAACAGCTCTGTTAATGACTGAAAACAGCTCTCGAAGAGATTGTCAAAAGAGACTCTGAAAACGAAACGTTGATCACTTTTGAGCAAAAGGCTGCACACACGCAATTCAAGTTGCTCTGATTGTCATTTAGAGTTACATTATAGGATTATTCAACAACAAGTCAAAATGTGCTCGTGAAAGGCAGAAAACAACACTTTGATAGTTTGATATAACTTGAGAACGAATGCAAAAAACAGTCCACTCTAAGAACAGGCCGCTTGGACACTTTCAGAACAGCTCTGTTAATGACTGAAAACAGCTCTCGAAGAGATTGTCAAAAGAGACTCTGAAAACGAAACGTTGATCACTTTTGAGCAAAAGGCTGCACACACGCAATTCGAGTTGCTCTGATTGTCATTTAGAGTTACAATATAGGATTATTCAACAACAAGTCAAAATGTGCTCGTGAAAGGCAGAAAACAACACTTTGATAGTTTGATATAACTTGAGAACGAATGCAAAAAACAGTCCACTCTAAGAACAGGCCGCTTGGACACTTTCAGAACAGCTCAGTTAATGACTGAAAACAGCTCTCGAAGAGATTGTCAAAAGAGACTCTGAAAACGAAACGTTGATCACTTTTGAGCAAAAGGCTGCACACACGCAATTCAAGTTGCTCTGATTGTCATTTAGAGTTACATTATAGGATTATTCAACAAGTCAAAATGTGCTCGTGAAAGGCAGAAAACAACACTTTGATAGTTTGATATAACTTGAGAACGAATGCAAAAACAGTCCACTCTAAGAACAGGCCGCTTGGACACTTTCAGAACAGCTCTGTTAATGACTGAAAACAGCTCTCGAAGAGATTGTCAAAAGAGACTCTGAAAACGAAACGTTGATCACTTTTGAGCAAAAGGCTGCACACACGCAATTCAAGTTGCTCTGATTGTCATTTAGAGTTACATTATAGGATTATTCAACAACAAGTCAAAATGTGCTCGTGAAAGGCAGAAAACAACACTTTGATAGTTTGATATAACTTGAGAACGAATGCAAAAAACAGTCCACTCTAAGAACAGGCCGCTTGGACACTTTCAGAACAGCTCTGTTAATGACTGAAAACAGCTCTCGAAGAGATTGTCAAAAGAGACTCTGAAAACGAAACGTTGATCACTTTTGAGCAAAAGGCTGCACACACGCAATTCAAGTTGCTCTGATTGTAATTTAGAGTTACATTATAGGATTATTCAACAACAAGTCAACATGTGCTCGTGAAAGGCAGAAAACAACACTTTGATAGTTTGATATAACTTGTGAACGAATGCAAAAAACAGTCCACTCTAAGAACAGGCCGCGTGGACACTTTCAGAACAGCTCTGTTAATGACTGAAAACAGCTCTCGAAGAGATTGTCAAAAGAGACTCTGAAAACGAAACGTTGATCACTTTTGAGCAAAAGGCTGCACACACGCAATTCAAGTTGCTCTGATTGTCATTTAGAGTTACATTATAGGATTATTCAACAACAAGTCAAAATGTGCTCGTGAAAGGCAGAAAACAACACTTTGATAGTTTGATATGACTTGAGAACGAATGCAAAAAACAGTCCACTCTAAGAACAGGCCGCTTGGACACTTTCAGAACAGCTCAGTTAATGACTGAAAACAGCTCTCGAAGAGATTGTCAAAAGAGACTCCGAAAACGAAACGTTGATCACTTTTGAGCAAAAGGCTGCACACACGCAATTCAAGTTGCTCTGATTGTCATTTAGAGTTACATTATAGGATTATTCAACAACAAGTCAAAATGTGCTCGTGAAAGGCAGAAAACAACACTTTGATAGTTTGATATAACTTGAGAACGAATGCAAAAAACAGTCCACTCTAAGAACAGGCCGCTTGGACACTTTCAGAACAGCTCTGTTAATGACTGAAAACAGCTCTCGAAGAGATTGTCAAAAGAGACTCTGAAAACGAAACGTTGATCACTTTTGAGCAAAAGGCTGCACACACGCAATTCAAGTTGCTCTGATTGTCATTTAGAGTTACATTATAGGATTATTCAACAACAAGTCAAGATGTGCTCGTGAAAGGCAGAAAACAACACTTTGATAGTTTGATATAACTTGAGAACGAATGCAAAAAACAGTCCACTCTAAGAACAGGCCGCTTGGACACTTTCAGAACAGCTCTGTTAATGACTGAAAACAGCTCTCGAAGAGATTGTCAAAAGAGACTCTGAAAACGAAACGTTGATCACTTTTGAGCAAAAGGCTGCACACACGCAATTCAAGTTGCTCTGATTGTCATTTAGAGTTACATTATAGGATTATTCAACAACAAGTCGAAATGTGCTCGTGAAAGGCAGAAAACAACACTTTGATAGTTTGATATAACTTGAGAACGAATGCAAAAAACAGTCCACTCTAAGAACAGGCCGCTTGGACACTTTCAGAACAGCTCTGTTAATGACTGAAAACAGCTCTGTTAATGACTGAAAACAGCTCTCGAAGAGATTGTCAAAAGAGACTCTGAAAACGAAACGTTGATCACTTTTGAGCAAAAGGCTGCACACACGCAATTCAAGTTGCTCTGATTGTCATTTAGAGTTACATTATAGGATTATTCAACAACAAGTCAAAATGTGCTCGTGAAAGGCAGAAAACAACACTTTGATAGTTTGATATAACTTGAGAACGAATGCAAAAAACAGTCCACTCTAAGAACAGGCCGCTTGGACACTTTCAGAACAGCTCTGTTAATGACTGAAAACAGCTCTCGAAGAGATTGTCAAAAGAGACTCTGAAAACGAAACGTTGATCACTTTTGAGCAAAAGGCTGCACACACGCAATTCAAGTTGCTCTGATTGTCATTTAGAGTTACATTATAGGATTATTCAACAACAAGTCAAAATGTGCTCGTGAAAGGCAGAAAACAACACTTTGATAGTTTGATATAACTTGAGAACGAATGCAAAAAACAGTCCACTCTAAGAACAGGCCGCTTGGACACTTTCAGAACAGCTCTGTTAATGACTGAAAACAGCTCTCGAAGAGATTGTCAAAAGAGACTCCGAAAACGAAACGTTGATCACTTTTGAGCAAAAGGCTGCACACACGCAATTCAAGTTGCTCTGATTGTCATTTAGAGTTACATTATAGGAGCATTCAGCAACAAGTCAAAATGTGCTCCAGAAAAGCAGAAAACAACACTGATAGAACTTGAGAACGAATGCAAAAAACAGTCCACTCTAAGAACAGGCCGCTTGGACACTTTCAGAACAGCTCTGTTAATGACTGAAAACAGCTCTCGAAGAGATTGTCAAAAGAGACTCCGAAAACGAAACGTTGATCACTTTTGAGCAAAAGGCTGCACACACGCAATTCAAGTTGCTCTGATTGTCATTTAGAGTTACATTATAGGATTATTCAACAACAAGTCAAAATGTGCTCGTGAAAGGCAGAAAACAACACTTTGATAGTTTAATATAACTTGAGAACGAATGCAAGAAAACAGTCCACTCTAAGAACAGGCCGCTTGGACACTTTCAGAACAGCTCTGTTAATGACTGTAAACAGCTCTCGAAGAGATTGTCAAAAGAGACTCCGAAAACGAAACGTTGATCACTTTTGAGCAAAAGGCTGCACACACGCAATTCAAGTTGCTCTGATTGTCATTTAGAGTTACATTATAGGATTATTCAACAACAAGTCAAAATGTGCTCGTGAAAGGCAGAAAACAACACTTTGATAGTTTGATATAACTTGAGAACGAATGCAAAAAACAGTCCACTCTAAGAACAGGCCGCTTGGACACTTTCAGAACAGCTCTGTTAATGACTGAAAACAGCTCTCGAAGAGATTGTCAAAAGAGACTCTGAAAACGAAACGTTGATCACTTTTGAGCAAAAGGCTGCACACACGCAATTCAAGTTGCTCTGATTGTCATTTAGAGTTACATTATAGGATTATTCAACAACAAGTCAAAATGTGCTCGTGAAAGGCAGAAAACAACACTTTGATAGTTTGATATAACTTGAGAACGAATGCAAAAAACAGTCCACTCTAAGAACAGGCCGCTTGGACACTTTCAGAACAGCTCTGTTAATGACTGAAAACAGCTCTCGAAGAGATTGTCAAAAGAGACTCCGAAAACGAAACGTTGATCACTTTTGAGCAAAAAGCTGCACACACGCAATTCAAGTTGCTCTGATTGTCATTTAGAGTTACATTATAGGATTATTCAACAACAAGTCAAAATGTGCTCGTGAAAGGCAGAAAACAACACTTTGATAGTTTGATATAACTTGAGAACGAATGCAAAAAACAGTCCACTCTAAGAACAGGCCGCTTGGACACTTTCAGAACAGCTCTGTTAATGACTGAAAACAGCTCTCGAAGAGATTGTCAAAAGAGACTCTGAAAACGAAACGTTGATCACTTTTGAGCAAAAGGCTGCACACACGCAATTCAAGTTGCTCTGATTGTAATTTAGAGTTACATTATAGGATTATTCAACAACAAGTCAACATGTGCTCGTGAAAGGCAGAAAACAACACTTTGATAGTTTGATATAACTTGAGAACGAATGCAAAAAACAGTCCACTCTAAGAACAGGCCGCTTGGACACTTTCAGAACAGCTCTGTTAATGACTGAAAACAGCTCTCGAAGAGATTGTCAAAAGAGACTCTGAAAACGAAACGTTGATCACTTTTGAGCAAAAGGCTGCACACACGCAATTCAAGTTGCTCTGATTGTCATTTAGAGTTACATTATAGGATTATTCAACAACAAGTCAACATGTGCTCGTGAAAGGCAGAAAACAACACTTTGATAGTTTGATATAACTTGAGAACGAATGCAAAAAACAGTCCACTCTAAGAACAGGCCGCTTGGACACTTTCAGAACAGCTCTGTTAATGACTGAAAACAGCTCTCGAAGAGATTGTCAAAAGAGACTCCGAAAACGAAACGTTGATCACTTTTGAGCAAAAGGCTGCACACACGCAATTCAAGTTGCTCTGATTGTCATTTAGACAATCAATCTTTATACATTACATTACTTTTTACATTATAGGATTATTCAACAACAAGTCAAAATGTGCTCGTGAACGGCAGAAAACAACACTTTGATAGTTTGATATAACTTGAGAACGAATGCAAAAAACAGTCCACTCTAAGAACAGGCCGCTTGGACACTTTCAGAACAGCTCAGTTAATGACTGAAAACAGCTCTCGAAGAGATTGTCAAAAGAGACTCCGAAAACGAAACGTTGATCACTTTTGAGCAAAAGGCTGCACACACGCAATTCAAGTTGCTCTGATTGTCATTTAGAGTTACATTATAGGATTATTCAACAACAAGTCAAAATGTGCTCGTGAAAGGCAGAAAACAACACTTTGATAGTTTGATATAACTTGAGAACGAATGCAAAAAACAGTCCACTCTAAGAACAGGCCGCTTGGACACTTTCAGAACAGCTCTGTTAATGACTGAAAACAGCTCTCGAAGAGATTGTCAAAAGAGACTCCGAAAACGAAACGTTGATCACTTTTGAGCAAAAGGCTGCACACACGCAATTCAAGTTGCTCTGATTGTCATTTAGAGTTACAATATAGGATTATTGAACAACAAGTCAAAATGTGCTCGTGAAAGGCAGAAAACAACACTTTGATAGTTTGATATAACTTGAGAACGAATGCAAAAAACAGTCCACTCTAAGAACAGGCCGCTTGGACACTTTCAGAACAGCTCAGTTAATGACTGAAAACAGCTCTCGAAGAGATTGTCAAAAGAGACTCCGAAAACGAAACGTTGATCACTTTTGAGCAAAAGGCTGCACACACGCAATTCAAGTTGCTCTGATTGTCATTTAGAGTTACATTATAGGATTATTCAACAACAAGTCGAAATGTGCTCGTGAAAGGCAGAAAACAACACTTTGATAGTTTGATATAACTTGAGAACGAATGCAAAAAACAGTCCACTCTAAGAACAGGCCGCTTGGACACTTTCAGAACAGCTCTGTTAATGACTGAAAACAGCTCTGTTAATGACTGAAAACAGCTCTCGAAGAGATTGTCAAAAGAGACTCTGAAAACGAAACGTTGATCACTTTTGAGCAAAAGGCTGCACACACGCAATTCAAGTTGCTCTGATTGTCATTTAGAGTTACATTATAGGATTATTCAACAACAAGTCAAAATGTGCTCGTGAAAGGCAGAAAACAACACTTTGATAGTTTGATATAACTTGAGAACGAATGCAAAAAACAGTCCACTCTAAGAACAGGCCGCTTGGACACTTTCAGAACAGCTCTGTTAATGACTGAAAACAGCTCTCGAAGAGATTGTCAAAAGAGACTCCGAAAACGAAACGTTGATCACTTTTGAGCAAAAGGCTGCACACACGCAATTCAAGTTGCTCTGATTGTCATTTAGAGTTACATTATAGGAGCATTCAGCAACAAGTCAAAATGTGCTCCAGAAAAGCAGAAAACAACACTGATAGAACTTGAGAACGAATGCAAAAAACAGTCCACTCTAAGAACAGGCCGCTTGGACACTTTCAGAACAGCTCTGTTAATGACTGAAAACAGCTCTCGAAGAGATTGTCAAAAGAGACTCCGAAAACGAAACGTTGATCACTTTTGAGCAAAAGGCTGCACACACGCAATTCAAGTTGCTCTGATTGTCATTTAGAGTTACATTATAGGATTATTCAACAACAAGTCAAAATGTGCTCGTGAAAGGCAGAAAACAACACTTTGATAGTTTGATATAACTTGAGAACGAATGCAAAAAACAGTCCACTCTAAGAACAGGCCGCTTGGACACTTTCAGAACAGCTCTGTTAATGACTGAAAACAGCTCTCGAAGAGATTGTCAAAAGAGACTCCGAAAACGAAACGTTGATCACTTTTGAGCAAAAAGCTGCACACACGCAATTCAAGTTGCTCTGATTGTCATTTAGAGTTACATTATAGGATTATTCAACAACAAGTCAAAATGTGCTCGTGAAAGGCAGAAAACAACACTTTGATAGTTTGATATAACTTGAGAACGAATGCAAAAAACAGTCCACTCTAAGAACAGGCCGCTTGGACACTTTCAGAACAGCTCTGTTAATGACTGAAAACAGCTCTCGAAGAGATTGTCAAAAGAGACTCTGAAAACGAAACGTTGATCACTTTTGAGCAAAAGGCTGCACACACGCAATTCAAGTTGCTCTGATTGTAATTTAGAGTTACATTATAGGATTATTCAACAACAAGTCAACATGTGCTCGTGAAAGGCAGAAAACAACACTTTGATAGTTTGATATAACTTGAGAACGAATGCAAAAAACAGTCCACTCTAAGAACAGGCCGCTTGGACACTTTCAGAACAGCTCTGTTAATGACTGAAAACAGCTCTCGAAGAGATTGTCAAAAGAGACTCCGAAAACGAAACGTTGATCACTTTTGAGCAAAAGGCTGCACACACGCAATTCAAGTTGCTCTGATTGTCATTTAGAGTTACATTATAGGAGCATTCAGCAACAAGTCAAAATGTGCTCCAGAAAAGCAGAAAACAACACTGATAGAACTTGAGAACGAATGCAAAAAACAGTCCACTCTAAGAACAGGCCGCTTGGACACTTTCAGAACAGCTCTGTTAATGACTGAAAACAGCTCTCGAAGAGATTGTCAAAAGAGACTCCGAAAACGAAACGTTGATCACTTTTGAGCAAAAGGCTGCACACACGCAATTCAAGTTGCTCTGATTGTCATTTAGAGTTACATTATAGGATTATTCAACAACAAGTCAAAATGTGCTCGTGAAAGGCAGAAAACAACACTTTGATAGTTTAATATAACTTGAGAACGAATGCAAGAAAACAGTCCACTCTAAGAACAGGCCGCTTGGACACTTTCAGAACAGCTCTGTTAATGACTGTAAACAGCTCTCGAAGAGATTGTCAAAAGAGACTCCGAAAACGAAACGTTGATCACTTTTGAGCAAAAGGCTGCACACACGCAATTCAAGTTGCTCTGATTGTCATTTAGAGTTACATTATAGGATTATTCAACAACAAGTCAAAATGTGCTCGTGAAAGGCAGAAAACAACACTTTGATAGTTTGATATAACTTGAGAACGAATGCAAAAAACAGTCCACTCTAAGAACAGGCCGCTTGGACACTTTCAGAACAGCTCTGTTAATGACTGAAAACAGCTCTCGAAGAGATTGTCAAAAGAGACTCTGAAAACGAAACGTTGATCACTTTTGAGCAAAAGGCTGCACACACGCAATTCAAGTTGCTCTGATTGTCATTTAGAGTTACATTATAGGATTATTCAACAACAAGTCAAAATGTGCTCGTGAAAGGCAGAAAACAACACTTTGATAGTTTGATATAACTTGAGAACGAATGCAAAAAACAGTCCACTCTAAGAACAGGCCGCTTGGACACTTTCAGAACAGCTCTGTTAATGACTGAAAACAGCTCTCGAAGAGATTGTCAAAAGAGACTCCGAAAACGAAACGTTGATCACTTTTGAGCAAAAAGCTGCACACACGCAATTCAAGTTGCTCTGATTGTCATTTAGAGTTACATTATAGGATTATTCAACAACAAGTCAAAATGTGCTCGTGAAAGGCAGAAAACAACACTTTGATAGTTTGATATAACTTGAGAACGAATGCAAAAAACAGTCCACTCTAAGAACAGGCCGCTTGGACACTTTCAGAACAGCTCTGTTAATGACTGAAAACAGCTCTCGAAGAGATTGTCAAAAGAGACTCTGAAAACGAAACGTTGATCACTTTTGAGCAAAAGGCTGCACACACGCAATTCAAGTTGCTCTGATTGTAATTTAGAGTTACATTATAGGATTATTCAACAACAAGTCAACATGTGCTCGTGAAAGGCAGAAAACAACACTTTGATAGTTTGATATAACTTGAGAACGAATGCAAAAAACAGTCCACTCTAAGAACAGGCCGCTTGGACACTTTCAGAACAGCTCTGTTAATGACTGAAAACAGCTCTCGAAGAGATTGTCAAAAGAGACTCTGAAAACGAAACGTTGATCACTTTTGAGCAAAAGGCTGCACACACGCAATTCAAGTTGCTCTGATTGTCATTTAGAGTTACATTATAGGATTATTCAACAACAAGTCAACATGTGCTCGTGAAAGGCAGAAAACAACACTTTGATAGTTTGATATAACTTGAGAACGAATGCAAAAAACAGTCCACTCTAAGAACAGGCCGCTTGGACACTTTCAGAACAGCTCTGTTAATGACTGAAAACAGCTCTCGAAGAGATTGTCAAAAGAGACTCCGAAAACGAAACGTTGATCACTTTTGAGCAAAAGGCTGCACACACGCAATTCAAGTTGCTCTGATTGTCATTTAGACAATCAATCTTTATACATTACATTACTTTTTACATTATAGGATTATTCAACAACAAGTCAAAATGTGCTCGTGAACGGCAGAAAACAACACTTTGATAGTTTGATATAACTTGAGAACGAATGCAAAAAACAGTCCACTCTAAGAACAGGCCGCTTGGACACTTTCAGAACAGCTCAGTTAATGACTGAAAACAGCTCTCGAAGAGATTGTCAAAAGAGACTCCGAAAACGAAACGTTGATCACTTTTGAGCAAAAGGCTGCACACACGCAATTCAAGTTGCTCTGATTGTCATTTAGAGTTACATTATAGGATTATTCAACAACAAGTCAAAATGTGCTCGTGAAAGGCAGAAAACAACACTTTGATAGTTTGATATAACTTGAGAACGAATGCAAAAAACAGTCCACTCTAAGAACAGGCCGCTTGGACACTTTCAGAACAGCTCTGTTAATGACTGAAAACAGCTCTCGAAGAGATTGTCAAAAGAGACTCCGAAAACGAAACGTTGATCACTTTTGAGCAAAAGGCTGCACACACGCAATTCAAGTTGCTCTGATTGTCATTTAGAGTTACAATATAGGATTATTGAACAACAAGTCAAAATGTGCTCGTGAAAGGCAGAAAACAACACTTTGATAGTTTGATATAACTTGAGAACGAATGCAAAAAACAGTCCACTCTAAGAACAGGCCGCTTGGACACTTTCAGAACAGCTCAGTTAATGACTGAAAACAGCTCTCGAAGAGATTGTCAAAAGAGACTCCGAAAACGAAACGTTGATCACTTTTGAGCAAAAGGCTGCACACACGCAATTCAAGTTGCTCTGATTGTCATTTAGAGTTACATTATAGGATTATTCAACAACAAGTCGAAATGTGCTCGTGAAAGGCAGAAAACAACACTTTGATAGTTTGATATAACTTGAGAACGAATGCAAAAAACAGTCCACTCTAAGAACAGGCCGCTTGGACACTTTCAGAACAGCTCTGTTAATGACTGAAAACAGCTCTGTTAATGACTGAAAACAGCTCTCGAAGAGATTGTCAAAAGAGACTCTGAAAACGAAACGTTGATCACTTTTGAGCAAAAGGCTGCACACACGCAATTCAAGTTGCTCTGATTGTCATTTAGAGTTACATTATAGGATTATTCAACAACAAGTCAAAATGTGCTCGTGAAAGGCAGAAAACAACACTTTGATAGTTTGATATAACTTGAGAACGAATGCAAAAAACAGTCCACTCTAAGAACAGGCCGCTTGGACACTTTCAGAACAGCTCTGTTAATGACTGAAAACAGCTCTCGAAGAGATTGTCAAAAGAGACTCCGAAAACGAAACGTTGATCACTTTTGAGCAAAAGGCTGCACACACGCAATTCAAGTTGCTCTGATTGTCATTTAGAGTTACATTATAGGAGCATTCAGCAACAAGTCAAAATGTGCTCCAGAAAAGCAGAAAACAACACTGATAGAACTTGAGAACGAATGCAAAAAACAGTCCACTCTAAGAACAGGCCGCTTGGACACTTTCAGAACAGCTCTGTTAATGACTGAAAACAGCTCTCGAAGAGATTGTCAAAAGAGACTCCGAAAACGAAACGTTGATCACTTTTGAGCAAAAGGCTGCACACACGCAATTCAAGTTGCTCTGATTGTCATTTAGAGTTACATTATAGGATTATTCAACAACAAGTCAAAATGTGCTCGTGAAAGGCAGAAAACAACACTTTGATAGTTTAATATAACTTGAGAACGAATGCAAGAAAACAGTCCACTCTAAGAACAGGCCGCTTGGACACTTTCAGAACAGCTCTGTTAATGACTGTAAACAGCTCTCGAAGAGATTGTCAAAAGAGACTCCGAAAACGAAACGTTGATCACTTTTGAGCAAAAGGCTGCACACACGCAATTCAAGTTGCTCTGATTGTCATTTAGAGTTACATTATAGGATTATTCAACAACAAGTCAAAATGTGCTCGTGAAAGGCAGAAAACAACACTTTGATAGTTTGATATAACTTGAGAACGAATGCAAAAAACAGTCCACTCTAAGAACAGGCCGCTTGGACACTTTCAGAACAGCTCTGTTAATGACTGAAAACAGCTCTCGAAGAGATTGTCAAAAGAGACTCTGAAAACGAAACGTTGATCACTTTTGAGCAAAAGGCTGCACACACGCAATTCAAGTTGCTCTGATTGTCATTTAGAGTTACATTATAGGATTATTCAACAACAAGTCAAAATGTGCTCGTGAAAGGCAGAAAACAACACTTTGATAGTTTGATATAACTTGAGAACGAATGCAAAAAACAGTCCACTCTAAGAACAGGCCGCTTGGACACTTTCAGAACAGCTCTGTTAATGACTGAAAACAGCTCTCGAAGAGATTGTCAAAAGAGACTCCGAAAACGAAACGTTGATCACTTTTGAGCAAAAAGCTGCACACACGCAATTCAAGTTGCTCTGATTGTCATTTAGAGTTACATTATAGGATTATTCAACAACAAGTCAAAATGTGCTCGTGAAAGGCAGAAAACAACACTTTGATAGTTTGATATAACTTGAGAACGAATGCAAAAAACAGTCCACTCTAAGAACAGGCCGCTTGGACACTTTCAGAACAGCTCTGTTAATGACTGAAAACAGCTCTCGAAGAGATTGTCAAAAGAGACTCTGAAAACGAAACGTTGATCACTTTTGAGCAAAAGGCTGCACACACGCAATTCAAGTTGCTCTGATTGTAATTTAGAGTTACATTATAGGATTATTCAACAACAAGTCAACATGTGCTCGTGAAAGGCAGAAAACAACACTTTGATAGTTTGATATAACTTGAGAACGAATGCAAAAAACAGTCCACTCTAAGAACAGGCCGCTTGGACACTTTCAGAACAGCTCTGTTAATGACTGAAAACAGCTCTCGAAGAGATTGTCAAAAGAGACTCCGAAAACGAAACGTTGATCACTTTTGAGCAAAAGGCTGCACACACGCAATTCAAGTTGCTCTGATTGTCATTTAGAGTTACATTATAGGAGCATTCAGCAACAAGTCAAAATGTGCTCCAGAAAAGCAGAAAACAACACTGATAGAACTTGAGAACGAATGCAAAAAACAGTCCACTCTAAGAACAGGCCGCTTGGACACTTTCAGAACAGCTCTGTTAATGACTGAAAACAGCTCTCGAAGAGATTGTCAAAAGAGACTCCGAAAACGAAACGTTGATCACTTTTGAGCAAAAGGCTGCACACACGCAATTCAAGTTGCTCTGATTGTCATTTAGAGTTACATTATAGGATTATTCAACAACAAGTCAAAATGTGCTCGTGAAAGGCAGAAAACAACACTTTGATAGTTTAATATAACTTGAGAACGAATGCAAGAAAACAGTCCACTCTAAGAACAGGCCGCTTGGACACTTTCAGAACAGCTCTGTTAATGACTGTAAACAGCTCTCGAAGAGATTGTCAAAAGAGACTCCGAAAACGAAACGTTGATCACTTTTGAGCAAAAGGCTGCACACACGCAATTCAAGTTGCTCTGATTGTCATTTAGAGTTACATTATAGGATTATTCAACAACAAGTCAAAATGTGCTCGTGAAAGGCAGAAAACAACACTTTGATAGTTTGATATAACTTGAGAACGAATGCAAAAAACAGTCCACTCTAAGAACAGGCCGCTTGGACACTTTCAGAACAGCTCTGTTAATGACTGAAAACAGCTCTCGAAGAGATTGTCAAAAGAGACTCTGAAAACGAAACGTTGATCACTTTTGAGCAAAAGGCTGCACACACGCAATTCAAGTTGCTCTGATTGTCATTTAGAGTTACATTATAGGATTATTCAACAACAAGTCAAAATGTGCTCGTGAAAGGCAGAAAACAACACTTTGATAGTTTGATATAACTTGAGAACGAATGCAAAAAACAGTCCACTCTAAGAACAGGCCGCTTGGACACTTTCAGAACAGCTCTGTTAATGACTGAAAACAGCTCTCGAAGAGATTGTCAAAAGAGACTCTGAAAACGAAACGTTGATCACTTTTGAGCAAAAGGCTGCACACACGCAATTCAAGTTGCTCTGATTGTCATTTAGAGTTACATTATAGGATTATTCAACAACAAGTCAACATGTGCTCGTGAAAGGCAGAAAACAACACTTTGATAGTTTGATATAACTTGAGAACGAATGCAAAAAACAGTCCACTCTAAGAACAGGCCGCTTGGACACTTTCAGAACAGCTCTGTTAATGACTGAAAACAGCTCTCGAAGAGATTGTCAAAAGAGACTCCGAAAACGAAACGTTGATCACTTTTGAGCAAAAGGCTGCACACACGCAATTCAAGTTGCTCTGATTGTCATTTAGACAATCAATCTTTATACATTACATTACTTTTTACATTATAGGATTATTCAACAACAAGTCAAAATGTGCTCGTGAAAGGCAGAAAACAACACTTTGATAGTTTGATATAACTTGAGAACGAATGCAAAAAACAGTCCACTCTAAGAACAGGCCGCTTGGACACTTTCAGAACAGCTCAGTTAATGACTGAAAACAGCTCTCGAAGAGATTGTCAAAAGAGACTCCGAAAACGAAACGTTGATCACTTTTGAGCAAAAGGCTGCACACACGCAATTCAAGTTGCTCTGATTGTCATTTAGAGTTACATTATAGGATTATTCAACAACAAGTCAAAATGTGCTCGTGAAAGGCAGAAAACAACACTTTGATAGTTTGATATAACTTGAGAACGAATGCAAAAACAGTCCACTCTAAGAACAGGCCGCTTGGACACTTTCAGAACAGCTCTGTTAATGACTGAAAACAGCTCTCGAAGAGATTGTCAAAAGAGACTCTGAAAACGAAACGTTGATCACTTTTGAGCAAAAGGCTGCACACACGCAATTCAAGTTGCTCTGATTGTCATTTAGAGTTACATTATAGGATTATTCAACAACAAGTCAAAATGTGCTCGTGAAAGGCAGAAAACAACACTTTGATAGTTTGATATAACTTGAGAACGAATGCAAAAAACAGTCCACTCTAAGAACAGGCCGCTTGGACACTTTCAGAACAGCTCTGTTAATGACTGAAAACAGCTCTCGAAGAGATTGTCAAAAGAGACTCTGAAAACGAAACGTTGATCACTTTTGAGCAAAAGGCTGCACACACGCAATTCAAGTTGCTCTGATTGTCATTTAGAGTTACAATATAGGATTATTCAACAACAAGTCAAAATGTGATCGTGAAAGGCAGAAAACAACACTTTGATAGTTTGATATAACTTGAGAACGAATGCAAAAAACAGTCCACTCTAAGAACAGGCCGCTTGGACACTTTCAGAACAGCTCAGTTAATGACTGAAAACAGCTCTCGAAGAGATTGTCAAAAGAGACTCCGAAAACGAAACGTTGATCACTTTTGAGCAAAAGGCTGCACACACGCAATTCAAGTTGCTCTGATTGTCATTTAGAGTTACATTATAGGATTATTCAACAAGTCAAAATGTGCTTGTGAAAGGCAGAAAACAACACTTTGATAGTTTGATATAACTTGAGAACGAATGCAAAAACAGTCCACTCTAAGAACAGGCCGCTTGGACACTTTCAGAACAGCTCTGTTAATGACTGAAAACAGCTCTCGAAGAGATTGTCAAAAGAGACTCTGAAAACGAAACGTTGATCACTTTTGAGCAAAAGGCTGCACACACGCAATTCAAGTTGCTCTGATTGTCATTTAGAGTTACATTATAGGATTATTCAACAACAAGTCAAAATGTGCTCGTGAAAGGCAGAAAACAACACTTTGATAGTTTGATATAACTTGAGAACGAATGCAAAAAACAGTCCACTCTAAGCACAGGACGCTTGGACACTTTCAGAACAGCTCAGTTAATGACTGAAAACAGCTCTCGAAGAGATTGTCAAAAGAGACTCCGAAAACGAAACGTTGATCACTTTTGAGCAAAAGGCTGCACACACGCAATTCAAGTTGCTCTGATTGTCATTTAGAGTTACATTATAGGATTATTCAACAACAAGTCAAAATGTGCTCGTGAAAGGCAGAAAACAACACTTTGATAGTTTGATATAACTTGAGAACGAATGCAAAAAACAGTCCACTCTAAGAACAGGCCGCTTGGACACTTTCAGAACAGCTCTGTTAATGACTGAAAACAGCTCTCGAAGAGATTGTCAAAAGAGACTCTGAAAACGAAACGTTGATCACTTTTGAGCAAAAGGCTGCACACACGCAATTCAAGTTGCTCTGATTGTAATTTAGAGTTACATTATAGGATTATTCAACAACAAGTCAACATGTGCTCGTGAAAGGCAGAAAACAACACTTTGATAGTTTGATATAACTTGTGAACGAATGCAAAAAACAGTCCACTCTAAGAACAGGCCGCGTGGACACTTTCAGAACAGCTCTGTTAATGACTGAAAACAGCTCTCGAAGAGATTGTCAAAAGAGACTCTGAAAACGAAACGTTGATCACTTTTGAGCAAAAGGCTGCACACACGCAATTCAAGTTGCTCTGATTGTCATTTAGAGTTACATTATAGGATTATTCAACAACAAGTCAAAATGTGCTCGTGAAAGGCAGAAAACAACACTTTGATAGTTTGATATGACTTGAGAACGAATGCAAAAAACAGTCCACTCTAAGAACAGGCCGCTTGGACACTTTCAGAACAGCTCAGTTAATGACTGAAAACAGCTCTCGAAGAGATTGTCAAAAGAGACTCCGAAAACGAAACGTTGATCACTTTTGAGCAAAAGGCTGCACACACGCAATTCAAGTTGCTCTGATTGTCATTTAGAGTTACAATATAGGATTATTCAACAAGTCAAAATGTGCTCGTGAAAGGCAGAAAACAACACTTTGATAGTTTGATATAACTTGAGAACGAATGCAAAAAACAGTCCACTCTAAGAACAGGCCGCTTGGACACTTTCAGAACAGCTCTGTTAATGACTGAAAACAGCTCTCGAAGAGATTGTCAAAAGAGACTCTGAAAACGAAACGTTGATCACTTTTGAGCAAAAGGCTGCACACACGCAATTCAAGTTGCTCTGATTGTCATTTAGAGTTACATTATAGGATTATTCAACAACAAGTCAAGATGTGCTCGTGAAAGGCAGAAAACAACACTTTGATAGTTTGATATAACTTGAGAACGAATGCAAAAAACAGTCCACTCTAAGAACAGGCCGCTTGGACACTTTCAGAACAGCTCTGTTAATGACTGAAAACAGCTCTCGAAGAGATTGTCAAAAGAGACTCCGAAAACGAAACGTTGATCACTTTTGAGCAAAAGGCTGCACACACGCAATTCAAGTTGCTCTGATTGTCATTTAGACAATCAATCTTTATACATTACATTACTTTTTACATTATAGGATTATTCAACAACAAGTCAAAATGTGCTCGTGAAAGGCAGAAAACAACACTTTGATAGTTTGATATAACTTGAGAACGAATGTAAAAAACAGTCCACTCTAAGAACAGGCCGCTTGGACACTTTCAGAACAGCTCAGTTAATGACTGAAAACAGCTCTCGAAGAGATTGTCAAAAGAGACTCCGAAAACGAAACGTTGATCACTTTTGAGCAAAAGGCTGCACACACGCAATTCAAGTTGCTCTGATTGTCATTTAGAGTTACATTATAGGATTATTCAACAACAAGTCAAAATGTGCTCATGAAAGGCAGAAAACAACACTTTGATAGTTTGATATAACTTGAGAACGAATGCAAAAACAGTCCACTCTAAGAACAGGCCGCTTGGACACTTTCAGAACAGCTCTGTTAATGACTGAAAACAGCTCTCGAAGAGATTGTCAAAAGAGACTCTGAAAACGAAACGTTGATCACTTTTGAGCAAAAGGCTGCACACACGCAATTCAAGTTGCTCTGATTGTCATTTAGAGTTACATTATAGGATTATTCAACAACAAGTCAAAATGTGCTCGTGAAAGGCAGAAAACAACACTTTGATAGTTTGATATAACTTGAGAACGAATGCAAAAAACAGTCCACTCTAAGAACAGGCCGCTTGGACACTTTCAGAACAGCTCTGTTAATGACTGAAAACAGCTCTCGAAGAGATTGTCAAAAGAGACTCTGAAAACGAAACGTTGATCACTTTTGAGCAAAAGGCTGCACACACGCAATTCAAGTTGCTCTGATTGTCATTTAGAGTTACAATATAGGATTATTCAACAACAAGTCAAAATGTGCTCGTGAAAGGCAGAAAACAACACTTTGATAGTTTGATATAACTTGAGAACGAATGCAAAAAACAGTCCACTCTAAGAACAGGCCGCTTGGACACTTTCAGAACAGCTCAGTTAATGACTGAAAACAGCTCTCGAAGAGATTGTCAAAAGAGACTCCGAAAACGAAACGTTGATCACTTTTGAGCAAAAGGCTGCACACACGGAATTCAAGTTGCTCTGATTGTCATTTAGAGTTACATTATAGGATTATTCAACAAGTCAAAATGTGCTCGTGAAAGGCAGAAAACAACACTTTGATAGTTTGATATAACTTGAGAACGAATGCAAAAAACAGTCCACTCTAAGAACAGGCCGCTTGGACACTTTCAGAACAGCTCTGTTAATGACTGAAAACAGCTCTCGAAGAGATTGTCAAAAGAGACTCTGAAAACGAAACGTTGATCACTTTTGAGCAAAAGGCTGCACACACGCAATTCAAATTGCTCTGATTGTAATTTAGAGTTACATTATAGGATTATTCAACAACAAGTCAACATGTGCTCGTGAAAGGCAGAAAACAACACTTTGATAGTTTGATATAACTTGTGAACGAATGCAAAAAACAGTCCACTCTAAGAACAGGCCGCGTGGACACTTTCAGAACAGCTCTGTTAATGACTGAAAACAGCTCTCGAAGAGATTGTCAAAAGAGACTCTGAAAACGAAACGTTGATCACTTTTGAGCAAAAGGCTGCACACACGCAATTCAAGTTGCTCTGATTGTCATTTAGAGTTACATTATAGGATTATTCAACAACAAGTCAAAATGTGCTCGTGAAAGGCAGAAAACAACACTTTGATAGTTTGATATGACTTGAGAACGAATGCAAAAAACAGTCCACTCTAAGAACAGGCCGCTTGGACACTTTCAGAACAGCTCAGTTAATGACTGAAAACAGCTCTCGAAGAGATTGTCAAAAGAGACTCCGAAAACGAAACGTTGATCACTTTTGAGCAAAAGGCTGCACACACGCAATTCAAGTTGCTCTGATTGTCATTTAGAGTTACATTATAGGATTATTCAACAACAAGTCAAAATGTGCTCGTGAAAGGCAGAAAACAACACTTTGATAGTTTGATATAACTTGAGAACGAATGCAAAAACAGTCCACTCTAAGAACAGACCGCTTGGACACTTTCAGAACAGCTCTGTTAATGACTGAAAACAGCTCTCGAAGAGATTGTCAAAAGAGACTCTGAAAACGAAACGTTGATCACTTTTGAGCAAAAGGCTGCACACACGCAATTCAAGTTGCTCTGATTGTCATTTAGAGTTACATTATAGGATTATTCAACAACAAGTCAAAATGTGCTCGTGAAAGGCAGAAAACAACACTTTGATAGTTTGATATAACTTGAGAACGAATGCAAAAAACAGTCCACTCTAAGAACAGGCCGCTTGGACACTTTCAGAACAGCTCTGTTAA
Source organism: Nansenia antarctica (assembly GCF_963989245.1). Classification (NCBI taxonomy): domain Eukaryota; kingdom Metazoa; phylum Chordata; class Actinopteri; order Argentiniformes; family Microstomatidae; genus Nansenia; species Nansenia antarctica. The sequence goes on along the minus strand of NC_137685.1, from coordinate 26,303,806 downwards.
TGACTGAAAACAGCTCTCGAAGAGATTGTCAAAAGAGACTCTGAAAACGAAACGTTGATCACTTTTGAGCAAAAGGCTGCACACACGCAATTCAAGTTGCTCTGATTGTCATTTAGAGTTACATTATAGGATTATTCAACAACAAGTCAAAATGTGCTCGTGAAAGGCAGAAAACAACAATTTGATAGTTTGATATAACTTGAGAACGAATGCAAAAAACAGTCCACTCTAAGAACAGGCCGCTTGGACACTTTCAGAACAGCTCTGTTAATGACTGAAAACAGCTCTCGAAGAGATTGTCAAAAGAGACTCCGAAAACGAAACGTTGATCACTTTTGAGCAAAAGGCTGCACACACGCAATTCAAGTTGCTCTGATTGTCATTTAGAGTTACATTATAGGATTATTCAACAACAAGTCAAAATGTGCTCGTGAAAGGCAGAAAACAACACTTTGATAGTTTGATATAACTTGAGAACGAATGCAAAAACAGTCCACTCTAAGAACAGGCCGCTTGGACACTTTCAGAACAGCTCTGTTAATGACTGAAAACAGCTCTCGAAGAGATTGTCAAAAGAGACTCTGAAAACGAAACGTTGATCACTTTTGAGCAAAAGGCTGCACACACGCAATTCAAGTTGCTCTGATTGTCATTTAGAGTTACAATATAGGATTATTCAACAACAAGTCAACATGTGCTCGTGAAAGGCAGAAAACAACACTTTGATAGTTTGATATAACTTGAGAACGAATGCAAAAAACAGTCCACTCTAAGAACAGGCCGCTTGGACACTTTCAGAACAGCTCAGTTAATGACTGAAAACAGCTCTCGAAGAGATTGTCAAAAGAGACTCTGAAAACGAAACGTTGATCACTTTTGAGCAAAAGGCTGCACACACGCAATTCAAGTTGCTCTGATTGTCATTTAGAGTTACATTATAGGATTATTCAACAACAAGTCAAAATGTGCTCGTGAAAGGCAGAAAACAACAATTTGATAGTTTGATATAACTTGAGAACGAATGCAAAAAACAGTCCACTCTAAGAACAGGCCGCTTGGACACTTTCAGAACAGCTCAGTTAATGACTGAAAACAGCTCTCGAAGAGATTGTCAAAAGAGACTCCGAAAACGAAACGTTGATCACTTTTGAGCAAAAGGCTGCACACACGCAATTCAAGTTGCTCTGATTGTCATTTAGAGTTACATTATAGGATTATTCAACAACAAGTCAAAATGTGCTCGTGAAAGGCAGAAAACAACACTTTGATAGTTTGATATAACTTGAGAACGAATGCAAAAACAGTCCACTCTAAGAACAGACCGCTTGGACACTTTCAGAACAGCTCTGTTAATGACTGAAAACAGCTCTCGAAGAGATTGTCAAAAGAGACTCTGAAAACGAAACGTTGATCACTTTTGAGCAAAAGGCTGCACACACGCAATTCAAGTTGCTCTGATTGTCATTTAGAGTTACATTATAGGATTATTCAACAACAAGTCAAAATGTGCTCGTGAAAGGCAGAAAACAACACTTTGATAGTTTGATATAACTTGAGAACGAATGCAAAAAACAGTCCACTCTAAGAACAGGCCGCTTGGACACTTTCAGAACAGCTCTGTTAATGACTGAAAACAGCTCTCGAAGAGATTGTCAAAAGAGACTCTGAAAACGAAACGTTGATCACTTTTGAGCAAAAGGCTGCACACACGCAATTCAAGTTGCTCTGATTGTCATTTAGAGTTACAATATAGGATTATTCAACAACAAGTCAAAATGTGCTCGTGAAAGGCAGAAAACAACACTTTGATAGTTTGATATAACTTGAGAACGAATGCAAAAACAGTCCACTCTAAGAACAGGCCGCTTGGACACTTTCAGAACAGCTCTGTTAATGACTGAAAACAGCTCTCGAAGAGATTGTCAAAAGAGACTCTGAAAACGAAACGTTGATCACTTTTGAGCAAAAGGCTGCACACACGCAATTCAAGTTGCTCTGATTGTCATTTAGAGTTACAATATAGGATTATTCAACAACAAGTCAACATGTGCTCGTGAAAGGCAGAAAACAACACTTTGATAGTTTGATATAACTTGAGAACGAATGCAAAAAACAGTCCACTCTAAGAACAGGCCGCTTGGACACTTTCAGAACAGCTCTGTTAATGACTGAAAACAGCTCTCGAAGAGATTGTCAAAAGAGACTCTGAAAACGAAACGTTGATCACTTTTGAGCAAAAGGCTGCACACACGCAATTCAAGTTGCTCTGATTGTCATTTAGAGTTACATTATAGGATTATTCAACAACAAGTCAAAATGTGCTCGTGAAAGGCAGAAAACAACAATTTGATAGTTTGATATAACTTGAGAACGAATGCAAAAAACAGTCCACTCTAAGAACAGGCCGCTTGGACACTTTCAGAACAGCTCAGTTAATGACTGAAAACAGCTCTCGAAGAGATTGTCAAAAGAGACTCCGAAAACGAAACGTTGATCACTTTTGAGCAAAAGGCTGCACACACGCAATTCAAGTTGCTCTGATTGTCATTTAGAGTTACATTATAGGATTATTCAACAACAAGTCAAAATGTGCTCGTGAAAGGCAGAAAACAACACTTTGATAGTTTGATATAACTTGAGAACGAATGCAAAAACAGTCCACTCTAAGAACAGACCGCTTGGACACTTTCAGAACAGCTCTGTTAATGACTGAAAACAGCTCTCGAAGAGATTGTCAAAAGAGACTCTGAAAACGAAACGTTGATCACTTTTGAGCAAAAGGCTGCACACACGCAATTCAAGTTGCTCTGATTGTCATTTAGAGTTACATTATAGGATTATTCAACAACAAGTCAAAATGTGCTCGTGAAAGGCAGAAAACAACACTTTGATAGTTTGATATAACTTGAGAACGAATGCAAAAAACAGTCCACTCTAAGAACAGGCCGCTTGGACACTTTCAGAACAGCTCTGTTAATGACTGAAAACAGCTCTCGAAGAGATTGTCAAAAGAGACTCTGAAAACGAAACGTTGATCACTTTTGAGCAAAAGGCTGCACACACGCAATTCAAGTTGCTCTGATTGTCATTTAGAGTTACAATATAGGATTATTCAACAACAAGTCAAAATGTGCTCGTGAAAGGCAGAAAACAACACTTTGATAGTTTGATATAACTTGAGAACGAATGCAAAAAACAGTCCACTCTAAGAACAGGCCGCTTGGACACTTTCAGAACAGCTCAGTTAATGACTGAAAACAGCTCTCGAAGAGATTGTCAAAAGAGACTCTGAAAACGAAACGTTGATCACTTTTGAGCAAAAGGCTGCACACACGCAATTCAAGTTGCTCTGATTGTCATTTAGAGTTACATTATAGGATTATTCAACAACAAGTCAAAATGTGCTCGTGAAAGGCAGAAAACAACAATTTGATAGTTTGATATAACTTGAGAACGAATGCAAAAAACAGTCCACTCTAAGAACAGGCCGCTTGGACACTTTCAGAACAGCTCAGTTAATGACTGAAAACAGCTCTCGAAGAGATTGTCAAAAGAGACTCCGAAAACGAAACGTTGATCACTTTTGAGCAAAAGGCTGCACACACGCAATTCAAGTTGCTCTGATTGTCATTTAGAGTTACATTATAGGATTATTCAACAACAAGTCAAAATGTGCTCGTGAAAGGCAGAAAACAACACTTTGATAGTTTGATATAACTTGAGAACGAATGCAAAAACAGTCCACTCTAAGAACAGACCGCTTGGACACTTTCAGAACAGCTCTGTTAATGACTGAAAACAGCTCTCGAAGAGATTGTCAAAAGAGACTCTGAAAACGAAACGTTGATCACTTTTGAGCAAAAGGCTGCACACACGCAATTCAAGTTGCTCTGATTGTCATTTAGAGTTACATTATAGGATTATTCAACAACAAGTCAAAATGTGCTCGTGAAAGGCAGAAAACAACACTTTGATAGTTTGATATAACTTGAGAACGAATGCAAAAAACAGTCCACTCTAAGAACAGGCCGCTTGGACACTTTCAGAACAGCTCTGTTAATGACTGAAAACAGCTCTCGAAGAGATTGTCAAAAGAGACTCTGAAAACGAAACGTTGATCACTTTTGAGCAAAAGGCTGCACACACGCAATTCAAGTTGCTCTGATTGTCATTTAGAGTTACATTATAGGATTATTCAACAACAAGTCAAAATGTGCTCGTGAAAGGCAGAAAACAACACTTTGATAGTTTGATATAACTTGAGAACGAATGCAAAAAACAGTCCACTCTAAGAACAGGCCGCTTGGACACTTTCAGAACAGCTCTGTTAATGACTGAAAACAGCTCTCGAAGAGATTGTCAAAAGAGACTCCGAAAACGAAACGTTGATCAATTTTGAGCAAAAGGCTGCACACACGCAATTCAAGTTGCTCTGATTGTCATTTAGAGTTACATTATAGGAGCATTCAGCAACAAGTCAAAATGTGCTCCAGAAAAGCAGGAAACAACACTGATAGCACTTGAGAACGAATGCAAAAAACAGTCCACTCTAAGAACAGGCCGCTTGGACACTTTCAGAACAGCTCTGTTAATGACTGAAAACAGCTCTCGAAGAGATTGTCAAAAGAGACTCTGAAAACGAAACGTTGATCACTTTTGAGCAAAAGGCTGCACACACGCAATTCAAGTTGCTCTGATTGTCATTTAGAGTTACAATATAGGATTATTCAACAACAAGTCAAAATGTGCTCGTGAAAGGCAGAAAACAACACTTTGATAGTTTGATATAACTTGAGAACGAATGCAAAAAACAGTCCACTCTAAGAACAGGCCGCTTGGACACTTTCAGAACAGCTCAGTTAATGACTGAAAACAGCTCTCGAAGAGATTGTCAAAAGAGACTCCGAAAACGAAACGTTGATCACTTTTGAGCAAAAGGCTGCACACACGGAATTCAAGTTGCTCTGATTGTCATTTAGAGTTACATTATAGGATTATTCAACAAGTCAAAATGTGCTCGTGAAAGGCAGAAAACAACACTTTGATAGTTTGATATAACTTGAGAACGAATGCAAAAAACAGTCCACTCTAAGAACAGGCCGCTTGGACACTTTCAGAACAGCTCTGTTAATGACTGAAAACAGCTCTCGAAGAGATTGTCAAAAGAGACTCTGAAAACGAAACGTTGATCACTTTTGAGCAAAAGGCTGCACACACGCAATTCAAATTGCTCTGATTGTAATTTAGAGTTACATTATAGGATTATTCAACAACAAGTCAACATGTGCTCGTGAAAGGCAGAAAACAACACTTTGATAGTTTGATATAACTTGTGAACGAATGCAAAAAACAGTCCACTCTAAGAACAGGCCGCGTGGACACTTTCAGAACAGCTCTGTTAATGACTGAAAACAGCTCTCGAAGAGATTGTCAAAAGAGACTCTGAAAACGAAACGTTGATCACTTTTGAGCAAAAGGCTGCACACACGCAATTCAAGTTGCTCTGATTGTCATTTAGAGTTACATTATAGGATTATTCAACAACAAGTCAAAATGTGCTCGTGAAAGGCAGAAAACAACACTTTGATAGTTTGATATGACTTGAGAACGAATGCAAAAAACAGTCCACTCTAAGAACAGGCCGCTTGGACACTTTCAGAACAGCTCAGTTAATGACTGAAAACAGCTCTCGAAGAGATTGTCAAAAGAGACTCCGAAAACGAAACGTTGATCACTTTTGAGCAAAAGGCTGCACACACGCAATTCAAGTTGCTCTGATTGTCATTTAGAGTTACATTATAGGATTATTCAACAACAAGTCAAAATGTGCTCGTGAAAGGCAGAAAACAACACTTTGATAGTTTGATATAACTTGAGAACGAATGCAAAAACAGTCCACTCTAAGAACAGACCGCTTGGACACTTTCAGAACAGCTCTGTTAATGACTGAAAACAGCTCTCGAAGAGATTGTCAAAAGAGACTCTGAAAACGAAACGTTGATCACTTTTGAGCAAAAGGCTGCACACACGCAATTCAAGTTGCTCTGATTGTCATTTAGAGTTACATTATAGGATTATTCAACAACAAGTCAAAATGTGCTCGTGAAAGGCAGAAAACAACACTTTGATAGTTTGATATAACTTGAGAACGAATGCAAAAAACAGTCCACTCTAAGAACAGGCCGCTTGGACACTTTCAGAACAGCTCTGTTAATGACTGAAAACAGCTCTCGAAGAGATTGTCAAAAGAGACTCTGAAAACGAAACGTTGATCACTTTTGAGCAAAAGGCTGCACACACGCAATTCAAGTTGCTCTGATTGTCATTTAGAGTTACATTATAGGATTATTCAACAACAAGTCAAAATGTGCTCGTGAAAGGCAGAAAACAACAATTTGATAGTTTGATATAACTTGAGAACGAATGCAAAAAACAGTCCACTCTAAGAACAGGCCGCTTGGACACTTTCAGAACAGCTCTGTTAATGACTGAAAACAGCTCTCGAAGAGATTGTCAAAAGAGACTCCGAAAACGAAACGTTGATCACTTTTGAGCAAAAGGCTGCACACACGCAATTCAAGTTGCTCTGATTGTCATTTAGAGTTACATTATAGGATTATTCAACAACAAGTCAAAATGTGCTCGTGAAAGGCAGAAAACAACACTTTGATAGTTTGATATAACTTGAGAACGAATGCAAAAACAGTCCACTCTAAGAACAGGCCGCTTGGACACTTTCAGAACAGCTCTGTTAATGACTGAAAACAGCTCTCGAAGAGATTGTCAAAAGAGACTCTGAAAACGAAACGTTGATCACTTTTGAGCAAAAGGCTGCACACACGCAATTCAAGTTGCTCTGATTGTCATTTAGAGTTACAATATAGGATTATTCAACAACAAGTCAACATGTGCTCGTGAAAGGCAGAAAACAACACTTTGATAGTTTGATATAACTTGAGAACGAATGCAAAAAACAGTCCACTCTAAGAACAGGCCGCTTGGACACTTTCAGAACAGCTCAGTTAATGACTGAAAACAGCTCTCGAAGAGATTGTCAAAAGAGACTCTGAAAACGAAACGTTGATCACTTTTGAGCAAAAGGCTGCACACACGCAATTCAAGTTGCTCTGATTGTCATTTAGAGTTACATTATAGGATTATTCAACAACAAGTCAAAATGTGCTCGTGAAAGGCAGAAAACAACAATTTGATAGTTTGATATAACTTGAGAACGAATGCAAAAAACAGTCCACTCTAAGAACAGGCCGCTTGGACACTTTCAGAACAGCTCAGTTAATGACTGAAAACAGCTCTCGAAGAGATTGTCAAAAGAGACTCCGAAAACGAAACGTTGATCACTTTTGAGCAAAAGGCTGCACACACGCAATTCAAGTTGCTCTGATTGTCATTTAGAGTTACATTATAGGATTATTCAACAACAAGTCAAAATGTGCTCGTGAAAGGCAGAAAACAACACTTTGATAGTTTGATATAACTTGAGAACGAATGCAAAAACAGTCCACTCTAAGAACAGACCGCTTGGACACTTTCAGAACAGCTCTGTTAATGACTGAAAACAGCTCTCGAAGAGATTGTCAAAAGAGACTCTGAAAACGAAACGTTGATCACTTTTGAGCAAAAGGCTGCACACACGCAATTCAAGTTGCTCTGATTGTCATTTAGAGTTACATTATAGGATTATTCAACAACAAGTCAAAATGTGCTCGTGAAAGGCAGAAAACAACACTTTGATAGTTTGATATAACTTGAGAACGAATGCAAAAAACAGTCCACTCTAAGAACAGGCCGCTTGGACACTTTCAGAACAGCTCTGTTAATGACTGAAAACAGCTCTCGAAGAGATTGTCAAAAGAGACTCTGAAAACGAAACGTTGATCACTTTTGAGCAAAAGGCTGCACACACGCAATTCAAGTTGCTCTGATTGTCATTTAGAGTTACAATATAGGATTATTCAACAACAAGTCAAAATGTGCTCGTGAAAGGCAGAAAACAACACTTTGATAGTTTGATATAACTTGAGAACGAATGCAAAAACAGTCCACTCTAAGAACAGGCCGCTTGGACACTTTCAGAACAGCTCTGTTAATGACTGAAAACAGCTCTCGAAGAGATTGTCAAAAGAGACTCTGAAAACGAAACGTTGATCACTTTTGAGCAAAAGGCTGCACACACGCAATTCAAGTTGCTCTGATTGTCATTTAGAGTTACAATATAGGATTATTCAACAACAAGTCAACATGTGCTCGTGAAAGGCAGAAAACAACACTTTGATAGTTTGATATAACTTGAGAACGAATGCAAAAAACAGTCCACTCTAAGAACAGGCCGCTTGGACACTTTCAGAACAGCTCAGTTAATGACTGAAAACAGCTCTCGAAGAGATTGTCAAAAGAGACTCTGAAAACGAAACGTTGATCACTTTTGAGCAAAAGGCTGCACACACGCAATTCAAGTTGCTCTGATTGTCATTTAGAGTTACATTATAGGATTATTCAACAACAAGTCAAAATGTGCTCGTGAAAGGCAGAAAACAACAATTTGATAGTTTGATATAACTTGAGAACGAATGCAAAAAACAGTCCACTCTAAGAACAGGCCGCTTGGACACTTTCAGAACAGCTCAGTTAATGACTGAAAACAGCTCTCGAAGAGATTGTCAAAAGAGACTCCGAAAACGAAACGTTGATCACTTTTGAGCAAAAGGCTGCACACACGCAATTCAAGTTGCTCTGATTGTCATTTAGAGTTACATTATAGGATTATTCAACAACAAGTCAAAATGTGCTCGTGAAAGGCAGAAAACAACACTTTGATAGTTTGATATAACTTGAGAACGAATGCAAAAACAGTCCACTCTAAGAACAGACCGCTTGGACACTTTCAGAACAGCTCTGTTAATGACTGAAAACAGCTCTCGAAGAGATTGTCAAAAGAGACTCTGAAAACGAAACGTTGATCACTTTTGAGCAAAAGGCTGCACACACGCAATTCAAGTTGCTCTGATTGTCATTTAGAGTTACATTATAGGATTATTCAACAACAAGTCAAAATGTGCTCGTGAAAGGCAGAAAACAACACTTTGATAGTTTGATATAACTTGAGAACGAATGCAAAAAACAGTCCACTCTAAGAACAGGCCGCTTGGACACTTTCAGAACAGCTCTGTTAATGACTGAAAACAGCTCTCGAAGAGATTGTCAAAAGAGACTCTGAAAACGAAACGTTGATCACTTTTGAGCAAAAGGCTGCACACACGCAATTCAAGTTGCTCTGATTGTCATTTAGAGTTACAATATAGGATTATTCAACAACAAGTCAAAATGTGCTCGTGAAAGGCAGAAAACAACACTTTGATAGTTTGATATAACTTGAGAACGAATGCAAAAAACAGTCCACTCTAAGAACAGGCCGCTTGGACACTTTCAGAACAGCTCAGTTAATGACTGAAAACAGCTCTCGAAGAGATTGTCAAAAGAGACTCTGAAAACGAAACGTTGATCACTTTTGAGCAAAAGGCTGCACACACGCAATTCAAGTTGCTCTGATTGTCATTTAGAGTTACATTATAGGATTATTCAACAACAAGTCAAAATGTGCTCGTGAAAGGCAGAAAACAACAATTTGATAGTTTGATATAACTTGAGAACGAATGCAAAAAACAGTCCACTCTAAGAACAGGCCGCTTGGACACTTTCAGAACAGCTCAGTTAATGACTGAAAACAGCTCTCGAAGAGATTGTCAAAAGAGACTCCGAAAACGAAACGTTGATCACTTTTGAGCAAAAGGCTGCACACACGCAATTCAAGTTGCTCTGATTGTCATTTAGAGTTACATTATAGGATTATTCAACAACAAGTCAAAATGTGCTCGTGAAAGGCAGAAAACAACACTTTGATAGTTTGATATAACTTGAGAACGAATGCAAAAAACAGTCCACTCTAAGAACAGGCCGCTTGGACACTTTCAGAACAGCTCTGTTAATGACTGAAAACAGCTCTCGAAGAGATTGTCAAAAGAGACTCCGAAAACGAAACGTTGATCAATTTTGAGCAAAAGGCTGCACACACGCAATTCAAGTTGCTCTGATTGTCATTTAGAGTTACATTATAGGAGCATTCAGCAACAAGTCAAAATGTGCTCCAGAAAAGCAGGAAACAACACTGATAGCACTTGAGAACGAATGCAAAAAACAGTCCACTCTAAGAACAGGCCGCTTGGACACTTTCAGAACAGCTCTGTTAATGACTGAAAACAGCTCTCGAAGAGATTGTCAAAAGAGACTCCGAAAATGAAACGTTGATCACTTTTGAGCAAAAGGCTGCACACACGCAATTCAAGTTGCTCTGATTGTCATTTAGAGTTACATTATAGGATTATTCAACAAGTCAAAATGTGCTCGTGAAAGGCAGAAAACAACACTTTGATAGTTTGATATGACTTGAGAACGAATGCAAAAAACAGTCCACTCTAAGAACAGGCCGCTTGGACACTTTCAGAACAGCTCAGTTAATGACTGAAAACAGCTCTAGAAGAGATTGTCAAAAGAGACTCCGAAAACGAAACGTTGATCACTTTTGAGCAAAAGGCTGCACACACGCAATTCAAGTTGCTCTGATTGTCATTTAGAGTTACATTATAGGATTATTCAACAACAAGTCAAAATGTGCTCGTGAAAGGCAGAAAACAACACTTTGATAGTTTGATATAACTTGAGAACGAATGCAAAAAACAGTCCACTCTAAGAACAGGCCGCTTGGACACTTTCAGAACAGCTCTGTTAATGACTGAAAACAGCTCTCGAAGAGATTGTCAAAAGAGACTCTGAAAACGAAACGTTGATCACTTTTGAGCAAAAGGCTGCACACACGCAATTCAAGTTGCTCTGATTGTCATTTAGAGTTACATTATAGGATTATTCAACAACAAGTCAAAATGTGCTCTTGAAAGGCAGAAAACAACACTTTGATAGTTTGATATAACTTGAGAACGAATGCAAAAAACAGTCCACTCTAAGAACAGGCCGCTTGGACACTTTCAGAACAGCTCTGTTAATGACTGAAAACAGCTCTCGAAGAGATTGTCAAAAGAGACTCTGAAAACGAAACGTTGATCACTTTTGAGCAAAAGGCTGCACACACGCAATTCAAGTTGCTCTGATTGTCATTTAGAGTTACATTATAGGATTATTCAACAACAAGTCAAAATGTGCTCGTGAAAGGCAGAAAACAACACTTTGATAGTTTGATATAACTTGAGAACGAATGCAAAAACAGTCCACTCTAAGAACAGACCGCTTGGACACTTTCAGAACAGCTCTGTTTAATGACTGAAAACAGCTCTCGAAGAGATTGTCAAAAGAGACTCTGAAAACGAAACGTTGATCACTTTTGAGCAAAAGGCTGCACACACGCAATTCAAGTTGCTCTGATTGTCATTTAGAGTTACATTATAGGATTATTCAACAACAAGTCAAAATGTGCTCGTGAAAGGCAGAAAACAACACTTTGATAGTTTGATATGACTTGAGAACGAATGCAAAAAACAGTCCACTCTAAGAACAGGCCGCTTGGACACTTTCAGAACAGCTCAGTTAATGACTGAAAACAGCTCTAGAAGAGATTGTCAAAAGAGACTCCGAAAACGAAACGTTGATCACTTTTGAGCAAAAGGCTGCACACACGCAATTCAAGTTGCTCTGATTGTCATTTAGAGTTACATTATAGGATTATTCAACAACAAGTCAAAATGTGCTCGTGAAAGGCAGAAAACAACACTTTGATAGTTTGATATAACTTGAGAACGAATGCAAAAAACAGTCCACTCTAAGAACAGGCCGCTTGGACACTTTCAGAACAGCTCTGTTAATGACTGAAAACAGCTCTCGAAGAGATTGTCAAAAGAGACTCTGAAAACGAAACGTTGATCACTTTTGAGCAAAAGGCTGCACACACGCAATTCAAGTTGCTCTGATTGTCATTTAGAGTTACATTATAGGATTATTCAACAACAAGTCAAAATGTGCTCTTGAAAGGCAGAAAACAACACTTTGATAGTTTGATATAACTTGAGAACGAATGCAAAAAACAGTCCACTCTAAGAACAGGCCGCTTGGACACTTTCAGAACAGCTCTGTTAATGACTGAAAACAGCTCTCGAAGAGATTGTCAAAAGAGACTCTGAAAACGAAACGTTGATCACTTTTGAGCAAAAGGCTGCACACACGCAATTCAAGTTGCTCTGATTGTCATTTAGAGTTACATTATAGGATTATTCAACAACAAGTCAAAATGTGCTCGTGAAAGGCAGAAAACAACACTTTGATAGTTTGATATGACTTGAGAACGAATGCAAAAAACAGTCCACTCTAAGAACAGGCCGCTTGGACACTTTCAGAACAGCTCAGTTAATGACTGAAAACAGCTCTCGAAGAGATTGTCAAAAGAGACTCCGAAAACGAAACGTTGATCACTTTTGAGCAAAAGGCTGCACACACGCAATTCAAGTTGCTCTGATTGTCATTTAGAGTTACATTATAGGATTATTCAACAACAAGTCAAAATGTGCTCGTGAAAGGCAGAAAACAACACTTTGATAGTTTGATATAACTTGAGAACGAATGCAAAAAACAGTCCACTCTAAGAACAGGCCGCTTGGACACTTTCAGAACAGCTCTGTTAATGACTGAAAACAGCTCTCGAAGAGATTGTCAAAAGAGACTCTGAAAACGAAACGTTGATCACTTTTGAGCAAAAGGCTGCACACACGCAATTCAAGTTGCTCTGATTGTCATTTAGAGTTACATTATAGGATTATTCAACAACAAGTCAAAATGTGCTCTTGAAAGGCAGAAAACAACACTTTGATAGTTTGATATAACTTGAGAACGAATGCAAAAAACAGTCCACTCTAAGAACAGGCCGCTTGGACACTTTCAGAACAGCTCTGTTAATGACTGAAAACAGCTCTCGAAGAGATTGTCAAAAGAGACTCTGAAAACGAAACGTTGATCACTTTTGAGCAAAAGGCTGCACACACGCAATTCAAGTTGCTCTGATTGTCATTTAGAGTTACATTATAGGATTATTCAACAACAAGTCAAAATGTGCTCGTGAAAGGCAGAAAACAACACTTTGATAGTTTGATATAACTTGAGAACGAATGCAAAAAACAGTCCACTCTAAGAACAGGCCGCTTGGACACTTTCAGAACAGCTCTGTTAATGACTGAAAACAGCTCTCGAAGAGATTGTCAAAAGAGACTCTGAAAACGAAACGTTGATCACTTTTGAGCAAAAGGCTGCACACACGCAATTCAAGTTGCTCTGATTGTCATTTAGAGTTACAATATAGGATTATTCAACAACAAGTCAAAATGTGCTCGTGAAAGGCAGAAAACAACACTTTGATAGTTTGATATAACTTGAGAACGAATGCAAAAAACAGTCCACTCTAAGAACAGGCCGCTTGGACACTTTCAGAACAGCTCAGTTAATGACTGAAAACAGCTCTCGAAGAGATTGTCAAAAGAGACTCTGAAAACGAAACGTTGATCACTTTTGAGCAAAAGGCTGCACACACGCAATTCAAGTTGCTCTGATTGTCATTTAGAGTTACATTATAGGATTATTCAACAACAAGTCAAAATGTGCTCGTGAAAGGCAGAAAACAACAATTTGATAGTTTGATATAACTTGAGAACGAATGCAAAAAACAGTCCACTCTAAGAACAGGCCGCTTGGACACTTTCAGAACAGCTCAGTTAATGACTGAAAACAGCTCTCGAAGAGATTGTCAAAAGAGACTCCGAAAACGAAACGTTGATCACTTTTGAGCAAAAGGCTGCACACACGCAATTCAAGTTGCTCTGATTGTCATTTAGAGTTACATTATAGGACTATTCAACAACAAGTCAAAATGTGCTCGTGAAAGGCAGAAAACAACACTTTGATAGTTTGATATAACTTGAGAACGAATGCAAAAACAGTCCACTCTAAGAACAGACCGCTTGGACACTTTCAGAACAGCTCTGTTTAATGACTGAAAACAGCTCTCGAAGAGATTGTCAAAAGAGACTCTGAAAACGAAACGTTGATCACTTTTGAGCAAAAGGCTGCACACACGCAATTCAAGTTGCTCTGATTGTCATTTAGAGTTACATTATAGGATTATTCAACAACAAGTCAAAATGTGCTCGTGAAAGGCAGAAAACAACACTTTGATAGTTTGATATAACTTGAGAACGAATGCAAAAAACAGTCCACTCTAAGAACAGGCCGCTTGGACACTTTCAGAACAGCTCTGTTAATGACTGAAAACAGCTCTCGAAGAGATTGTCAAAAGAGACTCCGAAAACGAAACGTTGATCACTTTTGAGCAAAAGGCTGCACACACGCAATTCAAGTTGCTCTGATTGTCATTTAGAGTTACATTATAGGATTATTCAACAACAAGTCAAAATGTGCTCGTGAAAGGCAGAAAACAACACTTTGATAGTTTGATATAACTTGAGAACGAATGCAAAAAACAGTCCACTCTAAGAACAGGCCGCTTGGACACTTTCAGAACAGCTCTGTTAATGACTGAAAACAGCTCTCGAAGAGATTGTCAAAAGAGACTCTGAAAACGAAACGTTGATCACTTTTGAGCAAAAGGCTGCACACACGCAATTCAAGTTGCTCTGATTGTCATTTAGAGTTACATTATAGGATTATTCAACAACAAGTCAAAATGTGCTCGTGAAAGGCAGAAAACAACACTTTGATAGTTTGATATAACTTGAGAACGAATGCAAAAAACAGTCCACTCTAAGAACAGGCCGCTTGGACACTTTCAGAACAGCTCAGTTAATGACTGAAAACAGCTCTCGAAGAGATTGTCAAAAGAGACTCTGAAAACGAAACGTTGATCACTTTTGAGCAAAAGGCTGCACACACGCAATTCAAGTTGCTCTGATTGTCATTTAGAGTTACATTATAGGATTATTCAACAACAAGTCAAAATGTGCTCGTGAAAGGCAGAAAACAACAATTTGATAGTTTGATATAACTTGAGAACGAATGCAAAAAACAGTCCACTCTAAGAACAGGCCGCTTGGACACTTTCAGAACAGCTCAGTTAATGACTGAAAACAGCTCTCGAAGAGATTGTCAAAAGAGACTCCGAAAACGAAACGTTGATCACTTTTGAGCAAAAGGCTGCACACACGCAATTCAAGTTGCTCTGATTGTCATTTAGAATTACAATATAGGATTATTCAACAACAAGTCAAAATGTGCTCGTGAAAGGCAGAAAACAACACTTTGATAGTTTGATATAACTTGAGAACGAATGCAAAAAACAGTCCACTCTAAGAACAGGCCGCTTGGACACTTTCAGAACAGCTCAGTTAATGACTGAAAACAGCTCTCGAAGAGATTGTCAAAAGAGGCTCCGAAAACGAAACGTTGATCACTTTTGAGCAAAAGGCTGCACACACGGAATTCAAGTTGTCTGATTGTCATTTAGAGTTACATTATAGGATTATTCAACAAGTCAAAATGTGCTCGTGAAAGGCAGAAAACAACACTTTGATAGTTTGATATAACTTGAGAACGAATGCAAAAAACAGTCCACTCTAAGAACAGGCCGCTTGGACACTTTCAGAACAGCTCTGTTAATGACTGAAAACAGCTCTCGAAGAGATTGTCAAAAGAGACTCTGAAAACGAAACGTTGATCACTTTTGAGCAAAAGGCTGCACACACGCAATTCAAGTTGCTCTGATTGTAATTTAGAGTTACATTATAGGATTATTCAACAACAAGTCAACATGTGCTCGTGAAAGGCAGAAAACAACACTTTGATAGTTTGATATAACTTGTGAACGAATGCAAAAAACAGTCCACTCTAAGAACAGGCCGCGTGGACACTTTCAGAACAGCTCTGTTAATGACTGAAAACAGCTCTCGAAGAGATTGTCAAAAGAGACTCTGAAAACGAAACGTTGATCACTTTTGAGCAAAAGGCTGCACACACGCAATTCAAGTTGCTCTGATTGTCATTTAGAGTTACATTATAGGATTATTCAACAACAAGTCAAAATGTGCTCGTGAAAGGCAGAAAACAACACTTTGATAGTTTGATATGACTTGAGAACGAATGCAAAAAACAGTCCACTCTAAGAACAGGCCGCTTGGACACTTTCAGAACAGCTCAGTTAATGACTGAAAACAGCTCTCGAAGAGATTGTCAAAAGAGACTCCGAAAACGAAACGTTGATCACTTTTGAGCAAAAGGCTGCACACACGCAATTCAAGTTGCTCTGATTGTCATTTAGAGTTACATTATAGGATTATTCAACAACAAGTCAAAATGTGCTCGTGAAAGGCAGAAAACAACACTTTGATAGTTTGATATAACTTGAGAACGAATGCAAAAACAGTCCACTCTAAGAACAGGCCGCTTGGACACTTTCAGAACAGCTCTGTTAATGACTGAAAACAGCTCTCGAAGAGATTGTCAAAAGAGACTCTGAAAACGAAACGTTGATCACTTTTGAGCAAAAGGCTGCACACACGCAATTCAAGTTGCTCTGATTGTCATTTAGAGTTACATTATAGGATTATTCAACAACAAGTCAAAATGTGCTCGTGAAAGGCAGAAAACAACAATTTGATAGTTTGATATAACTTGAGAACGAATGCAAAAAACAGTCCACTCTAAGAACAGGCCGCTTGGACACTTTCAGAACAGCTCTGTTAATGACTGAAAACAGCTCTCGAAGAGATTGTCAAAAGAGACTCCGAAAACGAAACGTTGATCACTTTTGAGCAAAAGGCTGCACACACGCAATTCAAGTTGCTCTGATTGTCATTTAGAGTTACATTATAGGATTATTCAACAACAAGTCAAAATGTGCTCGTGAAAGGCAGAAAACAACACTTTGATAGTTTGATATAACTTGAGAACGAATGCAAAAACAGTCCACTCTAAGAACAGGCCGCTTGGACACTTTCAGAACAGCTCTGTTAATGACTGAAAACAGCTCTCGAAGAGATTGTCAAAAGAGACTCTGAAAACGAAACGTTGATCACTTTTGAGCAAAAGGCTGCACACACGCAATTCAAGTTGCTCTGATTGTCATTTAGAGTTACAATATAGGATTATTCAACAACAAGTCAAAATGTGCTCGTGAAAGGCAGAAAACAACACTTTGATAGTTTGATATAACTTGAGAACGAATGCAAAAAACAGTCCACTCTAAGAACAGGCCGCTTGGACACTTTCAGAACAGCTCAGTTAATGACTGAAAACAGCTCTCGAAGAGATTGTCAAAAGAGACTCTGAAAACGAAACGTTGATCACTTTTGAGCAAAAGGCTGCACACACGCAATTCAAGTTGCTCTGATTGTCATTTAGAGTTACATTATAGGATTATTCAACAACAAGTCAAAATGTGCTCGTGAAAGGCAGAAAACAACAATTTGATAGTTTGATATAACTTGAGAACGAATGCAAAAAACAGTCCACTCTAAGAACAGGCCGCTTGGACACTTTCAGAACAGCTCAGTTAATGACTGAAAACAGCTCTCGAAGAGATTGTCAAAAGAGACTCCGAAAACGAAACGTTGATCACTTTTGAGCAAAAGGCTGCACACACGCAATTCAAGTTGCTCTGATTGTCATTTAGAGTTACATTATAGGATTATTCAACAACAAGTCAAAATGTGCTCGTGAAAGGCAGAAAACAACACTTTGATAGTTTGATATAACTTGAGAACGAATGCAAAAACAGTCCACTCTAAGAACAGACCGCTTGGACACTTTCAGAACAGCTCTGTTAATGACTGAAAACAGCTCTCGAAGAGATTGTCAAAAGAGACTCTGAAAACGAAACGTTGATCACTTTTGAGCAAAAGGCTGCACACACGCAATTCAAGTTGCTCTGATTGTCATTTAGAGTTACATTATAGGATTATTCAACAACAAGTCAAAATGTGCTCGTGAAAGGCAGAAAACAACACTTTGATAGTTTGATATAACTTGAGAACGAATGCAAAAAACAGTCCACTCTAAGAACAGGCCGCTTGGACACTTTCAGAACAGCTCTGTTAATGACTGAAAACAGCTCTCGAAGAGATTGTCAAAAGAGACTCTGAAAACGAAACGTTGATCACTTTTGAGCAAAAGGCTGCACACACGCAATTCAAGTTGCTCTGATTGTCATTTAGAGTTACAATATAGGATTATTCAACAACAAGTCAAAATGTGCTCGTGAAAGGCAGAAAACAACACTTTGATAGTTTGATATAACTTGAGAACGAATGCAAAAAACAGTCCACTCTAAGAACAGGCCGCTTGGACACTTTCAGAACAGCTCAGTTAATGACTGAAAACAGCTCTCGAAGAGATTGTCAAAAGAGACTCTGAAAACGAAACGTTGATCACTTTTGAGCAAAAGGCTGCACACACGCAATTCAAGTTGCTCTGATTGTCATTTAGAGTTACATTATAGGATTATTCAACAACAAGTCAAAATGTGCTCGTGAAAGGCAGAAAACAACAATTTGATAGTTTGATATAACTTGAGAACGAATGCAAAAAACAGTCCACTCTAAGAACAGGCCGCTTGGACACTTTCAGAACAGCTCAGTTAATGACTGAAAACAGCTCTCGAAGAGATTGTCAAAAGAGACTCCGAAAACGAAACGTTGATCACTTTTGAGCAAAAGGCTGCACACACGCAATTCAAGTTGCTCTGATTGTCATTTAGAGTTACATTATAGGATTATTCAACAACAAGTCAAAATGTGCTCGTGAAAGGCAGAAAACAACACTTTGATAGTTTGATATAACTTGAGAACGAATGCAAAAACAGTCCACTCTAAGAACAGACCGCTTGGACACTTTCAGAACAGCTCTGTTTAATGACTGAAAACAGCTCTCGAAGAGATTGTCAAAAGAGACTCTGAAAACGAAACGTTGATCACTTTTGAGCAAAAGGCTGCACACACGCAATTCAAGTTGCTCTGATTGTCATTTAGAGTTACATTATAGGATTATTCAACAACAAGTCAAAATGTGCTCGTGAAAGGCAGAAAACAACACTTTGATAGTTTGATATAACTTGAGAACGAATGCAAAAAACAGTCCACTCTAAGAACAGGCCGCTTGGACACTTTCAGAACAGCTCTGTTAATGACTGAAAACAGCTCTCGAAGAGATTGTCAAAAGAGACTCCGAAAACGAAACGTTGATCACTTTTGAGCAAAAGGCTGCACACACGCAATTCAAGTTGCTCTGATTGTCATTTAGAGTTACATTATAGGATTATTCAACAACAAGTCAAAATGTGCTCGTGAAAGGCAGAAAACAACACTTTGATAGTTTGATATAACTTGAGAACGAATGCAAAAAACAGTCCACTCTAAGAACAGGCCGCTTGGACACTTTCAGAACAGCTCTGTTAATGACTGAAAACAGCTCTCGAAGAGATTGTCAAAAGAGACTCTGAAAACGAAACGTTGATCACTTTTGAGCAAAAGGCTGCACACACGCAATTCAAGTTGCTCTGATTGTCATTTAGAGTTACATTATAGGATTATTCAACAACAAGTCAAAATGTGCTCGTGAAAGGCAGAAAACAACACTTTGATAGTTTGATATAACTTGAGAACGAATGCAAAAAACAGTCCACTCTAAGAACAGGCCGCTTGGACACTTTCAGAACAGCTCAGTTAATGACTGAAAACAGCTCTCGAAGAGATTGTCAAAAGAGACTCTGAAAACGAAACGTTGATCACTTTTGAGCAAAAGGCTGCACACACGCAATTCAAGTTGCTCTGATTGTCATTTAGAGTTACATTATAGGATTATTCAACAACAAGTCAAAATGTGCTCGTGAAAGGCAGAAAACAACAATTTGATAGTTTGATATAACTTGAGAACGAATGCAAAAAACAGTCCACTCTAAGAACAGGCCGCTTGGACACTTTCAGAACAGCTCAGTTAATGACTGAAAACAGCTCTCGAAGAGATTGTCAAAAGAGACTCCGAAAACGAAACGTTGATCACTTTTGAGCAAAAGGCTGCACACACGCAATTCAAGTTGCTCTGATTGTCATTTAGAGTTACAATATAGGATTATTCAACAACAAGTCAAAATGTGCTCGTGAAAGGCAGAAAACAACACTTTGATAGTTTGATATAACTTGAGAACGAATGCAAAAAACAGTCCACTCTAAGAACAGGCCGCTTGGACACTTTCAGAACAGCTCAGATAATGACTGAAAACAGCTCTCGAAGAGATTGTCAAAAGAGACTCCGAAAACGAAACGTTGATCACTTTTGAGCAAAAGGCTGCACACACGGAATTCAAGTTGCTCTGATTGTCATTTAGAGTTACATTATAGGATTATTCAACAAGTCAAAATGTGCTCGTGAAAGGCAGAAAACAACACTTTGATAGTTTGATATAACTTGAGAACGAATGCAAAAAACAGTCCACTCTAAGAACAGGCCGCTTGGACACTTTCAGAACAGCTCTGTTAATGACTGAAAACAGCTCTCGAAGAGATTGTCAAAAGAGACTCTGAAAACGAAACGTTGATCACTTTTGAGCAAAAGGCTGCACACACGCAATTCAAGTTGCTCTGATTGTAATTTAGAGTTACATTATAGGATTATTCAACAACAAGTCAACATGTGCTCGTGAAAGGCAGAAAACAACACTTTGATAGTTTGATATAACTTGTGAACGAATGCAAAAAACAGTCCACTCTAAGAACAGGCCGCGTGGACACTTTCAGAACAGCTCTGTTAATGACTGAAAACAGCTCTCGAAGAGATTGTCAAAAGAGACTCTGAAAACGAAACGTTGATCACTTTTGAGCAAAAGGCTGCACACACGCAATTCAAGTTGCTCTGATTGTCATTTAGAGTTACATTATAGGATTATTCAACAACAAGTCAAAATGTGCTCGTGAAAGGCAGAAAACAACAATTTGATAGTTTGATATAACTTGAGAACGAATGCAAAAAACAGTCCACTCTAAGAACAGGCCGCTTGGACACTTTCAGAACAGCTCAGTTAATGACTGAAAACAGCTCTCGAAGAGATTGTCAAAAGAGACTCCGAAAACGAAACGTTGATCACTTTTGAGCAAAAGGCTGCACACACGCAATTCAAGTTGCTCTGATTGTCATTTAGAGTTACATTATAGGATTATTCAACAACAAGTCAAAATGTGCTCGTGAAAGGCAGAAAACAACACTTTGATAGTTTGATATAACTTGAGAACGAATGCAAAAACAGTCCACTCTAAGAACAGACCGCTTGGACACTTTCAGAACAGCTCTGTTAATGACTGAAAACAGCTCTCGAAGAGATTGTCAAAAGAGACTCTGAAAACGAAACGTTGATCACTTTTGAGCAAAAGGCTGCACACACGCAATTCAAGTTGCTCTGATTGTCATTTAGAGTTACATTATAGGATTATTCAACAACAAGTCAAAATGTGCTCGTGAAAGGCAGAAAACAACACTTTGATAGTTTGATATAACTTGAGAACGAATGCAAAAAACAGTCCACTCTAAGAACAGGCCGCTTGGACACTTTCAGAACAGCTCTGTTAATGACTGAAAACAGCTCTCGAAGAGATTGTCAAAAGAGACTCCGAAAATGAAACGTTGATCACTTTTGAGCAAAAGGCTGCACACACGCAATTCAAGTTGCTCTGATTGTCATTTAGAGTTACATTATAGGAGCATTCAGCAACAAGTCAAAATGTGCTCCAGAAAAGCAGGAAACAACACTGATAGCACTTGAGAACGAATGCAAAAAACAGTCCACTCTAAGAACAGGCCGCTTGGACACTTTCAGAACAGCTCTGTTAATGACTGAAAACAGCTCTCGAAGAGATTGTCAAAAGAGACTCCGAAAATGAAACGTTGATCACTTTTGAGCAAAAGGCTGCACACACGCAATTCAAGTTGCTCTGATTGTCATTTAGAGTTACATTATAGGATTATTCAACAAGTCAAAATGTGCTCGTGAAAGGCAGAAAACAACACTTTGATAGTTTGATATGACTTGAGAACGAATGCAAAAAACAGTCCACTCTAAGAACAGGCCGCTTGGACACTTTCAGAACAGCTCAGTTAATGACTGAAAACAGCTCTAGAAGAGATTGTCAAAAGAGACTCCGAAAACGAAACGTTGATCACTTTTGAGCAAAAGGCTGCACACACGCAATTCAAGTTGCTCTGATTGTCATTTAGAGTTACATTATAGGATTATTCAACAACAAGTCAAAATGTGCTCGTGAAAGGCAGAAAACAACACTTTGATAGTTTGATATAACTTGAGAACGAATGCAAAAAACAGTCCACTCTAAGAACAGGCCGCTTGGACACTTTCAGAACAGCTCTGTTAATGACTGAAAACAGCTCTCGAAGAGATTGTCAAAAGAGACTCTGAAAACGAAACGTTGATCACTTTTGAGCAAAAGGCTGCACACACGCAATTCAAGTTGCTCTGATTGTCATTTAGAGTTACATTATAGGATTATTCAACAACAAGTCAAAATGTGCTCTTGAAAGGCAGAAAACAACACTTTGATAGTTTGATATAACTTGAGAACGAATGCAAAAAACAGTCCACTCTAAGAACAGGCCGCTTGGACACTTTCAGAACAGCTCTGTTAATGACTGAAAACAGCTCTCGAAGAGATTGTCAAAAGAGACTCTGAAAACGAAACGTTGATCACTTTTGAGCAAAAGGCTGCACACACGCAATTCAAGTTGATCTGATTGTCATTTAGAGTTACATTATAGGATTATTCAACAACAAGTCAAAATGTGCTCGTGAAAGGCAGAAAACAACACTTTGATAGTTTGATATAACTTGAGAACGAATGCAAAAACAGTCCACTCTAAGAACAGACCGCTTGGACACTTTCAGAACAGCTCTGTTTAATGACTGAAAACAGCTCTCGAAGAGATTGTCAAAAGAGACTCTGAAAACGAAACGTTGATCACTTTTGAGCAAAAGGCTGCACACACGCAATTCAAGTTGCTCTGATTGTCATTTAGAGTTACATTATAGGATTATTCAACAACAAGTCAAAATGTGCTCGTGAAAGGCAGAAAACAACACTTTGATAGTTTGATATAACTTGAGAACGAATGCAAAAAACAGTCCACTCTAAGAACAGGCCGCTTGGACACTTTCAGAACAGCTCTGTTAATGACTGAAAACAGCTCTCGAAGAGATTGTCAAAAGAGACTCCGAAAACGAAACGTTGATCACTTTTGAGCAAAAGGCTGCACACACGCAATTCAAGTTGCTCTGATTGTCATTTAGAGTTACATTATAGGATTATTCAACAACAAGTCAAAATGTGCTCGTGAAAGGCAGAAAACAACACTTTGATAGTTTGATATAACTTGAGAACGAATGCAAAAAACAGTCCACTCTAAGAACAGGCCGCTTGGACACTTTCAGAACAGCTCTGTTAATGACTGAAAACAGCTCTCGAAGAGATTGTCAAAAGAGACTCTGAAAACGAAACGTTGATCACTTTTGAGCAAAAGGCTGCACACACGCAATTCAAGTTGCTCTGATTGTCATTTAGAGTTACAATATAGGATTATTCAACAACAAGTCAAAATGTGCTCGTGAAAGGCAGAAAACAACACTTTGATAGTTTGATATAACTTGAGAACGAATGCAAAAAACAGTCCACTCTAAGAACAAGCCGCTTGGACACTTTCAGAACAGCTCAGTTAATGACTGAAAACAGCTCTCGAAGAGATTGTCAAAAGAGACTCTGAAAACGAAACGTTGATCACTTTTGAGCAAAAGGCTGCACACACGCAATTCAAGTTGCTCTGATTGTCATTTAGAGTTACATTATAGGATTATTCAACAACAAGTCAAAATGTGCTCGTGAAAGGCAGAAAACAACACTTTGATAGTTTGATATGACTTGAGAACGAATGCAAAAAACAGTCCACTCTAAGAACAGGCCGCTTGGACACTTTCAGAACAGCTCAGTTAATGACTGAAAACAGCTCTAGAAGAGATTGTCAAAAGAGACTCCGAAAACGAAACGTTGATCACTTTTGAGCAAAAGGCTGCACACACGCAATTCAAGTTGCTCTGATTGTCATT
Organism: Nansenia antarctica; assembly: GCF_963989245.1. Taxonomy (NCBI): domain Eukaryota; kingdom Metazoa; phylum Chordata; class Actinopteri; order Argentiniformes; family Microstomatidae; genus Nansenia; species Nansenia antarctica. Next base: position 26,279,634 of record NC_137685.1, on the reverse strand, counting down.
TAGAGTTACATTATAGGATTATTCAACAACAAGTCAAAATGTGCTCGTGAAAGGCAGAAAACAACACTTTGATAGTTTGATATAACTTGAGAACGAATGCAAAAAACAGTCCACTCTAAGAACAGGCCGCTTGGACACTTTCAGAACAGCTCTGTTAATGACTGAAAACAGCTCTCGAAGAGATTGTCAAAAGAGACTCTGAAAACGAAACGTTGATCACTTTTGAGCAAAAGGCTGCACACACGCAATTCAAGTTGCTCTGATTGTCATTTAGAGTTACATTATAGGATTATTCAACAACAAGTCAAAATGTGCTCTTGAAAGGCAGAAAACAACACTTTGATAGTTTGATATAACTTGAGAACGAATGCAAAAAACAGTCCACTCTAAGAACAGGCCGCTTGGACACTTTCAGAACAGCTCTGTTAATGACTGAAAACAGCTCTCGAAGAGATTGTCAAAAGAGACTCTGAAAACGAAACGTTGATCACTTTTGAGCAAAAGGCTGCACACACGCAATTCAAGTTGCTCTGATTGTCATTTAGAGTTACATTATAGGATTATTCAACAACAAGTCAAAATGTGCTCGTGAAAGGCAGAAAACAACACTTTGATAGTTTGATATGACTTGAGAACGAATGCAAAAAACAGTCCACTCTAAGAACAGGCCGCTTGGACACTTTCAGAACAGCTCAGTTAATGACTGAAAACAGCTCTCGAAGAGATTGTCAAAAGAGACTCCGAAAACGAAACGTTGATCACTTTTGAGCAAAAGGCTGCACACACGCAATTCAAGTTGCTCTGATTGTCATTTAGAGTTACATTATAGGATTATTCAACAACAAGTCAAAATGTGCTCGTGAAAGGCAGAAAACAACACTTTGATAGTTTGATATAACTTGAGAACGAATGCAAAAAACAGTCCACTCTAAGAACAGGCCGCTTGGACACTTTCAGAACAGCTCTGTTAATGACTGAAAACAGCTCTCGAAGAGATTGTCAAAAGAGACTCTGAAAACGAAACGTTGATCACTTTTGAGCAAAAGGCTGCACACACGCAATTCAAGTTGCTCTGATTGTCATTTAGAGTTACATTATAGGATTATTCAACAACAAGTCAAAATGTGCTCTTGAAAGGCAGAAAACAACACTTTGATAGTTTGATATAACTTGAGAACGAATGCAAAAAACAGTCCACTCTAAGAACAGGCCGCTTGGACACTTTCAGAACAGCTCTGTTAATGACTGAAAACAGCTCTCGAAGAGATTGTCAAAAGAGACTCTGAAAACGAAACGTTGATCACTTTTGAGCAAAAGGCTGCACACACGCAATTCAAGTTGCTCTGATTGTCATTTAGAGTTACATTATAGGATTATTCAACAACAAGTCAAAATGTGCTCGTGAAAGGCAGAAAACAACAATTTGATAGTTTGATATAACTTGAGAACGAATGCAAAAAACAGTCCACTCTAAGAACAGGCCGCTTGGACACTTTCAGAACAGCTCAGTTAATGACTGAAAACAGCTCTCGAAGAGATTGTCAAAAGAGACTCCGAAAACGAAACGTTGATCACTTTTGAGCAAAAGGCTGCACACACGCAATTCAAGTTGCTCTGATTGTCATTTAGAGTTACATTATAGGACTATTCAACAACAAGTCAAAATGTGCTCGTGAAAGGCAGAAAACAACACTTTGATAGTTTGATATAACTTGAGAACGAATGCAAAAACAGTCCACTCTAAGAACAGACCGCTTGGACACTTTCAGAACAGCTCTGTTTAATGACTGAAAACAGCTCTCGAAGAGATTGTCAAAAGAGACTCTGAAAACGAAACGTTGATCACTTTTGAGCAAAAGGCTGCACACACGCAATTCAAGTTGCTCTGATTGTCATTTAGAGTTACATTATAGGATTATTCAACAACAAGTCAAAATGTGCTCGTGAAAGGCAGAAAACAACACTTTGATAGTTTGATATAACTTGAGAACGAATGCAAAAAACAGTCCACTCTAAGAACAGGCCGCTTGGACACTTTCAGAACAGCTCTGTTAATGACTGAAAACAGCTCTCGAAGAGATTGTCAAAAGAGACTCCGAAAACGAAACGTTGATCACTTTTGAGCAAAAGGCTGCACACACGCAATTCAAGTTGCTCTGATTGTCATTTAGAGTTACATTATAGGATTATTCAACAACAAGTCAAAATGTGCTCGTGAAAGGCAGAAAACAACACTTTGATAGTTTGATATAACTTGAGAACGAATGCAAAAAACAGTCCACTCTAAGAACAGGCCGCTTGGACACTTTCAGAACAGCTCTGTTAATGACTGAAAACAGCTCTCGAAGAGATTGTCAAAAGAGACTCTGAAAACGAAACGTTGATCACTTTTGAGCAAAAGGCTGCACACACGCAATTCAAGTTGCTCTGATTGTCATTTAGAGTTACATTATAGGATTATTCAACAACAAGTCAAAATGTGCTCGTGAAAGGCAGAAAACAACACTTTGATAGTTTGATATAACTTGAGAACGAATGCAAAAAACAGTCCACTCTAAGAACAGGCCGCTTGGACACTTTCAGAACAGCTCAGTTAATGACTGAAAACAGCTCTCGAAGAGATTGTCAAAAGAGACTCTGAAAACGAAACGTTGATCACTTTTGAGCAAAAGGCTGCACACACGCAATTCAAGTTGCTCTGATTGTCATTTAGAGTTACATTATAGGATTATTCAACAACAAGTCAAAATGTGCTCGTGAAAGGCAGAAAACAACAATTTGATAGTTTGATATAACTTGAGAACGAATGCAAAAAACAGTCCACTCTAAGAACAGGCCGCTTGGACACTTTCAGAACAGCTCAGTTAATGACTGAAAACAGCTCTCGAAGAGATTGTCAAAAGAGACTCCGAAAACGAAACGTTGATCACTTTTGAGCAAAAGGCTGCACACACGCAATTCAAGTTGCTCTGATTGTCATTTAGAGTTACAATATAGGATTATTCAACAACAAGTCAAAATGTGCTCGTGAAAGGCAGAAAACAACACTTTGATAGTTTGATATAACTTGAGAACGAATGCAAAAAACAGTCCACTCTAAGAACAGGCCGCTTGGACACTTTCAGAACAGCTCAGTTAATGACTGAAAACAGCTCTCGAAGAGATTGTCAAAAGAGACTCCGAAAACGAAACGTTGATCACTTTTGAGCAAAAGGCTGCACACACGGAATTCAAGTTGTCTGATTGTCATTTAGAGTTACATTATAGGATTATTCAACAAGTCAAAATGTGCTCGTGAAAGGCAGAAAACAACACTTTGATAGTTTGATATAACTTGAGAACGAATGCAAAAAACAGTCCACTCTAAGAACAGGCCGCTTGGACACTTTCAGAACAGCTCTGTTAATGACTGAAAACAGCTCTCGAAGAGATTGTCAAAAGAGACTCTGAAAACGAAACGTTGATCACTTTTGAGCAAAAGGCTGCACACACGCAATTCAAGTTGCTCTGATTGTAATTTAGAGTTACATTATAGGATTATTCAACAACAAGTCAACATGTGCTCGTGAAAGGCAGAAAACAACACTTTGATAGTTTGATATAACTTGTGAACGAATGCAAAAAACAGTCCACTCTAAGAACAGGCCGCGTGGACACTTTCAGAACAGCTCTGTTAATGACTGAAAACAGCTCTCGAAGAGATTGTCAAAAGAGACTCTGAAAACGAAACGTTGATCACTTTTGAGCAAAAGGCTGCACACACGCAATTCAAGTTGCTCTGATTGTCATTTAGAGTTACATTATAGGATTATTCAACAACAAGTCAAAATGTGCTCGTGAAAGGCAGAAAACAACACTTTGATAGTTTGATATGACTTGAGAACGAATGCAAAAAACAGTCCACTCTAAGAACAGGCCGCTTGGACACTTTCAGAACAGCTCAGTTAATGACTGAAAACAGCTCTCGAAGAGATTGTCAAAAGAGACTCCGAAAACGAAACGTTGATCACTTTTGAGCAAAAGGCTGCACACACGCAATTCAAGTTGCTCTGATTGTCATTTAGAGTTACATTATAGGATTATTCAACAACAAGTCAAAATGTGCTCGTGAAAGGCAGAAAACAACACTTTGATAGTTTGATATAACTTGAGAACGAATGCAAAAACAGTCCACTCTAAGAACAGGCCGCTTGGACACTTTCAGAACAGCTCTGTTAATGACTGAAAACAGCTCTCGAAGAGATTGTCAAAAGAGACTCTGAAAACGAAACGTTGATCACTTTTGAGCAAAAGGCTGCACACACGCAATTCAAGTTGCTCTGATTGTCATTTAGAGTTACATTATAGGATTATTCAACAACAAGTCAAAATGTGCTCGTGAAAGGCAGAAAACAACAATTTGATAGTTTGATATAACTTGAGAACGAATGCAAAAAACAGTCCACTCTAAGAACAGGCCGCTTGGACACTTTCAGAACAGCTCTGTTAATGACTGAAAACAGCTCTCGAAGAGATTGTCAAAAGAGACTCCGAAAACGAAACGTTGATCACTTTTGAGCAAAAGGCTGCACACACGCAATTCAAGTTGCTCTGATTGTCATTTAGAGTTACATTATAGGATTATTCAACAACAAGTCAAAATGTGCTCGTGAAAGGCAGAAAACAACACTTTGATAGTTTGATATAACTTGAGAACGAATGCAAAAACAGTCCACTCTAAGAACAGGCCGCTTGGACACTTTCAGAACAGCTCTGTTAATGACTGAAAACAGCTCTCGAAGAGATTGTCAAAAGAGACTCTGAAAACGAAACGTTGATCACTTTTGAGCAAAAGGCTGCACACACGCAATTCAAGTTGCTCTGATTGTCATTTAGAGTTACAATATAGGATTATTCAACAACAAGTCAAAATGTGCTCGTGAAAGGCAGAAAACAACACTTTGATAGTTTGATATAACTTGAGAACGAATGCAAAAAACAGTCCACTCTAAGAACAGGCCGCTTGGACACTTTCAGAACAGCTCAGTTAATGACTGAAAACAGCTCTCGAAGAGATTGTCAAAAGAGACTCTGAAAACGAAACGTTGATCACTTTTGAGCAAAAGGCTGCACACACGCAATTCAAGTTGCTCTGATTGTCATTTAGAGTTACATTATAGGATTATTCAACAACAAGTCAAAATGTGCTCGTGAAAGGCAGAAAACAACAATTTGATAGTTTGATATAACTTGAGAACGAATGCAAAAAACAGTCCACTCTAAGAACAGGCCGCTTGGACACTTTCAGAACAGCTCAGTTAATGACTGAAAACAGCTCTCGAAGAGATTGTCAAAAGAGACTCCGAAAACGAAACGTTGATCACTTTTGAGCAAAAGGCTGCACACACGCAATTCAAGTTGCTCTGATTGTCATTTAGAGTTACATTATAGGATTATTCAACAACAAGTCAAAATGTGCTCGTGAAAGGCAGAAAACAACACTTTGATAGTTTGATATAACTTGAGAACGAATGCAAAAACAGTCCACTCTAAGAACAGACCGCTTGGACACTTTCAGAACAGCTCTGTTAATGACTGAAAACAGCTCTCGAAGAGATTGTCAAAAGAGACTCTGAAAACGAAACGTTGATCACTTTTGAGCAAAAGGCTGCACACACGCAATTCAAGTTGCTCTGATTGTCATTTAGAGTTACATTATAGGATTATTCAACAACAAGTCAAAATGTGCTCGTGAAAGGCAGAAAACAACACTTTGATAGTTTGATATAACTTGAGAACGAATGCAAAAAACAGTCCACTCTAAGAACAGGCCGCTTGGACACTTTCAGAACAGCTCTGTTAATGACTGAAAACAGCTCTCGAAGAGATTGTCAAAAGAGACTCTGAAAACGAAACGTTGATCACTTTTGAGCAAAAGGCTGCACACACGCAATTCAAGTTGCTCTGATTGTCATTTAGAGTTACAATATAGGATTATTCAACAACAAGTCAAAATGTGCTCGTGAAAGGCAGAAAACAACACTTTGATAGTTTGATATAACTTGAGAACGAATGCAAAAAACAGTCCACTCTAAGAACAGGCCGCTTGGACACTTTCAGAACAGCTCAGTTAATGACTGAAAACAGCTCTCGAAGAGATTGTCAAAAGAGACTCTGAAAACGAAACGTTGATCACTTTTGAGCAAAAGGCTGCACACACGCAATTCAAGTTGCTCTGATTGTCATTTAGAGTTACATTATAGGATTATTCAACAACAAGTCAAAATGTGCTCGTGAAAGGCAGAAAACAACAATTTGATAGTTTGATATAACTTGAGAACGAATGCAAAAAACAGTCCACTCTAAGAACAGGCCGCTTGGACACTTTCAGAACAGCTCAGTTAATGACTGAAAACAGCTCTCGAAGAGATTGTCAAAAGAGACTCCGAAAACGAAACGTTGATCACTTTTGAGCAAAAGGCTGCACACACGCAATTCAAGTTGCTCTGATTGTCATTTAGAGTTACATTATAGGATTATTCAACAACAAGTCAAAATGTGCTCGTGAAAGGCAGAAAACAACACTTTGATAGTTTGATATAACTTGAGAACGAATGCAAAAACAGTCCACTCTAAGAACAGACCGCTTGGACACTTTCAGAACAGCTCTGTTTAATGACTGAAAACAGCTCTCGAAGAGATTGTCAAAAGAGACTCTGAAAACGAAACGTTGATCACTTTTGAGCAAAAGGCTGCACACACGCAATTCAAGTTGCTCTGATTGTCATTTAGAGTTACATTATAGGATTATTCAACAACAAGTCAAAATGTGCTCGTGAAAGGCAGAAAACAACACTTTGATAGTTTGATATAACTTGAGAACGAATGCAAAAAACAGTCCACTCTAAGAACAGGCCGCTTGGACACTTTCAGAACAGCTCTGTTAATGACTGAAAACAGCTCTCGAAGAGATTGTCAAAAGAGACTCCGAAAACGAAACGTTGATCACTTTTGAGCAAAAGGCTGCACACACGCAATTCAAGTTGCTCTGATTGTCATTTAGAGTTACATTATAGGATTATTCAACAACAAGTCAAAATGTGCTCGTGAAAGGCAGAAAACAACACTTTGATAGTTTGATATAACTTGAGAACGAATGCAAAAAACAGTCCACTCTAAGAACAGGCCGCTTGGACACTTTCAGAACAGCTCTGTTAATGACTGAAAACAGCTCTCGAAGAGATTGTCAAAAGAGACTCTGAAAACGAAACGTTGATCACTTTTGAGCAAAAGGCTGCACACACGCAATTCAAGTTGCTCTGATTGTCATTTAGAGTTACATTATAGGATTATTCAACAACAAGTCAAAATGTGCTCGTGAAAGGCAGAAAACAACACTTTGATAGTTTGATATAACTTGAGAACGAATGCAAAAAACAGTCCACTCTAAGAACAGGCCGCTTGGACACTTTCAGAACAGCTCAGTTAATGACTGAAAACAGCTCTCGAAGAGATTGTCAAAAGAGACTCTGAAAACGAAACGTTGATCACTTTTGAGCAAAAGGCTGCACACACGCAATTCAAGTTGCTCTGATTGTCATTTAGAGTTACATTATAGGATTATTCAACAACAAGTCAAAATGTGCTCGTGAAAGGCAGAAAACAACAATTTGATAGTTTGATATAACTTGAGAACGAATGCAAAAAACAGTCCACTCTAAGAACAGGCCGCTTGGACACTTTCAGAACAGCTCAGTTAATGACTGAAAACAGCTCTCGAAGAGATTGTCAAAAGAGACTCCGAAAACGAAACGTTGATCACTTTTGAGCAAAAGGCTGCACACACGCAATTCAAGTTGCTCTGATTGTCATTTAGAGTTACAATATAGGATTATTCAACAACAAGTCAAAATGTGCTCGTGAAAGGCAGAAAACAACACTTTGATAGTTTGATATAACTTGAGAACGAATGCAAAAAACAGTCCACTCTAAGAACAGGCCGCTTGGACACTTTCAGAACAGCTCAGATAATGACTGAAAACAGCTCTCGAAGAGATTGTCAAAAGAGACTCCGAAAACGAAACGTTGATCACTTTTGAGCAAAAGGCTGCACACACGGAATTCAAGTTGCTCTGATTGTCATTTAGAGTTACATTATAGGATTATTCAACAAGTCAAAATGTGCTCGTGAAAGGCAGAAAACAACACTTTGATAGTTTGATATAACTTGAGAACGAATGCAAAAAACAGTCCACTCTAAGAACAGGCCGCTTGGACACTTTCAGAACAGCTCTGTTAATGACTGAAAACAGCTCTCGAAGAGATTGTCAAAAGAGACTCTGAAAACGAAACGTTGATCACTTTTGAGCAAAAGGCTGCACACACGCAATTCAAGTTGCTCTGATTGTAATTTAGAGTTACATTATAGGATTATTCAACAACAAGTCAACATGTGCTCGTGAAAGGCAGAAAACAACACTTTGATAGTTTGATATAACTTGTGAACGAATGCAAAAAACAGTCCACTCTAAGAACAGGCCGCGTGGACACTTTCAGAACAGCTCTGTTAATGACTGAAAACAGCTCTCGAAGAGATTGTCAAAAGAGACTCTGAAAACGAAACGTTGATCACTTTTGAGCAAAAGGCTGCACACACGCAATTCAAGTTGCTCTGATTGTCATTTAGAGTTACATTATAGGATTATTCAACAACAAGTCAAAATGTGCTCGTGAAAGGCAGAAAACAACAATTTGATAGTTTGATATAACTTGAGAACGAATGCAAAAAACAGTCCACTCTAAGAACAGGCCGCTTGGACACTTTCAGAACAGCTCAGTTAATGACTGAAAACAGCTCTCGAAGAGATTGTCAAAAGAGACTCCGAAAACGAAACGTTGATCACTTTTGAGCAAAAGGCTGCACACACGCAATTCAAGTTGCTCTGATTGTCATTTAGAGTTACATTATAGGATTATTCAACAACAAGTCAAAATGTGCTCGTGAAAGGCAGAAAACAACACTTTGATAGTTTGATATAACTTGAGAACGAATGCAAAAACAGTCCACTCTAAGAACAGACCGCTTGGACACTTTCAGAACAGCTCTGTTAATGACTGAAAACAGCTCTCGAAGAGATTGTCAAAAGAGACTCTGAAAACGAAACGTTGATCACTTTTGAGCAAAAGGCTGCACACACGCAATTCAAGTTGCTCTGATTGTCATTTAGAGTTACATTATAGGATTATTCAACAACAAGTCAAAATGTGCTCGTGAAAGGCAGAAAACAACACTTTGATAGTTTGATATAACTTGAGAACGAATGCAAAAAACAGTCCACTCTAAGAACAGGCCGCTTGGACACTTTCAGAACAGCTCTGTTAATGACTGAAAACAGCTCTCGAAGAGATTGTCAAAAGAGACTCTGAAAACGAAACGTTGATCACTTTTGAGCAAAAGGCTGCACACACGCAATTCAAGTTGCTCTGATTGTCATTTAGAGTTACAATATAGGATTATTCAACAACAAGTCAAAATGTGCTCGTGAAAGGCAGAAAACAACACTTTGATAGTTTGATATAACTTGAGAACGAATGCAAAAAACAGTCCACTCTAAGAACAGGCCGCTTGGACACTTTCAGAACAGCTCAGTTAATGACTGAAAACAGCTCTCGAAGAGATTGTCAAAAGAGACTCTGAAAACGAAACGTTGATCACTTTTGAGCAAAAGGCTGCACACACGCAATTCAAGTTGCTCTGATTGTCATTTAGAGTTACATTATAGGATTATTCAACAACAAGTCAAAATGTGCTCGTGAAAGGCAGAAAACAACAATTTGATAGTTTGATATAACTTGAGAACGAATGCAAAAAACAGTCCACTCTAAGAACAGGCCGCTTGGACACTTTCAGAACAGCTCAGTTAATGACTGAAAACAGCTCTCGAAGAGATTGTCAAAAGAGACTCCGAAAACGAAACGTTGATCACTTTTGAGCAAAAGGCTGCACACACGCAATTCAAGTTGCTCTGATTGTCATTTAGAGTTACATTATAGGATTATTCAACAACAAGTCAAAATGTGCTCGTGAAAGGCAGAAAACAACACTTTGATAGTTTGATATAACTTGAGAACGAATGCAAAAACAGTCCACTCTAAGAACAGACCGCTTGGACACTTTCAGAACAGCTCTGTTTAATGACTGAAAACAGCTCTCGAAGAGATTGTCAAAAGAGACTCTGAAAACGAAACGTTGATCACTTTTGAGCAAAAGGCTGCACACACGCAATTCAAGTTGCTCTGATTGTCATTTAGAGTTACATTATAGGATTATTCAACAACAAGTCAAAATGTGCTCGTGAAAGGCAGAAAACAACACTTTGATAGTTTGATATAACTTGAGAACGAATGCAAAAAACAGTCCACTCTAAGAACAGGCCGCTTGGACACTTTCAGAACAGCTCTGTTAATGACTGAAAACAGCTCTCGAAGAGATTGTCAAAAGAGACTCCGAAAACGAAACGTTGATCACTTTTGAGCAAAAGGCTGCACACACGCAATTCAAGTTGCTCTGATTGTCATTTAGAGTTACATTATAGGATTATTCAACAACAAGTCAAAATGTGCTCGTGAAAGGCAGAAAACAACACTTTGATAGTTTGATATAACTTGAGAACGAATGCAAAAAACAGTCCACTCTAAGAACAGGCCGCTTGGACACTTTCAGAACAGCTCTGTTAATGACTGAAAACAGCTCTCGAAGAGATTGTCAAAAGAGACTCTGAAAACGAAACGTTGATCACTTTTGAGCAAAAGGCTGCACACACGCAATTCAAGTTGCTCTGATTGTCATTTAGAGTTACATTATAGGATTATTCAACAACAAGTCAAAATGTGCTCGTGAAAGGCAGAAAACAACACTTTGATAGTTTGATATAACTTGAGAACGAATGCAAAAAACAGTCCACTCTAAGAACAGGCCGCTTGGACACTTTCAGAACAGCTCAGTTAATGACTGAAAACAGCTCTCGAAGAGATTGTCAAAAGAGACTCTGAAAACGAAACGTTGATCACTTTTGAGCAAAAGGCTGCACACACGCAATTCAAGTTGCTCTGATTGTCATTTAGAGTTACATTATAGGATTATTCAACAACAAGTCAAAATGTGCTCGTGAAAGGCAGAAAACAACAATTTGATAGTTTGATATAACTTGAGAACGAATGCAAAAAACAGTCCACTCTAAGAACAGGCCGCTTGGACACTTTCAGAACAGCTCAGTTAATGACTGAAAACAGCTCTCGAAGAGATTGTCAAAAGAGACTCCGAAAACGAAACGTTGATCACTTTTGAGCAAAAGGCTGCACACACGCAATTCAAGTTGCTCTGATTGTCATTTAGAGTTACAATATAGGATTATTCAACAACAAGTCAAAATGTGCTCGTGAAAGGCAGAAAACAACACTTTGATAGTTTGATATAACTTGAGAACGAATGCAAAAAACAGTCCACTCTAAGAACAGGCCGCTTGGACACTTTCAGAACAGCTCAGTTAATGACTGAAAACAGCTCTCGAAGAGATTGTCAAAAGAGACTCCGAAAACGAAACGTTGATCACTTTTGAGCAAAAGGCTGCACACACGGAATTCAAGTTGCTCTGATTGTCATTTAGAGTTACATTATAGGATTATTCAACAAGTCAAAATGTGCTCGTGAAAGGCAGAAAACAACACTTTGATAGTTTGATATAACTTGAGAACGAATGCAAAAAACAGTCCACTCTAAGAACAGGCCGCTTGGACACTTTCAGAACAGCTCTGTTAATGACTGAAAACAGCTCTCGAAGAGATTGTCAAAAGAGACTCTGAAAACGAAACGTTGATCACTTTTGAGCAAAAGGCTGCACACACGCAATTCAAGTTGCTCTGATTGTAATTTAGAGTTACATTATAGGATTATTCAACAACAAGTCAACATGTGCTCGTGAAAGGCAGAAAACAACACTTTGATAGTTTGATATAACTTGTGAACGAATGCAAAAAACAGTCCACTCTAAGAACAGGCCGCGTGGACACTTTCAGAACAGCTCTGTTAATGACTGAAAACAGCTCTCGAAGAGATTGTCAAAAGAGACTCTGAAAACGAAACGTTGATCACTTTTGAGCAAAAGGCTGCACACACGCAATTCAAGTTGCTCTGATTGTCATTTAGAGTTACATTATAGGATTATTCAACAACAAGTCAAAATGTGCTCGTGAAAGGCAGAAAACAACACTTTGATAGTTTGATATAACTTGAGAACGAATGCAAAAACAGTCCACTCTAAGAACAGACCGCTTGGACACTTTCAGAACAGCTCTGTTAATGACTGAAAACAGCTCTCGAAGAGATTGTCAAAAGAGACTCTGAAAACGAAACGTTGATCACTTTTGAGCAAAAGGCTGCACACACGCAATTCAAGTTGCTCTGATTGTCATTTAGAGTTACATTATAGGATTATTCAACAACAAGTCAAAATGTGCTCGTGAAAGGCAGAAAACAACACTTTGATAGTTTGATATAACTTGAGAACGAATGCAAAAAACAGTCCACTCTAAGAACAGGCCGCTTGGACACTTTCAGAACAGCTCTGTTAATGACTGAAAACAGCTCTCGAAGAGATTGTCAAAAGAGACTCTGAAAACGAAACGTTGATCACTTTTGAGCAAAAGGCTGCACACACGCAATTCAAGTTGCTCTGATTGTCATTTAGAGTTACATTATAGGATTATTCAACAACAAGTCAAAATGTGCTCGTGAAAGGCAGAAAACAACAATTTGATAGTTTGATATAACTTGAGAACGAATGCAAAAAACAGTCCACTCTAAGAACAGGCCGCTTGGACACTTTCAGAACAGCTCTGTTAATGACTGAAAACAGCTCTCGAAGAGATTGTCAAAAGAGACTCCGAAAACGAAACGTTGATCACTTTTGAGCAAAAGGCTGCACACACGCAATTCAAGTTGCTCTGATTGTCATTTAGAGTTACATTATAGGATTATTCAACAACAAGTCAAAATGTGCTCGTGAAAGGCAGAAAACAACACTTTGATAGTTTGATATAACTTGAGAACGAATGCAAAAACAGTCCACTCTAAGAACAGGCCGCTTGGACACTTTCAGAACAGCTCTGTTAATGACTGAAAACAGCTCTCGAAGAGATTGTCAAAAGAGACTCTGAAAACGAAACGTTGATCACTTTTGAGCAAAAGGCTGCACACACGCAATTCAAGTTGCTCTGATTGTCATTTAGAGTTACAATATAGGATTATTCAACAACAAGTCAAAATGTGCTCGTGAAAGGCAGAAAACAACACTTTGATAGTTTGATATAACTTGAGAACGAATGCAAAAAACAGTCCACTCTAAGAACAGGCCGCTTGGACACTTTCAGAACAGCTCAGTTAATGACTGAAAACAGCTCTCGAAGAGATTGTCAAAAGAGACTCTGAAAACGAAACGTTGATCACTTTTGAGCAAAAGGCTGCACACACGCAATTCAAGTTGCTCTGATTGTCATTTAGAGTTACATTATAGGATTATTCAACAACAAGTCAAAATGTGCTCGTGAAAGGCAGAAAACAACAATTTGATAGTTTGATATAACTTGAGAACGAATGCAAAAAACAGTCCACTCTAAGAACAGGCCGCTTGGACACTTTCAGAACAGCTCAGTTAATGACTGAAAACAGCTCTCGAAGAGATTGTCAAAAGAGACTCCGAAAACGAAACGTTGATCACTTTTGAGCAAAAGGCTGCACACACGCAATTCAAGTTGCTCTGATTGTCATTTAGAGTTACATTATAGGATTATTCAACAACAAGTCAAAATGTGCTCGTGAAAGGCAGAAAACAACACTTTGATAGTTTGATATAACTTGAGAACGAATGCAAAAACAGTCCACTCTAAGAACAGACCGCTTGGACACTTTCAGAACAGCTCTGTTAATGACTGAAAACAGCTCTCGAAGAGATTGTCAAAAGAGACTCTGAAAACGAAACGTTGATCACTTTTGAGCAAAAGGCTGCACACACGCAATTCAAGTTGCTCTGATTGTCATTTAGAGTTACATTATAGGATTATTCAACAACAAGTCAAAATGTGCTCTTGAAAGGCAGAAAACAACACTTTGATAGTTTGATATAACTTGAGAACGAATGCAAAAAACAGTCCACTCTAAGAACAGGCCGCTTGGACACTTTCAGAACAGCTCTGTTAATGACTGAAAACAGCTCTCGAAGAGATTGTCAAAAGAGACTCTGAAAACGAAACGTTGATCACTTTTGAGCAAAAGGCTGCACACACGCAATTCAAGTTGCTCTGATTGTCATTTAGAGTTACATTATAGGATTATTCAACAACAAGTCAAAATGTGCTCGTGAAAGGCAGAAAACAACACTTTGATAGTTTGATATAACTTGAGAACGAATGCAAAAAACAGTCCACTCTAAGAACAGGCCGCTTGGACACTTTCAGAACAGCTCTGTTAATGACTGAAAACAGCTCTCGAAGAGATTGTCAAAAGAGACTCTGAAAACGAAACGTTGATCACTTTTGAGCAAAAGGCTGCACACACGCAATTCAAGTTGCTCTGATTGTCATTTAGAGTTACAATATAGGAGTATTCAACAACAAGTCAAAATGTGCTCGTGAAAGGCAGAAAACAACACTTTGATAGTTTGATATAACTTGAGAACGAATGCAAATAACAGTCCACTCTAAGAACAGGCCGCTTGGACACTTTCAGAACAGCTCAGTTAATGACTGAAAACAGCTCTCGAAGAGATTGTCAAAAGAGACTCTGAAAACGAAACGTTGATCACTTTTGAGCAAAAGGCTGCACACACGCAATTCAAGTTGCTCTGATTGTCATTTAGAGTTACATTATAGGATTATTCAACAACAAGTCAAAATGTGCTCGTGAAAGGCAGAAAACAACAATTTGATAGTTTGATATAACTTGAGAACGAATGCAAAAAACAGTCCACTCTAAGAACAGGCCGCTTGGACACTTTCAGAACAGCTCAGTTAATGACTGAAAACAGCTCTCGAAGAGATTGTCAAAAGAGACTCCGAAAACGAAACGTTGATCACTTTTGAGCAAAAGGCTGCACACACGCAATTCAAGTTGCTCTGATTGTCATTTAGAGTTACATTATAGGATTATTCAACAACAAGTCAAAATGTGCTCGTGAAAGGCAGAAAACAACACTTTGATAGTTTGATATAACTTGAGAACGAATGCAAAAACAGTCCACTCTAAGAACAGACCGCTTGGACACTTTCAGAACAGCTCTGTTTAATGACTGAAAACAGCTCTCGAAGAGATTGTCAAAAGAGACTCTGAAAACGAAACGTTGATCACTTTTGAGCAAAAGGCTGCACACACGCAATTCAAGTTGCTCTGATTGTCATTTAGAGTTACATTATAGGATTATTCAACAACAAGTCAAAATGTGCTCGTGAAAGGCAGAAAACAACACTTTGATAGTTTGATATAACTTGAGAACGAATGCAAAAACAGTCCACTCTAAGAACAGACCGCTTGGACACTTTCAGAACAGCTCTGTTTAATGACTGAAAACAGCTCTCGAAGAGATTGTCAAAAGAGACTCTGAAAACGAAACGTTGATCACTTTTGAGCAAAAGGCTGCACACACGCAATTCAAGTTGCTCTGATTGTCATTTAGAGTTACATTATAGGATTATTCAACAACAAGTCAAAATGTGCTCGTGAAAGGCAGAAAACAACACTTTGATAGTTTGATATAACTTGAGAACGAATGCAAAAACAGTCCACTCTAAGAACAGACCGCTTGGACACTTTCAGAACAGCTCTGTTAATGACTGAAAACAGCTCTCGAAGAGATTGTCAAAAGAGACTCTGAAAACGAAACGTTGATCACTTTTGAGCAAAAGGCTGCACACACGCAATTCAAGTTGCTCTGATTGTCATTTAGAGTTACATTATAGGATTATTCAACAACAAGTCAAAATGTGCTCGTGAAAGGCAGAAAACAACACTTTGATAGTTTGATATAACTTGAGAACGAATGCAAAAAACAGTCCACTCTAAGAACAGGCCGCTTGGACACTTTCAGAACAGCTCTGTTAATGACTGAAAACAGCTCTCGAAGAGATTGTCAAAAGAGACTCTGAAAACGAAACGTTGATCACTTTTGAGCAAAAGGCTGCACACACGCAATTCAAGTTGCTCTGATTGTCATTTAGAGTTACATTATAGGATTATTCAACAACAAGTCAAAATGTGCTCGTGAAAGGCAGAAAACAACAATTTGATAGTTTGATATAACTTGAGAACGAATGCAAAAAACAGTCCACTCTAAGAACAGGCCGCTTGGACACTTTCAGAACAGCTCTGTTAATGACTGAAAACAGCTCTCGAAGAGATTGTCAAAAGAGACTCCGAAAACGAAACGTTGATCACTTTTGAGCAAAAGGCTGCACACACGCAATTCAAGTTGCTCTGATTGTCATTTAGAGTTACATTATAGGATTATTCAACAACAAGTCAAAATGTGCTCGTGAAAGGCAGAAAACAACACTTTGATAGTTTGATATAACTTGAGAACGAATGCAAAAACAGTCCACTCTAAGAACAGGCCGCTTGGACACTTTCAGAACAGCTCTGTTAATGACTGAAAACAGCTCTCGAAGAGATTGTCAAAAGAGACTCTGAAAACGAAACGTTGATCACTTTTGAGCAAAAGGCTGCACACACGCAATTCAAGTTGCTCTGATTGTCATTTAGAGTTACAATATAGGATTATTCAACAACAAGTCAAAATGTGCTCGTGAAAGGCAGAAAACAACACTTTGATAGTTTGATATAACTTGAGAACGAATGCAAAAAACAGTCCACTCTAAGAACAGGCCGCTTGGACACTTTCAGAACAGCTCAGTTAATGACTGAAAACAGCTCTCGAAGAGATTGTCAAAAGAGACTCTGAAAACGAAACGTTGATCACTTTTGAGCAAAAGGCTGCACACACGCAATTCAAGTTGCTCTGATTGTCATTTAGAGTTACATTATAGGATTATTCAACAACAAGTCAAAATGTGCTCGTGAAAGGCAGAAAACAACAATTTGATAGTTTGATATAACTTGAGAACGAATGCAAAAAACAGTCCACTCTAAGAACAGGCCGCTTGGACACTTTCAGAACAGCTCAGTTAATGACTGAAAACAGCTCTCGAAGAGATTGTCAAAAGAGACTCCGAAAACGAAACGTTGATCACTTTTGAGCAAAAGGCTGCACACACGCAATTCAAGTTGCTCTGATTGTCATTTAGAGTTACATTATAGGATTATTCAACAACAAGTCAAAATGTGCTCGTGAAAGGCAGAAAACAACACTTTGATAGTTTGATATAACTTGAGAACGAATGCAAAAACAGTCCACTCTAAGAACAGACCGCTTGGACACTTTCAGAACAGCTCTGTTAATGACTGAAAACAGCTCTCGAAGAGATTGTCAAAAGAGACTCTGAAAACGAAACGTTGATCACTTTTGAGCAAAAGGCTGCACACACGCAATTCAAGTTGCTCTGATTGTCATTTAGAGTTACATTATAGGATTATTCAACAACAAGTCAAAATGTGCTCTTGAAAGGCAGAAAACAACACTTTGATAGTTTGATATAACTTGAGAACGAATGCAAAAAACAGTCCACTCTAAGAACAGGCCGCTTGGACACTTTCAGAACAGCTCTGTTAATGACTGAAAACAGCTCTCGAAGAGATTGTCAAAAGAGACTCTGAAAACGAAACGTTGATCACTTTTGAGCAAAAGGCTGCACACACGCAATTCAAGTTGCTCTGATTGTCATTTAGAGTTACATTATAGGATTATTCAACAACAAGTCAAAATGTGCTCGTGAAAGGCAGAAAACAACACTTTGATAGTTTGATATAACTTGAGAACGAATGCAAAAAACAGTCCACTCTAAGAACAGGCCGCTTGGACACTTTCAGAACAGCTCTGTTAATGACTGAAAACAGCTCTCGAAGAGATTGTCAAAAGAGACTCTGAAAACGAAACGTTGATCACTTTTGAGCAAAAGGCTGCACACACGCAATTCAAGTTGCTCTGATTGTCATTTAGAGTTACAATATAGGAGTATTCAACAACAAGTCAAAATGTGCTCGTGAAAGGCAGAAAACAACACTTTGATAGTTTGATATAACTTGAGAACGAATGCAAATAACAGTCCACTCTAAGAACAGGCCGCTTGGACACTTTCAGAACAGCTCAGTTAATGACTGAAAACAGCTCTCGAAGAGATTGTCAAAAGAGACTCTGAAAACGAAACGTTGATCACTTTTGAGCAAAAGGCTGCACACACGCAATTCAAGTTGCTCTGATTGTCATTTAGAGTTACATTATAGGATTATTCAACAACAAGTCAAAATGTGCTCGTGAAAGGCAGAAAACAACAATTTGATAGTTTGATATAACTTGAGAACGAATGCAAAAAACAGTCCACTCTAAGAACAGGCCGCTTGGACACTTTCAGAACAGCTCAGTTAATGACTGAAAACAGCTCTCGAAGAGATTGTCAAAAGAGACTCCGAAAACGAAACGTTGATCACTTTTGAGCAAAAGGCTGCACACACGCAATTCAAGTTGCTCTGATTGTCATTTAGAGTTACATTATAGGATTATTCAACAACAAGTCAAAATGTGCTCGTGAAAGGCAGAAAACAACACTTTGATAGTTTGATATAACTTGAGAACGAATGCAAAAACAGTCCACTCTAAGAACAGACCGCTTGGACACTTTCAGAACAGCTCTGTTTAATGACTGAAAACAGCTCTCGAAGAGATTGTCAAAAGAGACTCTGAAAACGAAACGTTGATCACTTTTGAGCAAAAGGCTGCACACACGCAATTCAAGTTGCTCTGATTGTCATTTAGAGTTACATTATAGGATTATTCAACAACAAGTCAAAATGTGCTCGTGAAAGGCAGAAAACAACACTTTGATAGTTTGATATAACTTGAGAACGAATGCAAAAAACAGTCCACTCTAAGAACAGACCGCTTGGACACTTTCAGAACAGCTCTGTTAATGACTGAAAACAGCTCTCGAAGAGATTGTCAAAAGAGACTCCGAAAACGAAACGTTGATCACTTTTGAGCAAAAGGCTGCACACACGCAATTCAAGTTGCTCTGATTGTCATTTAGAGTTACATTATAGGATTATTCAACAACAAGTCAAAATGTGCTCGTGAAAGGCAGAAAACAACAATTTGATAGTTTGATATAACTTGAGAACGAATGCAAAAAACAGTCCACTCTAAGAACAGGCCGCTTGGACACTTTCAGAACAGCTCAGTTAATGACTGAAAACAGCTCTCGAAGAGATTGTCAAAAGAGACTCTGAAAACGAAACGTTGATCACTTTTGAGCAAAAGGCTGCACACACGCAATTCAAGTTGCTCTGATTGTCATTTAGAGTTACAATATAGGAGTATTCAACAACAAGTCAAAATGTGCTCGTGAAAGGCAGAAAACAACACTTTGATAGTTTGATATAACTTGAGAACGAATGCAAATAACAGTCCACTCTAAGAACAGGCCGCTTGGACACTTTCAGAACAGCTCAGTTAATGACTGAAAACAGCTCTCGAAGAGATTGTCAAAAGAGACTCTGAAAACGAAACGTTGATCACTTTTGAGCAAAAGGCTGCACACACGCAATTCAAGTTGCTCTGATTGTCATTTAGAGTTACATTATAGGATTATTCAACAACAAGTCAAAATGTGCTCGTGAAAGGCAGAAAACAACAATTTGATAGTTTGATATAACTTGAGAACGAATGCAAAAAACAGTCCACTCTAAGAACAGGCCGCTTGGACACTTTCAGAACAGCTCAGTTAATGACTGAAAACAGCTCTCGAAGAGATTGTCAAAAGAGACTCCGAAAACGAAACGTTGATCACTTTTGAGCAAAAGGCTGCACACACGCAATTCAAGTTGCTCTGATTGTCATTTAGAGTTACATTATAGGATTATTCAACAACAAGTCAAAATGTGCTCGTGAAAGGCAGAAAACAACACTTTGATAGTTTGATATAACTTGAGAACGAATGCAAAAACAGTCCACTCTAAGAACAGACCGCTTGGACACTTTCAGAACAGCTCTGTTTAATGACTGAAAACAGCTCTCGAAGAGATTGTCAAAAGAGACTCTGAAAACGAAACGTTGATCACTTTTGAGCAAAAGGCTGCACACACGCAATTCAAGTTGCTCTGATTGTCATTTAGAGTTACATTATAGGATTATTCAACAACAAGTCAAAATGTGCTCGTGAAAGGCAGAAAACAACATTTTGATAGTTTGATATAACTTGAGAACGAATGCAAAAAACAGTCCACTCTAAGAACAGACCGCTTGGACACTTTCAGAACAGCTCTGTTAATGACTGAAAACAGCTCTCGAAGAGATTGTCAAAAGAGACTCCGAAAACGAAACGTTGATCACTTTTGAGCAAAAGGCTGCACACACGCAATTCAAGTTGCTCTGATTGTCATTTAGAGTTACATTATAGGATTATTCAACAACAAGTCAAAATGTGCTCGTGAAAGGCAGAAAACAACACTTTGATAGTTTGATATAACTTGAGAACGAATGCAAAAAACAGTCCACTCTAAGAACAGGCCGCTTGGACACTTTCAGAACAGCTCTGTTAATGACTGAAAACAGCTCTCGAAGAGATTGTCAAAAGAGACTCTGAAAACGAAACGTTGATCACTTTTGAGCAAAAGGCTGCACACACGCAATTCAAGTTGCTCTGATTGTCATTTAGAGTTACAATATAGGATTATTCAACAACAAGTCAAAATGTGCTCGTGAAAGGCAGAAAACAACACTTTGATAGTTTGATATAACTTGAGAACGAATGCAAAAAACAGTCCACTCTAAGAACAGGCCGCTTGGACACTTTCAGAACAGCTCAGTTAATGACTGAAAACAGCTCTCGAAGAGATTGTCAAAAGAGACTCTGAAAACGAAACGTTGATCACTTTTGAGCAAAAGGCTGCACACACGCAATTCAAGTTGCTCTGATTGTCATTTAGAGTTACATTATAGGATTATTCAACAACAAGTCAAAATGTGCTCGTGAAAGGCAGAAAACAACAATTTGATAGTTTGATATAACTTGAGAACGAATGCAAAAAACAGTCCACTCTAAGAACAGGCCGCTTGGACACTTTCAGAACAGCTCAGTTAATGACTGAAAACAGCTCTCGAAGAGATTGTCAAAAGAGACTCTGAAAACGAAACGTTGATCACTTTTGAGCAAAAGGCTGCACACACGCAATTCAAGTTGCTCTGATTGTCATTTAGAGTTACATTATAGGATTATTCAACAACAAGTCAAAATGTGCCCGTGAAAGGCAGAAAACAACACTTTGATAGTTTGATATAACTTGAGAACGAATGCAAAAA
This sequence comes from Nansenia antarctica, assembly GCF_963989245.1. Lineage (NCBI taxonomy): Eukaryota > Metazoa > Chordata > Actinopteri > Argentiniformes > Microstomatidae > Nansenia > Nansenia antarctica. Next base: position 26,258,140 of record NC_137685.1, on the reverse strand, counting down.
ACAGTCCACTCTAAGAACAGGCCGCTTGGACACTTTCAGAACAGCTCTGTTAATGACTGAAAACAGCTCTCGAAGAGATTGTCAAAAGAGACTCTGAAAACGAAACGTTGATCACTTTTGAGCAAAAGGCTGCACACACGCAATTCAAGTTGCTCTGATTGTCATTTAGAGTTACATTATAGGATTATTCAACAACAAGTCAAAATGTGCTCGTGAAAGGCAGAAAACAACACTTTGATAGTTTGATATAACTTGAGAACGAATGCAAAAACAGTCCACTCTAAGAACAGACCGCTTGGACACTTTCAGAACAGCTCTGTTTAATGACTGAAAACAGCTCTCGAAGAGATTGTCAAAAGAGACTCTGAAAACGAAACGTTGATCACTTTTGAGCAAAAGGCTGCACACACGCAATTCAAGTTGCTCTGATTGTCATTTAGAGTTACATTATAGGATTATTCAACAACAAGTCAAAATGTGCTCGTGAAAGGCAGAAAACAACACTTTGATAGTTTGATATAACTTGAGAACGAATGCAAAAAACAGTCCACTCTAAGAACAGGCCGCTTGGACACTTTCAGAACAGCTCTGTTAATGACTGAAAACAGCTCTCGAAGAGATTGTCAAAAGAGACTCCGAAAACGAAACGTTGATCACTTTTGAGCAAAAGGCTGCACACACGCAATTCAAGTTGCTCTGATTGTCATTTAGAGTTACATTATAGGATTATTCAACAACAAGTCAAAATGTGCTCGTGAAAGGCAGAAAACAACACTTTGATAGTTTGATATAACTTGAGAACGAATGCAAAAACAGTCCACTCTAAGAACAGACCGCTTGGACACTTTCAGAACAGCTCTGTTAATGACTGAAAACAGCTCTCGAAGAGATTGTCAAAAGAGACTCTGAAAACGAAACGTTGATCACTTTTGAGCAAAAGGCTGCACACACGCAATTCAAGTTGCTCTGATTGTCATTTAGAGTTACATTATAGGATTATTCAACAACAAGTCAAAATGTGCTCTTGAAAGGCAGAAAACAACACTTTGATAGTTTGATATAACTTGAGAACGAATGCAAAAAACAGTCCACTCTAAGAACAGGCCGCTTGGACACTTTCAGAACAGCTCTGTTAATGACTGAAAACAGCTCTCGAAGAGATTGTCAAAAGAGACTCTGAAAACGAAACGTTGATCACTTTTGAGCAAAAGGCTGCACACACGCAATTCAAGTTGCTCTGATTGTCATTTAGAGTTACATTATAGGATTATTCAACAACAAGTCAAAATGTGCTCGTGAAAGGCAGAAAACAACACTTTGATAGTTTGATATAACTTGAGAACGAATGCAAAAAACAGTCCACTCTAAGAACAGGCCGCTTGGACACTTTCAGAACAGCTCTGTTAATGACTGAAAACAGCTCTCGAAGAGATTGTCAAAAGAGACTCTGAAAACGAAACGTTGATCACTTTTGAGCAAAAGGCTGCACACACGCAATTCAAGTTGCTCTGATTGTCATTTAGAGTTACAATATAGGATTATTCAACAACAAGTCAAAATGTGCTCGTGAAAGGCAGAAAACAACACTTTGATAGTTTGATATAACTTGAGAACGAATGCAAATAACAGTCCACTCTAAGAACAGGCCGCTTGGACACTTTCAGAACAGCTCAGTTAATGACTGAAAACAGCTCTCGAAGAGATTGTCAAAAGAGACTCTGAAAACGAAACGTTGATCACTTTTGAGCAAAAGGCTGCACACACGCAATTCAAGTTGCTCTGATTGTCATTTAGAGTTACATTATAGGATTATTCAACAACAAGTCAAAATGTGCTCGTGAAAGGCAGAAAACAACAATTTGATAGTTTGATATAACTTGAGAACGAATGCAAAAAACAGTCCACTCTAAGAACAGGCCGCTTGGACACTTTCAGAACAGCTCAGTTAATGACTGAAAACAGCTCTCGAAGAGATTGTCAAAAGAGACTCCGAAAACGAAACGTTGATCACTTTTGAGCAAAAGGCTGCACACACGCAATTCAAGTTGCTCTGATTGTCATTTAGAGTTACATTATAGGATTATTCAACAACAAGTCAAAATGTGCTCGTGAAAGGCAGAAAACAACACTTTGATAGTTTGATATAACTTGAGAACGAATGCAAAAACAGTCCACTCTAAGAACAGACCGCTTGGACACTTTCAGAACAGCTCTGTTTAATGACTGAAAACAGCTCTCGAAGAGATTGTCAAAAGAGACTCTGAAAACGAAACGTTGATCACTTTTGAGCAAAAGGCTGCACACACGCAATTCAAGTTGCTCTGATTGTCATTTAGAGTTACATTATAGGATTATTCAACAACAAGTCAAAATGTGCTCGTGAAAGGCAGAAAACAACACTTTGATAGTTTGATATAACTTGAGAACGAATGCAAAAAACAGTCCACTCTAAGAACAGACCGCTTGGACACTTTCAGAACAGCTCTGTTAATGACTGAAAACAGCTCTCGAAGAGATTGTCAAAAGAGACTCCGAAAACGAAACGTTGATCACTTTTGAGCAAAAGGCTGCACACACGCAATTCAAGTTGCTCTGATTGTCATTTAGAGTTACATTATAGGATTATTCAACAACAAGTCAAAATGTGCTCGTGAAAGGCAGAAAACAACACTTTGATAGTTTGATATAACTTGAGAACGAATGCAAAAAACAGTCCACTCTAAGAACAGGCCGCTTGGACACTTTCAGAACAGCTCTGTTAATGACTGAAAACAGCTCTCGAAGAGATTGTCAAAAGAGACTCTGAAAACGAAACGTTGATCACTTTTGAGCAAAAGGCTGCACACACGCAATTCAAGTTGCTCTGATTGTCATTTAGAGTTACAATATAGGATTATTCAACAACAAGTCAAAATGTGCTCGTGAAAGGCAGAAAACAACACTTTGATAGTTTGATATAACTTGAGAACGAATGCAAAAAACAGTCCACTCTAAGAACAGGCCGCTTGGACACTTTCAGAACAGCTCAGTTAATGACTGAAAACAGCTCTCGAAGAGATTGTCAAAAGAGACTCTGAAAACGAAACGTTGATCACTTTTGAGCAAAAGGCTGCACACACGCAATTCAAGTTGCTCTGATTGTCATTTAGAGTTACATTATAGGATTATTCAACAACAAGTCAAAATGTGCTCGTGAAAGGCAGAAAACAACAATTTGATAGTTTGATATAACTTGAGAACGAATGCAAAAAACAGTCCACTCTAAGAACAGGCCGCTTGGACACTTTCAGAACAGCTCAGTTAATGACTGAAAACAGCTCTCGAAGAGATTGTCAAAAGAGACTCCGAAAACGAAACGTTGATCACTTTTGAGCAAAAGGCTGCACACACGCAATTCAAGTTGCTCTGATTGTCATTTAGAGTTACATTATAGGATTATTCAACAACAAGTCAAAATGTGCTCGTGAAAGGCAGAAAACAACACTTTGATAGTTTGATATAACTTGAGAACGAATGCAAAAACAGTCCACTCTAAGAACAGACCGCTTGGACACTTTCAGAACAGCTCTGTTTAATGACTGAAAACAGCTCTCGAAGAGATTGTCAAAAGAGACTCTGAAAACGAAACGTTGATCACTTTTGAGCAAAAGGCTGCACACACGCAATTCAAGTTGCTCTGATTGTCATTTAGAGTTACATTATAGGATTATTCAACAACAAGTCAAAATGTGCTCGTGAAAGGCAGAAAACAACACTTTGATAGTTTGATATAACTTGAGAACGAATGCAAAAAACAGTCCACTCTAAGAACAGGCCGCTTGGACACTTTCAGAACAGCTCTGTTAATGACTGAAAACAGCTCTCGAAGAGATTGTCAAAAGAGACTCCGAAAACGAAACGTTGATCACTTTTGAGCAAAAGGCTGCACACACGCAATTCAAGTTGCTCTGATTGTCATTTAGAGTTACATTATAGGATTATTCAACAACAAGTCAAAATGTGCTCGTGAAAGGCAGAAAACAACACTTTGATAGTTTGATATAACTTGAGAACGAATGCAAAAAACAGTCCACTCTAAGAACAGGCCGCTTGGACACTTTCAGAACAGCTCTGTTAATGACTGAAAACAGCTCTCGAAGAGATTGTCAAAAGAGACTCTGAAAACGAAACGTTGATCACTTTTGAGCAAAAGGCTGCACACACGCAATTCAAGTTGCTCTGATTGTCATTTAGAGTTACATTATAGGATTATTCAACAACAAGTCAAAATGTGCTCGTGAAAGGCAGAAAACAACACTTTGATAGTTTGATATAACTTGAGAACGAATGCAAAAAACAGTCCACTCTAAGAACAGGCCGCTTGGACACTTTCAGAACAGCTCAGTTAATGACTGAAAACAGCTCTCGAAGAGATTGTCAAAAGAGACTCTGAAAACGAAACGTTGATCACTTTTGAGCAAAAGGCTGCACACACGCAATTCAAGTTGCTCTGATTGTCATTTAGAGTTACATTATAGGATTATTCAACAACAAGTCAAAATGTGCTCGTGAAAGGCAGAAAACAACAATTTGATAGTTTGATATAACTTGAGAACGAATGCAAAAAACAGTCCACTCTAAGAACAGGCCGCTCGGACACTTTCAGAACAGCTCAGTTAATGACTGAAAACAGCTCTCGAAGAGATTGTCAAAAGAGACTCCGAAAACGAAACGTTGATCACTTTTGAGCAAAAGGCTGCACACACGCAATTCAAGTTGCTCTGATTGTCATTTAGAGTTACAATATAGGATTATTCAACAACAAGTCAAAATGTGCTCGTGAAAGGCAGAAAACAACACTTTGATAGTTTGATATAACTTGAGAACGAATGCAAAAAACAGTCCACTCTAAGAACAGGCCGCTTGGACACTTTCAGAACAGCTCAGTTAATGACTGAAAACAGCTCTCGAAGAGATTGTCAAAAGAGACTCCGAAAACGAAACGTTGATCACTTTTGAGCAAAAGGCTGCACACACGGAATTCAAGTTGCTCTGATTGTCATTTAGAGTTACATTATAGGATTATTCAACAAGTCAAAATGTGCTCGTGAAAGGCAGAAAACAACACTTTGATAGTTTGATATAACTTGAGAACGAATGCAAAAAACAGTCCACTCTAAGAACAGGCCGCTTGGACACTTTCAGAACAGCTCTGTTAATGACTGAAAACAGCTCTCGAAGAGATTGTCAAAAGAGACTCTGAAAACGAAACGTTGATCACTTTTGAGCAAAAGGCTGCACACACGCAATTCAAGTTGCTCTGATTGTAATTTAGAGTTACATTATAGGATTATTCAACAACAAGTCAACATGTGCTCGTGAAAGGCAGAAAACAACACTTTGATAGTTTGATATAACTTGTGAACGAATGCAAAAAACAGTCCACTCTAAGAACAGGCCGCGTGGACACTTTCAGAACAGCTCTGTTAATGACTGAAAACAGCTCTCGAAGAGATTGTCAAAAGAGACTCTGAAAACGAAACGTTGATCACTTTTGAGCAAAAGGCTGCACACACGCAATTCAAGTTGCTCTGATTGTCATTTAGAGTTACATTATAGGATTATTCAACAACAAGTCAAAATGTGCTCGTGAAAGGCAGAAAACAACACTTTGATAGTTTGATATAACTTGAGAACGAATGCAAAAAACAGTCCACTCTAAGAACAGGCCGCTTGGACACTTTCAGAACAGCTCTGTTAATGACTGAAAACAGCTCTCGAAGAGATTGTCAAAAGAGACTCTGAAAACGAAACGTTGATCACTTTTGAGCAAAAGGCTGCACACACGCAATTCAAGTTGCTCTGATTGTCATTTAGAGTTACATTATAGGATTATTCAACAACAAGTCAAAATGTGCTCGTGAAAGGCAGAAAACAACAATTTGATAGTTTGATATAACTTGAGAACGAATGCAAAAAACAGTCCACTCTAAGAACAGGCCGCTTGGACACTTTCAGAACAGCTCTGTTAATGACTGAAAACAGCTCTCGAAGAGATTGTCAAAAGAGACTCTGAAAACGAAACGTTGATCACTTTTGAGCAAAAGGCTGCACACACGCAATTCAAGTTGCTCTGATTGTAATTTAGAGTTACATTATAGGATTATTCAACAACAAGTCAACATGTGCTCGTGAAAGGCAGAAAACAACACTTTGATAGTTTGATATAACTTGTGAACGAATGCAAAAAACAGTCCACTCTAAGAACAGGCCGCGTGGACACTTTCAGAACAGCTCTGTTAATGACTGAAAACAGCTCTCGAAGAGATTGTCAAAAGAGACTCTGAAAACGAAACGTTGATCACTTTTGAGCAAAAGGCTGCACACACGCAATTCAAGTTGCTCTGATTGTCATTTAGAGTTACATTATAGGATTATTCAACAACAAGTCAAAATGTGCTCGTGAAAGGCAGAAAACAACACTTTGATAGTTTGATATAACTTGAGAACGAATGCAAAAAACAGTCCACTCTAAGAACAGGCCGCTTGGACACTTTCAGAACAGCTCTGTTAATGACTGAAAACAGCTCTCGAAGAGATTGTCAAAAGAGACTCTGAAAACGAAACGTTGATCACTTTTGAGCAAAAGGCTGCACACACGCAATTCAAGTTGCTCTGATTGTCATTTAGAGTTACATTATAGGATTATTCAACAACAAGTCAAAATGTGCTCGTGAAAGGCAGAAAACAACACTTTGATAGTTTGATATAACTTGAGAACGAATGCAAAAAACAGTCCACTCTAAGAACAGGCCGCTTGGACACTTTCAGAACAGCTCTGTTAATGACTGAAAACAGCTCTCGAAGAGATTGTCAAAAGAGACTCTGAAAACGAAACGTTGATCACTTTTGAGCAAAAGGCTGCACACACGCAATTCAAGTTGCTCTGATTGTCATTTAGAGTTACATTATAGGATTATTCAACAACAAGTCAAAATGTGCTCTTGAAAGGCAGAAAACAACACTTTGATAGTTTGATATAACTTGAGAACGAATGCAAAAAACAGTCCACTCTAAGAACAGGCCGCTTGGACACTTTCAGAACAGCTCTGTTAATGACTGAAAACAGCTCTCGAAGAGATTGTCAAAAGAGACTCTGAAAACGAAACGTTGATCACTTTTGAGCAAAAGGCTGCACACACGCAATTCAAGTTGCTCTGATTGTCATTTAGAGTTACATTATAGGATTATTCAACAACAAGTCAAAATGTGCTCGTGAAAGGCAGAAAACAACACTTTGATAGTTTGATATAACTTGAGAACGAATGCAAAAACAGTCCACTCTAAGAACAGACCGCTTGGACACTTTCAGAACAGCTCTGTTAATGACTGAAAACAGCTCTCGAAGAGATTGTCAAAAGAGACTCTGAAAACGAAACGTTGATCACTTTTGAGCAAAAGGCTGCACACACGCAATTCAAGTTGCTCTGATTGTCATTTAGAGTTACATTATAGGATTATTCAACAACAAGTCAAAATGTGCTCTTGAAAGGCAGAAAACAACACTTTGATAGTTTGATATAACTTGAGAACGAATGCAAAAAACAGTCCACTCTAAGAACAGGCCGCTTGGACACTTTCAGAACAGCTCTGTTAATGACTGAAAACAGCTCTCGAAGAGATTGTCAAAAGAGACTCTGAAAACGAAACGTTGATCACTTTTGAGCAAAAGGCTGCACACACGCAATTCAAGTTGCTCTGATTGTCATTTAGAGTTACATTATAGGATTATTCAACAACAAGTCAAAATGTGCTCGTGAAAGGCAGAAAACAACACTTTGATAGTTTGATATAACTTGAGAACGAATGCAAAAAACAGTCCACTCTAAGAACAGGCCGCTTGGACACTTTCAGAACAGCTCTGTTAATGACTGAAAACAGCTCTCGAAGAGATTGTCAAAAGAGACTCTGAAAACGAAACGTTGATCACTTTTGAGCAAAAGGCTGCACACACGCAATTCAAGTTGCTCTGATTGTCATTTAGAGTTACAATATAGGATTATTCAACAACAAGTCAAAATGTGCTCGTGAAAGGCAGAAAACAACACTTTGATAGTTTGATATAACTTGAGAACGAATGCAAATAACAGTCCACTCTAAGAACAGGCCGCTTGGACACTTTCAGAACAGCTCAGTTAATGACTGAAAACAGCTCTCGAAGAGATTGTCAAAAGAGACTCTGAAAACGAAACGTTGATCACTTTTGAGCAAAAGGCTGCACACACGCAATTCAAGTTGCTCTGATTGTCATTTAGAGTTACATTATAGGATTATTCAACAACAAGTCAAAATGTGCTCGTGAAAGGCAGAAAACAACAATTTGATAGTTTGATATAACTTGAGAACGAATGCAAAAAACAGTCCACTCTAAGAACAGGCCGCTTGGACACTTTCAGAACAGCTCAGTTAATGACTGAAAACAGCTCTCGAAGAGATTGTCAAAAGAGACTCCGAAAACGAAACGTTGATCACTTTTGAGCAAAAGGCTGCACACACGCAATTCAAGTTGCTCTGATTGTCATTTAGAGTTACATTATAGGATTATTCAACAACAAGTCAAAATGTGCTCGTGAAAGGCAGAAAACAACACTTTGATAGTTTGATATAACTTGAGAACGAATGCAAAAACAGTCCACTCTAAGAACAGACCGCTTGGACACTTTCAGAACAGCTCTGTTTAATGACTGAAAACAGCTCTCGAAGAGATTGTCAAAAGAGACTCTGAAAACGAAACGTTGATCACTTTTGAGCAAAAGGCTGCACACACGCAATTCAAGTTGCTCTGATTGTCATTTAGAGTTACATTATAGGATTATTCAACAACAAGTCAAAATGTGCTCGTGAAAGGCAGAAAACAACACTTTGATAGTTTGATATAACTTGAGAACGAATGCAAAAAACAGTCCACTCTAAGAACAGACCGCTTGGACACTTTCAGAACAGCTCTGTTAATGACTGAAAACAGCTCTCGAAGAGATTGTCAAAAGAGACTCCGAAAACGAAACGTTGATCACTTTTGAGCAAAAGGCTGCACACACGCAATTCAAGTTGCTCTGATTGTCATTTAGAGTTACATTATAGGATTATTCAACAACAAGTCAAAATGTGCTCGTGAAAGGCAGAAAACAACACTTTGATAGTTTGATATAACTTGAGAACGAATGCAAAAAACAGTCCACTCTAAGAACAGGCCGCTTGGACACTTTCAGAACAGCTCTGTTAATGACTGAAAACAGCTCTCGAAGAGATTGTCAAAAGAGACTCTGAAAACGAAACGTTGATCACTTTTGAGCAAAAGGCTGCACACACGCAATTCAAGTTGCTCTGATTGTCATTTAGAGTTACAATATAGGATTATTCAACAACAAGTCAAAATGTGCTCGTGAAAGGCAGAAAACAACACTTTGATAGTTTGATATAACTTGAGAACGAATGCAAAAAACAGTCCACTCTAAGAACAGGCCGCTTGGACACTTTCAGAACAGCTCAGTTAATGACTGAAAACAGCTCTCGAAGAGATTGTCAAAAGAGACTCTGAAAACGAAACGTTGATCACTTTTGAGCAAAAGGCTGCACACACGCAATTCAAGTTGCTCTGATTGTCATTTAGAGTTACATTATAGGATTATTCAACAACAAGTCAAAATGTGCTCGTGAAAGGCAGAAAACAACAATTTGATAGTTTGATATAACTTGAGAACGAATGCAAAAAACAGTCCACTCTAAGAACAGGCCGCTTGGACACTTTCAGAACAGCTCAGTTAATGACTGAAAACAGCTCTCGAAGAGATTGTCAAAAGAGACTCCGAAAACGAAACGTTGATCACTTTTGAGCAAAAGGCTGCACACACGCAATTCAAGTTGCTCTGATTGTCATTTAGAGTTACATTATAGGATTATTCAACAACAAGTCAAAATGTGCTCGTGAAAGGCAGAAAACAACACTTTGATAGTTTGATATAACTTGAGAACGAATGCAAAAACAGTCCACTCTAAGAACAGACCGCTTGGACACTTTCAGAACAGCTCTGTTTAATGACTGAAAACAGCTCTCGAAGAGATTGTCAAAAGAGACTCTGAAAACGAAACGTTGATCACTTTTGAGCAAAAGGCTGCACACACGCAATTCAAGTTGCTCTGATTGTCATTTAGAGTTACATTATAGGATTATTCAACAACAAGTCAAAATGTGCTCGTGAAAGGCAGAAAACAACACTTTGATAGTTTGATATAACTTGAGAACGAATGCAAAAAACAGTCCACTCTAAGAACAGGCCGCTTGGACACTTTCAGAACAGCTCTGTTAATGACTGAAAACAGCTCTCGAAGAGATTGTCAAAAGAGACTCCGAAAACGAAACGTTGATCACTTTTGAGCAAAAGGCTGCACACACGCAATTCAAGTTGCTCTGATTGTCATTTAGAGTTACATTATAGGATTATTCAACAACAAGTCAAAATGTGCTCGTGAAAGGCAGAAAACAACACTTTGATAGTTTGATATAACTTGAGAACGAATGCAAAAAACAGTCCACTCTAAGAACAGGCCGCTTGGACACTTTCAGAACAGCTCTGTTAATGACTGAAAACAGCTCTCGAAGAGATTGTCAAAAGAGACTCTGAAAACGAAACGTTGATCACTTTTGAGCAAAAGGCTGCACACACGCAATTCAAGTTGCTCTGATTGTCATTTAGAGTTACATTATAGGATTATTCAACAACAAGTCAAAATGTGCTCGTGAAAGGCAGAAAACAACACTTTGATAGTTTGATATAACTTGAGAACGAATGCAAAAAACAGTCCACTCTAAGAACAGGCCGCTTGGACACTTTCAGAACAGCTCAGTTAATGACTGAAAACAGCTCTCGAAGAGATTGTCAAAAGAGACTCTGAAAACGAAACGTTGATCACTTTTGAGCAAAAGGCTGCACACACGCAATTCAAGTTGCTCTGATTGTCATTTAGAGTTACATTATAGGATTATTCAACAACAAGTCAAAATGTGCTCGTGAAAGGCAGAAAACAACAATTTGATAGTTTGATATAACTTGAGAACGAATGCAAAAAACAGTCCACTCTAAGAACAGGCCGCTCGGACACTTTCAGAACAGCTCAGTTAATGACTGAAAACAGCTCTCGAAGAGATTGTCAAAAGAGACTCCGAAAACGAAACGTTGATCACTTTTGAGCAAAAGGCTGCACACACGCAATTCAAGTTGCTCTGATTGTCATTTAGAGTTACAATATAGGATTATTCAACAACAAGTCAAAATGTGCTCGTGAAAGGCAGAAAACAACACTTTGATAGTTTGATATAACTTGAGAACGAATGCAAAAAACAGTCCACTCTAAGAACAGGCCGCTTGGACACTTTCAGAACAGCTCAGTTAATGACTGAAAACAGCTCTCGAAGAGATTGTCAAAAGAGACTCCGAAAACGAAACGTTGATCACTTTTGAGCAAAAGGCTGCACACACGGAATTCAAGTTGCTCTGATTGTCATTTAGAGTTACATTATAGGATTATTCAACAAGTCAAAATGTGCTCGTGAAAGGCAGAAAACAACACTTTGATAGTTTGATATAACTTGAGAACGAATGCAAAAAACAGTCCACTCTAAGAACAGGCCGCTTGGACACTTTCAGAACAGCTCTGTTAATGACTGAAAACAGCTCTCGAAGAGATTGTCAAAAGAGACTCTGAAAACGAAACGTTGATCACTTTTGAGCAAAAGGCTGCACACACGCAATTCAAGTTGCTCTGATTGTAATTTAGAGTTACATTATAGGATTATTCAACAACAAGTCAACATGTGCTCGTGAAAGGCAGAAAACAACACTTTGATAGTTTGATATAACTTGTGAACGAATGCAAAAAACAGTCCACTCTAAGAACAGGCCGCGTGGACACTTTCAGAACAGCTCTGTTAATGACTGAAAACAGCTCTCGAAGAGATTGTCAAAAGAGACTCTGAAAACGAAACGTTGATCACTTTTGAGCAAAAGGCTGCACACACGCAATTCAAGTTGCTCTGATTGTCATTTAGAGTTACATTATAGGATTATTCAACAACAAGTCAAAATGTGCTCGTGAAAGGCAGAAAACAACACTTTGATAGTTTGATATAACTTGAGAACGAATGCAAAAAACAGTCCACTCTAAGAACAGGCCGCTTGGACACTTTCAGAACAGCTCTGTTAATGACTGAAAACAGCTCTCGAAGAGATTGTCAAAAGAGACTCTGAAAACGAAACGTTGATCACTTTTGAGCAAAAGGCTGCACACACGCAATTCAAGTTGCTCTGATTGTCATTTAGAGTTACATTATAGGATTATTCAACAACAAGTCAAAATGTGCTCGTGAAAGGCAGAAAACAACAATTTGATAGTTTGATATAACTTGAGAACGAATGCAAAAAACAGTCCACTCTAAGAACAGGCCGCTTGGACACTTTCAGAACAGCTCTGTTAATGACTGAAAACAGCTCTCGAAGAGATTGTCAAAAGAGACTCCGAAAACGAAACGTTGATCACTTTTGAGCAAAAGGCTGCACACACGCAATTCAAGTTGCTCTGATTGTCATTTAGAGTTACATTATAGGATTATTCAACAACAAGTCAAAATGTGCTCGTGAAAGGCAGAAAACAACACTTTGATAGTTTGATATAACTTGAGAACGAATGCAAAAAACAGTCCACTCTAAGAACAGGCCGCTTGGACACTTTCAGAACAGCTCAGTTAATGACTGAAAACAGCTCTCGAAGAGATTGTCAAAAGAGACTCCGAAAACGAAACGTTGATCACTTTTGAGCAAAAGGCTGCACACACGGAATTCAAGTTGCTCTGATTGTCATTTAGAGTTACATTATAGGATTATTCAACAAGTCAAAATGTGCTCGTGAAAGGCAGAAAACAACACTTTGATAGTTTGATATAACTTGAGAACGAATGCAAAAAACAGTCCACTCTAAGAACAGGCCGCTTGGACACTTTCAGAACAGCTCTGTTAATGACTGAAAACAGCTCTCGAAGAGATTGTCAAAAGAGACTCTGAAAACGAAACGTTGATCACTTTTGAGCAAAAGGCTGCACACACGCAATTCAAGTTGCTCTGATTGTCATTTAGAGTTACATTATAGGATTATTCAACAACAAGTCAAAATGTGCTCGTGAAAGGCAGAAAACAACACTTTGATAGTTTGATATAACTTGAGAACGAATGCAAAAAACAGTCCACTCTAAGAACAGGCCGCTTGGACACTTTCAGAACAGCTCTGTTAATGACTGAAAACAGCTCTCGAAGAGATTGTCAAAAGAGACTCTGAAAACGAAACGTTGATCACTTTTGAGCAAAAGGCTGCACACACGCAATTCAAGTTGCTCTGATTGTCATTTAGAGTTACATTATAGGATTATTCAACAACAAGTCAAAATGTGCTCTTGAAAGGCAGAAAACAACACTTTGATAGTTTGATATAACTTGAGAACGAATGCAAAAAACAGTCCACTCTAAGAACAGGCCGCTTGGACACTTTCAGAACAGCTCTGTTAATGACTGAAAACAGCTCTCGAAGAGATTGTCAAAAGAGACTCTGAAAACGAAACGTTGATCACTTTTGAGCAAAAGGCTGCACACACGCAATTCAAGTTGCTCTGATTGTCATTTAGAGTTACATTATAGGATTATTCAACAACAAGTCAAAATGTGCTCGTGAAAGGCAGAAAACAACACTTTGATAGTTTGATATGACTTGAGAACGAATGCAAAAAACAGTCCACTCTAAGAACAGGCCGCTTGGACACTTTCAGAACAGCTCAGTTAATGACTGAAAACAGCTCTCGAAGAGATTGTCAAAAGAGACTCCGAAAACGAAACGTTGATCACTTTTGAGCAAAAGGCTGCACACACGCAATTCAAGTTGCTCTGATTGTCATTTAGAGTTACATTATAGGATTATTCAACAACAAGTCAAAATGTGCTCGTGAAAGGCAGAAAACAACACTTTGATAGTTTGATATAACTTGAGAACGAATGCAAAAAACAGTCCACTCTAAGAACAGGCCGCTTGGACACTTTCAGAACAGCTCTGTTAATGACTGAAAACAGCTCTCGAAGAGATTGTCAAAAGAGACTCTGAAAACGAAACGTTGATCACTTTTGAGCAAAAGGCTGCACACACGCAATTCAAGTTGCTCTGATTGTCATTTAGAGTTACATTATAGGATTATTCAACAACAAGTCAAAATGTGCTCTTGAAAGGCAGAAAACAACACTTTGATAGTTTGATATAACTTGAGAACGAATGCAAAAAACAGTCCACTCTAAGAACAGGCCGCTTGGACACTTTCAGAACAGCTCTGTTAATGACTGAAAACAGCTCTCGAAGAGATTGTCAAAAGAGACTCTGAAAACGAAACGTTGATCACTTTTGAGCAAAAGGCTGCACACACGCAATTCAAGTTGCTCTGATTGTCATTTAGAGTTACATTATAGGATTATTCAACAACAAGTCAAAATGTGCTCGTGAAAGGCAGAAAACAACACTTTGATAGTTTGATATAACTTGAGAACGAATGCAAAAAACAGTCCACTCTAAGAACAGGCCGCTTGGACACTTTCAGAACAGCTCTGTTAATGACTGAAAACAGCTCTCGAAGAGATTGTCAAAAGAGACTCTGAAAACGAAACGTTGATCACTTTTGAGCAAAAGGCTGCACACACGCAATTCAAGTTGCTCTGATTGTCATTTAGAGTTACAATATAGGATTATTCAACAACAAGTCAAAATGTGCTCGTGAAAGGCAGAAAACAACACTTTGATAGTTTGATATAACTTGAGAACGAATGCAAAAAACAGTCCACTCTAAGAACAGGCCGCTTGGACACTTTCAGAACAGCTCAGTTAATGACTGAAAACAGCTCTCGAAGAGATTGTCAAAAGAGACTCTGAAAACGAAACGTTGATCACTTTTGAGCAAAAGGCTGCACACACGCAATTCAAGTTGCTCTGATTGTCATTTAGAGTTACATTATAGGATTATTCAACAACAAGTCAAAATGTGCTCGTGAAAGGCAGAAAACAACAATTTGATAGTTTGATATAACTTGAGAACGAATGCAAAAAACAGTCCACTCTAAGAACAGGCCGCTTGGACACTTTCAGAACAGCTCAGTTAATGACTGAAAACAGCTCTCGAAGAGATTGTCAAAAGAGACTCCGAAAACGAAACGTTGATCACTTTTGAGCAAAAGGCTGCACACACGCAATTCAAGTTGCTCTGATTGTCATTTAGAGTTACATTATAGGATTATTCAACAACAAGTCAAAATGTGCTCGTGAAAGGCAGAAAACAACACTTTGATAGTTTGATATAACTTGAGAACGAATGCAAAAACAGTCCACTCTAAGAACAGACCGCTTGGACACTTTCAGAACAGCTCTGTTTAATGACTGAAAACAGCTCTCGAAGAGATTGTCAAAAGAGACTCTGAAAACGAAACGTTGATCACTTTTGAGCAAAAGGCTGCACACACGCAATTCAAGTTGCTCTGATTGTCATTTAGAGTTACATTATAGGATTATTCAACAACAAGTCAAAATGTGCTCGTGAAAGGCAGAAAACAACACTTTGATAGTTTGATATAACTTGAGAACGAATGCAAAAAACAGTCCACTCTAAGAACAGGCCGCTTGGACACTTTCAGAACAGCTCTGTTAATGACTGAAAACAGCTCTCGAAGAGATTGTCAAAAGAGACTCCGAAAACGAAACGTTGATCACTTTTGAGCAAAAGGCTGCACACACGCAATTCAAGTTGCTCTGATTGTCATTTAGAGTTACATTATAGGATTATTCAACAACAAGTCAAAATGTGCTCGTGAAAGGCAGAAAACAACACTTTGATAGTTTGATATAACTTGAGAACGAATGCAAAAAACAGTCCACTCTAAGAACAAGCCGCTTGGACACTTTCAGAACAGCTCTGTTAATGACTGAAAACAGCTCTCGAAGAGATTGTCAAAAGAGACTCTGAAAACGAAACGTTGATCACTTTTGAGCAAAAGGCTGCACACACGCAATTCAAGTTGCTCTGATTGTCATTTAGAGTTACATTATAGGATTATTCAACAACAAGTCAAAATGTGCTCGTGAAAGGCAGAAAACAACACTTTGATAGTTTGATATAACTTGAGAACGAATGCAAAAAACAGTCCACTCTAAGAACAGGCCGCTTGGACACTTTCAGAACAGCTCAGTTAATGACTGAAAACAGCTCTCGAAGAGATTGTCAAAAGAGACTCTGAAAACGAAACGTTGATCACTTTTGAGCAAAAGGCTGCACACACGCAATTCAAGTTGCTCTGATTGTCATTTAGAGTTACATTATAGGATTATTCAACAACAAGTCAAAATGTGCTCGTGAAAGGCAGAAAACAACACTTTGATAGTTTGATATAACTTGAGAACGAATGCAAAAACAGTCCACTCTAAGAACAGACCGCTTGGACACTTTCAGAACAGCTCTGTTTAATGACTGAAAACAGCTCTCGAAGAGATTGTCAAAAGAGACTCTGAAAACGAAACGTTGATCACTTTTGAGCAAAAGGCTGCACACACGCAATTCAAGTTGCTCTGATTGTCATTTAGAGTTACATTATAGGATTATTCAACAACAAGTCAAAATGTGCTCGTGAAAGGCAGAAAACAACACTTTGATAGTTTGATATAACTTGAGAACGAATGCAAAAAACAGTCCACTCTAAGAACAGGCCGCTTGGACACTTTCAGAACAGCTCTGTTAATGACTGAAAACAGCTCTCGAAGAGATTGTCAAAAGAGACTCCGAAAACGAAACGTTGATCACTTTTGAGCAAAAGGCTGCACACACGCAATTCAAGTTGCTCTGATTGTCATTTAGAGTTACATTATAGGATTATTCAACAACAAGTCAAAATGTGCTCGTGAAAGGCAGAAAACAACACTTTGATAGTTTGATATAACTTGAGAACGAATGCAAAAAACAGTCCACTCTAAGAACAGGCCGCTTGGACACTTTCAGAACAGCTCTGTTAATGACTGAAAACAGCTCTCGAAGAGATTGTCAAAAGAGACTCTGAAAACGAAACGTTGATCACTTTTGAGCAAAAGGCTGCACACACGCAATTCAAGTTGCTCTGATTGTCATTTAGAGTTACATTATAGGATTATTCAACAACAAGTCAAAATGTGCTCGTGAAAGGCAGAAAACAACACTTTGATAGTTTGATATAACTTGAGAACGAATGCAAAAAACAGTCCACTCTAAGAACAGGCCGCTTGGACACTTTCAGAACAGCTCTGTTAATGACTGAAAACAGCTCTCGAAGAGATTGTCAAAAGAGACTCTGAAAACGAAACGTTGATCACTTTTGAGCAAAAGGCTGCACACACGCAATTCAAGTTGCTCTGATTGTCATTTAGAGTTACATTATAGGATTATTCAACAACAAGTCAAAATGTGCTCGTGAAAGGCAGAAAACAACACTTTGATAGTTTGATATAACTTGAGAACGAATGCAAAAAACAGTCCACTCTAAGAACAGGCCGCTTGGACACTTTCAGAACAGCTCTGTTAATGACTGAAAACAGCTCTCGAAGAGATTGTCAAAAGAGACTCTGAAAACGAAACGTTGATCACTTTTGAGCAAAAGGCTGCACACACGCAATTCAAGTTGCTCTGATTGTCATTTAGAGTTACATTATAGGATTATTCAACAACAAGTCAAAATGTGCTCGTGAAAGGCAGAAAACAACACTTTGATAGTTTGATATAACTTGAGAACGAATGCAAAAAACAGTCCACTCTAAGAACAGGCCGCTTGGACACTTTCAGAACAGCTCTGTTAATGACTGAAAACAGCTCTCGAAGAGATTGTCAAAAGAGACTCTGAAAACGAAACGTTGATCACTTTTGAGCAAAAGGCTGCACACACGCAATTCAAGTTGCTCTGATTGTCATTTAGAGTTACATTATAGGATTATTCAACAACAAGTCAAAATGTGCTCGTGAAAGGCAGAAAACAACACTTTGATAGTTTGATATAACTTGAGAACGAATGCAAAAAACAGTCCACTCTAAGAACAGGCCGCTTGGACACTTTCAGAACAGCTCAGTTAATGACTGAAAACAGCTCTCGAAGAGATTGTCAAAAGAGACTCCGAAAACGAAACGTTGATCACTTTTGAGCAAAAGGCTGCACACACGCAATTCAAGTTGCTCTGATTGTCATTTAGAGTTACATTATAGGATTATTCAACAACAAGTCAAAATGTGCTCGTGAAAGGCAGAAAACAACACTTTGATAGTTTGATATAACTTGAGAACGAATGCAAAAACAGTCCACTCTAAGAACAGGCCGCTTGGACACTTTCAGAACAGCTCTGTTAATGACTGAAAACAGCTCTCGAAGAGATTGTCAAAAGAGACTCCGAAAACGAAACGTTGATCACTTTTGAGCAAAAGGCTGCACACACGCAATTCAAGTTGCTCTGATTGTCATTTAGAGTTACATTATAGGATTATTCAACAACAAGTCAAAATGTGCTCGTGAAAGGCAGAAAACAACACTTTGATAGTTTGATATAACTTGAGAACGAATGCAAAAACAGTCCACTCTAAGAACAGGCCGCTTGGACACTTTCAGAACAGCTCTGTTAATGACTGAAAACAGCTCTCGAAGAGATTGTCAAAAGAGACTCTGAAAACGAAAGGTTGATCACTTTTGAGCAAAAGGCTGCACACATGCAATTCAAGTTGCTCTGATTGTCATTTAGAGTTACATTATAGGATTATTCAACAACAAGTCAAAATGTGCTCGTGAAAGGCAGAAAACAACACTTTGATAGTTTGATATAACTTGAGAACGAATGCAAAAAACAGTCCACTCTAAGAACAGGCCGCTTGACACTTTCAGAACAGCTCTGTTAATGACTGAAAACAGCTCTCGAAGAGATTGTCAAAAGAGACTCTGAAAACGAAACGTTGATCACTTTTGAGCAAAAGGCTGCACACACGCAATTCAAGTTGCTCTGATTGTCATTTAGAGTTACAATATAGGATTATTCAACAACAAGTCAAAATGTGCTCGTGAAAGGCAGAAAACAACACTTTGATAGTTTGATATAACTTGAGAACGAATGCAAAAAACTGTCCACTCTAAGAACAGGCCGCTTGGACACTTTCAGAACAGCTCAGTTAATGACTGAAAACAGCTCTCGAAGAGATTGTCAAAAGAGACTCCGAAAACGAAACGTTGATCACTTTTGAGCAAAGGGCTGCACACACGCAATTCAAGTTTCTCTGATTGTCATTTAGAGTTACATTATAGGATTATTCAACAACAAGTCAAAATGTGCTCGTGAAAGGCAGAAAACAACACTTTGATAGTTTGATATAACTTGAGAACGAATGCAAAAACAGTCCAGTCTAAGAACAGGCCGCTTGGACACTTTCAGAACAGCTCTCGAAGAGATTGTCAAAAGAGACTCTGAAAACGAAACGTTGATCACTTTTGAGCAAAAGGCTGCACACACGCAATTCAAGTTGCTCTGATTGTCATTTAGAGTTACAATATAGGATTATTCAACAACAAGTCAAAATGTGCTCGTGAAAGGCAGAAAACAACACTTTGATAGTTTGATATAACTTGAGAACGAATGCAAAAAACAGTCCACTCTAAGAACAGGCCGCTTGGACACTTTCAGAACAGCTCAGTTAATGACTGAAAACAGCTCTCGAAGAGATTGTCAAAAGAGACTCTGAAAACGAAACGTTGATCACTTTTGAGCAAAAGGCTGCACACACGCAATTCAAGTTGCTCTGATTGTCATTTAGAGTTACATTATAGGATTATTCAACAACAAGTCAAAATGTGCTCGTGAAAGGCAGAAAACAACACTTTGATAGTTTGATATAACTTGAGAACGAATGCAAAAAACAGTCCACTCTAAGAACAGGCCGCTTGGACACTTTCAGAACAGCTCAGTTAATGACTGAAAACAGCTCTCGAAGAGATTGTCAAAAGAGACTCCGAAAACGAAACGTTGATCACTTTTGAGCAAAAGGCTGCACACACGCAATTCAAGTTGCTCTGATTGTCATTTAGAGTTACATTATAGGATTATTCAACAACAAGTCAAAATGTGCTCGTGAAAGGCAGAAAACAACACTTTGATAGTTTGATATAACTTGAGAACGAATGCAAAAAACAGTCCACTCTAAGAACAGGCCGCTTGGACACTTTCAGAACAGCTCTGTTAATGACTGAAAACAGCTCTCGAAGAGATTGTCAAAAGAGACTCTGAAAACGAAACGTTGATCACTTTTGAGCAAAAGGCTGCACACACGCAATTCAAGTTGCTCTGATTGTCATTTAGAGTTACATTATAGGATTATTCAACAACAAGTCAAAATGTGCTCTTGAAAGGCAGAAAACAACACTTTGATAGTTTGATATAACTTGAGAACGAATGCAAAAAACAGTCCACTCTAAGAACAGGCCGCTTGGACACTTTCAGAACAGCTCTGTTAATGACTGAAAACAGCTCTCGAAGAGATTGTCAAAAGAGACTCTGAAAACGAAACGTTGATCACTTTTGAGCAAAAGGCTGCACACACGCAATTCAAGTTGCTCTGATTGTCATTTAGAGTTACATTATAGGATTATTCAACAACAAGTCAAAATGTGCTCGTGAAAGGCAGAAAACAACACTTTGATAGTTTGATATAACTTGAGAACGAATGCAAAAAACAGTCCACTCTAAGAACAGGCCGCTTGGACACTTTCAGAACAGCTCTGTTAATGACTGAAAACAGCTCTCGAAGAGATTGTCAAAAGAGACTCTGAAAACGAAACGTTGATCACTTTTGAGCAAAAGGCTGCACACACGCAATTCAAGTTGCTCTGATTGTCATTTAGAGTTACAATATAGGATTATTCAACAACAAGTCAAAATGTGCTCGTGAAAGGCAGAAAACAACACTTTGATAGTTTGATATAACTTGAGAACGAATGCAAAAAACAGTCCACTCTAAGAACAGGCCGCTTGGACACTTTCAGAACAGCTCAGTTAATGACTGAAAACAGCTCTCGAAGAGATTGTCAAAAGAGACTCTGAAAACGAAACGTTGATCACTTTTGAGCAAAAGGCTGCACACACGCAATTCAAGTTGCTCTGATTGTCATTTAGAGTTACATTATAGGATTATTCAACAACAAGTCAAAATGTGCTCGTGAAAGGCAGAAAACAACAATTTGATAGTTTGATATAACTTGAGAACGAATGCAAAAAACAGTCCACTCTAAGAACAGGCCGCTTGGACACTTTCAGAACAGCTCAGTTAATGACTGAAAACAGCTCTCGAAGAGATTGTCAAAAGAGACTCCGAAAACGAAACGTTGATCACTTTTGAGCAAAAGGCTGCACACACGCAATTCAAGTTGCTCTGATTGTCATTTAGAGTTACATTATAGGATTATTCAACAACAAGTCAAAATGTGCTCGTGAAAGGCAGAAAACAACACTTTGATAGTTTGATATAACTTGAGAACGAATGCAAAAACAGTCCACTCTAAGAACAGACCGCTTGGACACTTTCAGAACAGCTCTGTTTAATGACTGAAAACAGCTCTCGAAGAGATTGTCAAAAGAGACTCTGAAAACGAAACGTTGATCACTTTTGAGCAAAAGGCTGCACACACGCAATTCAAGTTGTTCTGATTGTCATTTAGAGTTACATTATAGGATTATTCAACAACAAGTCAAAATGTGCTCGTGAAAGGCAGAAAACAACACTTTGATAGTTTGATATAACTTGAGAACGAATGCAAAAAACAGTCCACTCTAAGAACAGGCCGCTTGGACACTTTCAGAACAGCTCTGTTAATGACTGAAAACAGCTCTCGAAGAGATTGTCAAAAGAGACTCCGAAAACGAAACGTTGATCACTTTTGAGCAAAAGGCTGCACACACGCAATTCAAGTTGCTCTGATTGTCATTTAGAGTTACATTATAGGATTATTCAACAACAAGTCAAAATGTGCTCGTGAAAGGCAGAAAACAACACTTTGATAGTTTGATATAACTTGAGAACGAATGCAAAAAACAGTCCACTCTAAGAACAGGCCGCTTGGACACTTTCAGAACAGCTCTGTTAATGACTGAAAACAGCTCTCGAAGAGATTGTCAAAAGAGACTCTGAAAACGAAACGTTGATCACTTTTGAGCAAAAGGCTGCACACACGCAATTCAAGTTGCTCTGATTGTCATTTAGAGTTACATTATAGGATTATTCAACAACAAGTCAAAATGTGCTCGTGAAAGGCAGAAAACAACACTTTGATAGTTTGATATAACTTGAGAACGAATGCAAAAAACAGTCCACTCTAAGAACAGGCCGCTTGGACACTTTCAGAACAGCTCAGTTAATGACTGAAAACAGCTCTCGAAGAGATTGTCAAAAGAGACTCTGAAAACGAAACGTTGATCACTTTTGAGCAAAAGGCTGCACACACGCAATTCAAGTTGCTCTGATTGTCATTTAGAGTTACATTATAGGATTATTCAACAACAAGTCAAAATGTGCTCGTGAAAGGCAGAAAACAACACTTTGATAGTTTGATATAACTTGAGAACGAATGCAAAAACAGTCCACTCTAAGAACAGACCGCTTGGACACTTTCAGAACAGCTCTGTTTAATGACTGAAAACAGCTCTCGAAGAGATTGTCAAAAGAGACTCTGAAAACGAAACGTTGATCACTTTTGAGCAAAAGGCTGCACACACGCAATTCAAGTTGCTCTGATTGTCATTTAGAGTTACATTATAGGATTATTCAACAACAAGTCAAAATGTGCTCGTGAAAGGCAGAAAACAACACTTTGATAGTTTGATATAACTTGAGAACGAATGCAAAAAACAGTCCACTCTAAGAACAGGCCGCTTGGACACTTTCAGAACAGCTCTGTTAATGACTGAAAACAGCTCTCGAAGAGATTGTCAAAAGAGACTCCGAAAACGAAACGTTGATCACTTTTGAGCAAAAGGCTGCACACACGCAATTCAAGTTGCTCTGATTGTCATTTAGAGTTACATTATAGGATTATTCAACAACAAGTCAAAATGTGCTCGTGAAAGGCAGAAAACAACACTTTGATAGTTTGATATAACTTGAGAACGAATGCAAAAAACAGTCCACTCTAAGAACAGGCCGCTTGGACACTTTCAGAACAGCTCTGTTAATGACTGAAAACAGCTCTCGAAGAGATTGTCAAAAGAGACTCTGAAAACGAAACGTTGATCACTTTTGAGCAAAAGGCTGCACACACGCAATTCAAGTTGCTCTGATTGTCATTTAGAGTTACATTATAGGATTATTCAACAACAAGTCAAAATGTGCTCGTGAAAGGCAGAAAACAACACTTTGATAGTTTGATATAACTTGAGAACGAATGCAAAAAACAGTCCACTCTAAGAACAGGCCGCTTGGACACTTTCAGAACAGCTCTGTTAATGACTGAAAACAGCTCTCGAAGAGATTGTCAAAAGAGACTCTGAAAACGAAACGTTGATCACTTTTGAGCAAAAGGCTGCACACACGCAATTCAAGTTGCTCTGATTGTCATTTAGAGTTACATTATAGGATTATTCAACAACAAGTCAAAATGTGCTCGTGAAAGGCAGAAAACAACACTTTGATAGTTTGATATAACTTGAGAACGAATGCAAAAAACAGTCCACTCTAAGAACAGGCCGCTTGGACACTTTCAGAACAGCTCTGTTAATGACTGAAAACAGCTCTCGAAGAGATTGTCAAAAGAGACTCTGAAAACGAAACGTTGATCACTTTTGAGCAAAAGGCTGCACACACGCAATTCAAGTTGCTCTGATTGTCATTTAGAGTTACATTATAGGATTATTCAACAACAAGTCAAAATGTGCTCGTGAAAGGCAGAAAACAACACTTTGATAGTTTGATATAACTTGAGAACGAATGCAAAAAACAGTCCACTCTAAGAACAGGCCGCTTGGACACTTTCAGAACAGCTCTGTTAATGACTGAAAACAGCTCTCGAAGAGATTGTCAAAAGAGACTCTGAAAACGAAACGTTGATCACTTTTGAGCAAAAGGCTGCACACACGCAATTCAAGTTGCTCTGATTGTCATTTAGAGTTACATTATAGGATTATTCAACAACAAGTCAAAATGTGCTCGTGAAAGGCAGAAAACAACACTTTGATAGTTTGATATAACTTGAGAACGAATGCAAAAAACAGTCCACTCTAAGAACAGGCCGCTTGGACACTTTCAGAACAGCTCAGTTAATGACTGAAAACAGCTCTCGAAGAGATTGTCAAAAGAGACTCCGAAAACGAAACGTTGATCACTTTTGAGCAAAAGGCTGCACACACGCAATTCAAGTTGCTCTGATTGTCATTTAGAGTTACATTATAGGATTATTCAACAACAAGTCAAAATGTGCTCGTGAAAGGCAGAAAACAACACTTTGATAGTTTGATATAACTTGAGAACGAATGCAAAAACAGTCCACTCTAAGAACAGGCCGCTTGGACACTTTCAGAACAGCTCTGTTAATGACTGAAAACAGCTCTCGAAGAGATTGTCAAAAGAGACTCCGAAAACGAAACGTTGATCACTTTTGAGCAAAAGGCTGCACACACGCAATTCAAGTTGCTCTGATTGTCATTTAGAGTTACATTATAGGATTATTCAACAACAAGTCAAAATGTGCTCGTGAAAGGCAGAAAACAACACTTTGATAGTTTGATATAACTTGAGAACGAATGCAAAAACAGTCCACTCTAAGAACAGGCCGCTTGGACACTTTCAGAACAGCTCTGTTAATGACTGAAAACAGCTCTCGAAGAGATTGTCAAAAGAGACTCTGAAAACGAAAGGTTGATCACTTTTGAGCAAAAGGCTGCACACACGCAATTCAAGTTGCTCTGATTGTCATTTAGAGTTACATTATAGGATTATTCAACAACAAGTCAAAATGTGCTCGTGAAAGGCAGAAAACAACACTTTGATAGTTTGATATAACTTGAGAACGAATGCAAAAAACAGTCCACTCTAAGAACAGGCCGCTTGACACTTTCAGAACAGCTCTGTTAATGACTGAAAACAGCTCTCGAAGAGATTGTCAAAAGAGACTCTGAAAACGAAACGTTGATCACTTTTGAGCAAAAGGCTGCACACACGCAATTCAAGTTGCTCTGATTGTCATTTAGAGTTACAATATAGGATTATTCAACAACAAGTCAAAATGTGCTCGTGAAAGGCAGAAAACAACACTTTGATAGTTTGATATAACTTGAGAACGAATGCAAAAAACTGTCCACTCTAAGAACAGGCCGCTTGGACACTTTCAGAACAGCTCAGTTAATGACTGAAAACAGCTCTCGAAGAGATTGTCAAAAGAGACTCCGAAAACGAAACGTTGATCACTTTTGAGCAAAGGGCTGCACACACGCAATTCAAGTTTCTCTGATTGTCATTTAGAGTTACATTATAGGATTATTCAACAACAAGTCAAAATGTGCTCGTGAAAGGCAGAAAACAACACTTTGATAGTTTGATATAACTTGAGAACGAATGCAAAAACAGTCCAGTCTAAGAACAGGCCGCTTGGACACTTTCAGAACAGCTCTCGAAGAGATTGTCAAAAGAGACTCTGAAAACGAAACGTTGATCACTTTTGAGCAAAAGGCTGCACACACGCAATTCAAGTTGCTCTGATTGTCATTTAGAGTTACAATATAGGATTATTCAACAACAAGTCAAAATGTGCTCGTGAAAGGCAGAAAACAACACTTTGATAGTTTGATATAACTTGAGAACGAATGCAAAAAACAGTCCACTCTAAGAACAGGCCGCTTGGACACTTTCAGAACAGCTCAGTTAATGACTGAAAACAGCTCTCGAAGAGATTGTCAAAAGAGACTCTGAAAACGAAACGTTGATCACTTTTGAGCAAAAGGCTGCACACACGCAATTCAAGTTGCTCTGATTGTCATTTAGAGTTACATTATAGGATTATTCAACAACAAGTCAAAATGTGCTCGTGAAAGGCAGAAAACAACACTTTGATAGTTTGATATAACTTGAGAACGAATGCAAAAAACAGTCCACTCTAAGAACAGGCCGCTTGGACACTTTCAGAACAGCTCAGTTAATGACTGAAAACAGCTCTCGAAGAGATTGTCAAAAGAGACTCCGAAAACGAAACGTTGATCACTTTTGAGCAAAAGGCTGCACACACGCAATTCAAGTTGCTCTGATTGTCATTTAGAGTTACATTATAGGATTATTCAACAACAAGTCAAAATGTGCTCGTGAAAGGCAGAAAACAACACTTTGATAGTTTGATATAACTTGAGAACGAATGCAAAAACAGTCCACTCTAAGAACAGGCCGCTTGGACACTTTCAGAACAGCTCTGTTAATGACTGAAAACAGCTCTCGAAGAGATTGTCAAAAGAGACTCTGAAAACGAAACGTTGATCACTTTTGAGCAAAAGGCTGCACACACGCAATTCAAGTTGCTCTGATTGTCATTTAGAGTTACATTATAGGATTATTCAACAACAAGTCAAAATGTGCTCGTGAAAGGCAGAAAACAACACTTTGATAGTTTGATATAACTTGAGAACGAATGCAAAAAACTGTCCACTCTAAGAACAGGCCGCTTGGACACTTTCAGAACAGCTCAGTTAATGACTGAAAACAGCTCTCGAAGAGATTGTCAAAAGAGACTCCGAAAACGAAACGTTGATCACTTTTGAGCAAAAGGCTGCACACACGCAATTCAAGTTGCTCTGATTGTCATTTAGAGTTACATTATAGGATTATTCAACAACAAGTCAAAATGTGCTCGTGAAAGGCAGAAAACAACACTTTGATAGTTTGATATAACTTGAGAACGAATGCAAAAACAGTCCACTCTAAGAACAGGCCGCTTGGACACTTTCAGAACAGCTCTGTTAATGACTGAAAACAGCTCTCGAAGAGATTGTCAAAAGAGACTCTGAAAACGAAACGTTGATCACTTTTGAGCAAAAGGCTGCACACACGCAATTCAAGTTGCTCTGATTGTCATTTAGAGTTACAATATAGGATTATTCAACAACAATTTAAAATGTGCTCGTGAAAGGCAGAAAACAACACTTTGATAGTTTGATATAACTTGAGAACGAATGCAAAAAACAGTCCACTCTAAGAACAGGCCGCTTGGACACTTTCAGAACAGCTCAGTTAATGACTGAAAACAGCTCTCGAAGAGATTGTCAAAAGAGACTCTGAAAACGAAACGTTGATCACTTTTGAGCAAAAGGCTGCACACACGCAATTCAAGTTGCTCTGATTGTCATTTAGAGTTACATTATAGGATTATTCAACAACAAGTCAAAATGTGCTCGTGAAAGGCAGAAAACAACAATTTGATAGTTTGATATAACTTGAGAACGAATGCAAAAAACAGTCCACTCTAAGAACAGGCCGCTTGGACACTTTCAGAACAGCTCAGTTAATGACTGAAAACAGCTCTCGAAGAGATTGTCAAAAGAGACTCCGAAAACGAAACGTTGATCACTTTTGAGCAAAAGGCTGCACACACGCAATTCAAGTTGCTCTGATTGTCATTTAGAGTTACATTATAGGATTATTCAACAACAAGTCAAAATGTGCTCGTGAAAGGCAGAAAACAACACTTTGATAGTTTGATATAACTTGAGAACGAATGCAAAAACAGTCCACTCTAAGAACAGGCCGCTTGGACACTTTCAGAACAGCTCTGTTAATGACTGAAAACAGCTCTCGAAGAGATTGTCAAAAGAGACTCTGAAAACGAAAGGTTGATCACTTTTGAGCAAAAGGCTGCACACACGCAATTCAAGTTGCTCTGATTGTCATTTAGAGTTACATTATAGGATTATTCAACAACAAGTCAAAATGTGCTCGTGAAAGGCAGAAAACAACACTTTGATAGTTTGATATAACTTGAGAACGAATGCAAAAAACAGTCCACTCTAAGAACAGGCCGCTTGACACTTTCAGAACAGCTCTGTTAATGACTGAAAACAGCTCTCGAAGAGATTGTCAAAAGAGACTCTGAAAACGAAACGTTGATCACTTTTGAGCAAAAGGCTGCACACACGCAATTCAAGTTGCTCTGATTGTCATTTAGAGTTACAATATAGGATTATTCAACAACAAGTCAAAATGTGCTCGTGAAAGGCAGAAAACAACACTTTGATAGTTTGATATAACTTGAGAACGAATGCAAAAAACTGTCCACTCTAAGAACAGGCCGCTTGGACACTTTCAGAACAGCTCAGTTAATGACTGAAAACAGCTCTCGAAGAGATTGTCAAAAGAGACTCCGAAAACGAAACGTTGATCACTTTTGAGCAAAGGGCTGCACACACGCAATTCAAGTTTCTCTGATTGTCATTTAGAGTTACATTATAGGATTATTCAACAACAAGTCAAAATGTGCTCGTGAAAGGCAGAAAACAACACTTTGATAGTTTGATATAACTTGAGAACGAATGCAAAAACAGTCCAGTCTAAGAACAGGCCGCTTGGACACTTTCAGAACAGCTCTCGAAGAGATTGTCAAAAGAGACTCTGAAAACGAAACGTTGATCACTTTTGAGCAAAAGGCTGCACACACGCAATTCAAGTTGCTCTGATTGTCATTTAGAGTTACAATATAGGATTATTCAACAACAAGTCAAAATGTGCTCGTGAAAGGCAGAAAACAACACTTTGATAGTTTGATATAACTTGAGAACGAATGCAAAAAACAGTCCACTCTAAGAACAGGCCGCTTGGACACTTTCAGAACAGCTCAGTTAATGACTGAAAACAGCTCTCGAAGAGATTGTCAAAAGAGACTCTGAAAACGAAACGTTGATCACTTTTGAGCAAAAGGCTGCACACACGCAATTCAAGTTGCTCTGATTGTCATTTAGAGTTACAATATAGGATTATTCAACAACAAGTCAAAATGTGCTCGTGAAAGGCAGAAAACAACACTTTGATAGTTTGATATAACTTGAGAACGAATGCAAAAAACAGTCCACTCTAAGAACAGGCCGCTTGGACACTTTCAGAACAGCTCAGTTAATGACTGAAAACAGCTCTCGAAGAGATTGTCAAAAGAGACTCTGAAAACGAAACGTTGATCACTTTTGAGCAAAAGGCTGCACACACGCAATTCAAGTTGCTCTGATTGTCATTTAGAGTTACATTATAGGATTATTCAACAACAAGTCAAAATGTGCTCGTGAAAGGCAGAAAACAACACTTTGATAGTTTGATATAACTTGAGAACGAATGCAAAAAACAGTCCACTCTAAGAACAGGCCGCTTGGACACTTTCAGAACAGCTCAGTTAATGACTGAAAACAGCTCTCGAAGAGATTGTCAAAAGAGACTCCGAAAACGAAACGTTGATCACTTTTGAGCAAAAGGCTGCACACACGCAATTCAAGTTGCTCTGATTGTCATTTAGAGTTACATTATAGGATTATTCAACAACAAGTCAAAATGTGCTCGTGAAAGGCAGAAAACAACACTTTGATAGTTTGATATAACTTGAGAACGAATGCAAAAACAGTCCACTCTAAGAACAGGCCGCTTGGACACTTTCAGAACAGCTCTGTTAATGACTGAAAACAGCTCTCGAAGAGATTGTCAAAAGAGACTCTGAAAACGAAACGTTGATCACTTTTGAGCAAAAGGCTGCACACACGCAATTCAAGTTGCTCTGATTGTCATTTAGAGTTACATTATAGGATTATTCAACAACAAGTCAAAATGTGCTCGTGAAAGGCAGAAAACAACACTTTGATAGTTTGATATAACTTGAGAACGAATGCAAAAAACTGTCCACTCTAAGAACAGGCCGCTTGGACACTTTCAGAACAGCTCAGTTAATGACTGAAAACAGCTCTCGAAGAGATTGTCAAAAGAGACTCCGAAAACGAAACGTTGATCACTTTTGAGCAAAAGGCTGCACACACGCAATTCAAGTTGCTCTGATTGTCATTTAGAGTTACATTATAGGATTATTCAACAACAAGTCAAAATGTGCTCGTGAAAGGCAGAAAACAACACTTTGATAGTTTGATATAACTTGAGAACGAATGCAAAAACAGTCCACTCTAAGAACAGGCCGCTTGGACACTTTCAGAACAGCTCTGTTAATGACTGAAAACAGCTCTCGAAGAGATTGTCAAAAGAGACTCTGAAAACGAAACGTTGATCACTTTTGAGCAAAAGGCTGCACACACGCAATTCAAGTTGCTCTGATTGTCATTTAGAGTTACAATATAGGATTATTCAACAACAATTTAAAATGTGCTCGTGAAAGGCAGAAAACAACACTTTGATAGTTTGATATAACTTGAGAACGAATGCAAAAAACAGTCCACTCTAAGAACAGGCCGCTTGGACACTTTCAGAACAGCTCAGTTAATGACTGAAAACAGCTCTCGAAGAGATTGTCAAAAGAGACTCTGAAAACGAAACGTTGATCACTTTTGAGCAAAAGGCTGCACACACGCAATTCAAGTTGCTCTGATTGTCATTTAGAGTTACATTATAGGATTATTCAACAACAAGTCAAAATGTGCTCGTGAAAGGCAGAAAACAACAATTTGATAGTTTGATATAACTTGAGAACGAATGCAAAAAACAGTCCACTCTAAGAACAGGCCGCTTGGACACTTTCAGAACAGCTCAGTTAATGACTGAAAACAGCTCTCGAAGAGATTGTCAAAAGAGACTCCGAAAACGAAACGTTGATCACTTTTGAGCAAAAGGCTGCACACACGCAATTCAAGTTGCTCTGATTGTCATTTAGAGTTACATTATAGGATTATTCAACAACAAGTCAAAATGTGCTCGTGAAAGGCAGAAAACAACACTTTGATAGTTTGATATAACTTGAGAACGAATGCAAAAACAGTCCACTCTAAGAACAGACCGCTTGGACACTTTCAGAACAGCTCTGTTAATGACTGAAAACAGCTCTCGAAGAGATTGTCAAAAGAGACTCTGAAAACGAAACGTTGATCACTTTTGAGCAAAAGGCTGCACACACGCAATTCAAGTTGCTCTGATTGTCATTTAGAGTTACATTATAGGATTATTCAACAACAAGTCAAAATGTGCTCGTGAAAGGCAGAAAACAACACTTTGATAGTTTGATATAACTTGAGAACGAATGCAAAAAACAGTCCACTCTAAGAACAGGCCGCTTGGACACTTTCAGAACAGCTCAGTTAATGACTGAAAACAGCTCTCGAAGAGATTGTCAAAAGAGACTCCGAAAACGAAACGTTGATCACTTTTGAGCAAAAGGCTGCACACACGCAATTCAAGTTGCTCTGATTGTCATTTAGAGTTACATTATAGGATTATTCAACAACAAGTCAAAATGTGCTCGTGAAAGGCAGAAAACAACACTTTGATAGTTTGATATAACTTGAGAACGAATGCAAAAACAGTCCACTCTAAGAACAGGCCGCTTGGACACTTTCAGAACAGCTCTGTTAATGACTGAAAACAGCTCTCGAAGAGATTGTCAAAAGAGACTCTGAAAACGAAACGTTGATCACTTTTGAGCAAAAGGCTGCACACACGAAATTCAAGTTGCTCTGATTGTCATTTAGAGTTACATTATAGGATTATTCAACAACAAGTCAAAATGTGCTCGTAAAAGGCAGAAAACAACACTTTGATAGTTTGATATAACTTGAGAACGAATGCAAAAAACTGTCCACTCTAAGAACAGGCCGCTTGGACACTTTCAGAACAGCTCAGTTAATGACTGAAAACAGCTCTCGAAGAGATTGTCAAAAGAGACTCCGAAAACGAAACGTTGATCACTTTTGAGCAAAAGGCTGCACACACGCAATTCAAGTTGCTCTGATTGTCATTTAGAGTTACATTATAGGATTATTCAACAAGTCAAAATGTGCTCGTGAAAGGCAGAAAACAACACTTTGATAGTTTGATATAACTTGAGAACGAATGCAAAAACAGTCCACTCTAAGAACAGGCCGCTTGGACACTTTCAGAACAGCTCTGTTAATGACTGAAAACAGCTCTCGAAGAGATTGTCAAAAGAGACTCTGAAAACGAAACGTTGATCACTTTTGAGCAAAAGGCTGCACACACGCAATTCAAGTTGCTCTGATTGTCATTTAGAGTTACATTATAGGATTATTCAACAACAAGTCAAAATGTGCTCGTGAAAGGCAGAAAACAACACTTTGATAGTTTGATATAACTTGAGAACGAATGCAAAAAACAGTCCACTCTAAGAACAGGCCGCTTGGATACTTTCAGAACAGCTCTGTTAATGACTGAAAACAGCTCTCGAAGAGATTGTCAAAAGAGACTCTGAAAACGAAACGTTGATCACTTTTGAGCAAAAGGCTGCACACACGCAATTCAAGTTGCTCTGATTGTCATTTAGAGTTACAATATAGGATTATTCAACAACAAGTCAAAATGTGCTCGTGAAAGGCAGAAAACAACAATTTGATAGTTTGATATAACTTGAGAACGAATGCAAAAAACAGTCCACTCTAAGAACAGGCCGCTTGGACACTTTCAGAACAGCTCAGTTAATGACTGAAAACAGCTCTCGAAGAGATTGTCAAAAGAGACTCCGAAAACGAAACGTTGATCACTTTTGAGCAAAAGGCTGCACACACGCAATTCAAGTTGCTCTGATTGTCATTTAGAGTTACATTATAGGATTATTCAACAACAAGTCAAAATGTGCTCGTGAAAGGCAGAAAACAACACTTTGATAGTTTGATATAACTTGAGAACGAATGCAAAAAACAGTCCACTCTAAGAACAGGCCGCTTGGACACTTTTAGAACAGCTCTGTTAATGACTGAAAACAGCTCTCGAAGAGATTGTCAAAAGAGACTCCGAAAAAGAAACGTTGATCACTTTTGAGCAAAAGGCTGCACACACGCAATTCAAGTTGCTCCTGATTGTCATTTAGAGTTACATTATAGGATTATTCAACAACAAGTCAAAATGTGCTCGTGAAAGGCAGAAAACAACACTTTGATAGTTTGATATAACTTGAGAACGAATGCAAAAAACACAGTCCACTCTAAGAACAGGCCGCTTGGACACTTTCAGAACAGCTCTGTTAATGACTGAAAACAGCTCTCGAAGAGATTGTCAAAAGAGACTCCGAAAACGAAACGTTGATCACTTTTGAGCAAAAGGCTGCACACACGCAATTCAAGTTGCTCTGATTTTCATTTAGAGTTACATTATAGGATTATTCAACAACAAGTCAAAATGTGCTCGTGAAAGGCAGAAAACAACACTTTGATAGTTTGATATAACTTGAGAACGAATGCAAAAAACAGTCCACTCTAAGAACAGGCCGCTTGAACACTTTCAGAACAGCTCTGTTAATGACTGAAAACAGCTCTCGAAGAGATTGTCAAAAGAGACTCCGAAAACGAAACGTTGATCACTTTTGAGCAAAAGGCTGCACACACGCAATTCATGTTGCTCTGATTGTCATTTAGAGTTACATTATAGGAGCATTCAGCAACAAGTCAAAATGTGCTCCAGAAAAGCAGAAAACAACACTGATAGAACTTGAGAACGAATGCAAAAAACAGTCCACTCTAAGAACAGGCCGCTTGGACACTTTCAGAACAGCTCTGTTAATGACTGAAAACAGCTCTCGAAGAGATTGTCAAAAGAGACTCTGAAAACGAAACGTTGATCACTTTTGAGCAAAAGGCTGCACACACGCAATTCAAGTTGCTCTGATTGTCATTTAGAGTT
Source organism: Nansenia antarctica (assembly GCF_963989245.1). Classification (NCBI taxonomy): domain Eukaryota; kingdom Metazoa; phylum Chordata; class Actinopteri; order Argentiniformes; family Microstomatidae; genus Nansenia; species Nansenia antarctica. The sequence goes on along the minus strand of NC_137685.1, from coordinate 26,224,197 downwards.
ACATTATAGGATTATTCAACAACAAGTCAAAATGTGCTCGTGAAAGGCAGAAAACAACACTTTGATAGTTTGATATAACTTGAGAACGAATGCAAAAAACAGTCCACTCTAAGAACAGGCCGCTTGGATACTTTCAGAACAGCTCTGTTAATGACTGAAAACAGCTCTCGAAGAGATTGTCAAAAGAGACTCTGAAAACGAAACGTTGATCACTTTTGAGCAAAAGGCTGCACACACGCAATTCAAGTTGCTCTGATTGTCATTTAGAGTTACAATATAGGATTATTCAACAACAAGTCAAAATGTGCTCGTGAAAGGCAGAAAACAACAATTTGATAGTTTGATATAACTTGAGAACGAATGCAAAAAACAGTCCACTCTAAGAACAGGCCGCTTGGACACTTTCAGAACAGCTCAGTTAATGACTGAAAACAGCTCTCGAAGAGATTGTCAAAAGAGACTCCGAAAACGAAACGTTGATCACTTTTGAGCAAAAGGCTGCACACACGCAATTCAAGTTGCTCTGATTGTCATTTAGAGTTACATTATAGGATTATTCAACAACAAGTCAAAATGTGCTCGTGAAAGGCAGAAAACAACACTTTGATAGTTTGATATAACTTGAGAACGAATGCAAAAAACAGTCCACTCTAAGAACAGGCCGCTTGGACACTTTTAGAACAGCTCTGTTAATGACTGAAAACAGCTCTCGAAGAGATTGTCAAAAGAGACTCCGAAAAAGAAACGTTGATCACTTTTGAGCAAAAGGCTGCACACACGCAATTCAAGTTGCTCCTGATTGTCATTTAGAGTTACATTATAGGATTATTCAACAACAAGTCAAAATGTGCTCGTGAAAGGCAGAAAACAACACTTTGATAGTTTGATATAACTTGAGAACGAATGCAAAAAACACAGTCCACTCTAAGAACAGGCCGCTTGGACACTTTCAGAACAGCTCTGTTAATGACTGAAAACAGCTCTCGAAGAGATTGTCAAAAGAGACTCCGAAAACGAAACGTTGATCACTTTTGAGCAAAAGGCTGCACACACGCAATTCAAGTTGCTCTGATTGTCATTTAGAGTTACATTATAGGATTATTCAACAACAAGTCAAAATGTGCTCGTGAAAGGCAGAAAACAACACTTTGATAGTTTGATATAACTTGAGAACGAATGCAAAAAACAGTCCACTCTAAGAACAGGCCGCTTGAACACTTTCAGAACAGCTCTGTTAATGACTGAAAACAGCTCTCGAAGAGATTGTCAAAAGAGACTCCGAAAACGAAACGTTGATCACTTTTGAGCAAAAGGCTGCACACACGCAATTCATGTTGCTCTGATTGTCATTTAGAGTTACATTATAGGAGCATTCAGCAACAAGTCAAAATGTGCTCCAGAAAAGCAGAAAACAACACTGATAGAACTTGAGAACGAATGCAAAAAACAGTCCACTCTAAGAACAGGCCGCTTGGACACTTTCAGAACAGCTCTGTTAATGACTGAAAACAGCTCTCGAAGAGATTGTCAAAAGAGACTCTGAAAACGAAACGTTGATCACTTTTGAGCAAAAGGCTGCACACACGCAATTCAAGTTGCTCTGATTGTCATTTAGAGTTACATTATAGGATTATTCAACAACAAGTCAAAATGTGCTCGTGAAAGGCAGAAAACAACACTTTGATAGTTTGATATAACTTGAGAACGAATGCAAAAAACAGTCCACTCTAAGAACAGGCCGCTTGGATACTTTCAGAACAGCTCTGTTAATGACTGAAAACAGCTCTCGAAGAGATTGTCAAAAGAGACTCTGAAAACGAAACGTTGATCACTTTTGAGCAAAAGGCTGCACACACGCAATTCAAGTTGCTCTGATTGTCATTTAGAGTTACAATATAGGATTATTCAACAACAAGTCAAAATGTGCTCGTGAAAGGCAGAAAACAACAATTTGATAGTTTGATATAACTTGAGAACGAATGCAAAAAACAGTCCACTCTAAGAACAGGCCGCTTGGACACTTTCAGAACAGCTCAGTTAATGACTGAAAACAGCTCTCGAAGAGATTGTCAAAAGAGACTCCGAAAACGAAACGTTGATCACTTTTGAGCAAAAGGCTGCACACACGCAATTCAAGTTGCTCTGATTGTCATTTAGAGTTACATTATAGGATTATTCAACAACAAGTCAAAATGTGCTCGTGAAAGGCAGAAAACAACACTTTGATAGTTTGATATAACTTGAGAACGAATGCAAAAAACAGTCCACTCTAAGAACAGGCCGCTTGGACACTTTTAGAACAGCTCTGTTAATGACTGAAAACAGCTCTCGAAGAGATTGTCAAAAGAGACTCCGAAAAAGAAACGTTGATCACTTTTGAGCAAAAGGCTGCACACACGCAATTCAAGTTGCTCCTGATTGTCATTTAGAGTTACATTATAGGATTATTCAACAACAAGTCAAAATGTGCTCGTGAAAGGCAGAAAACAACACTTTGATAGTTTGATATAACTTGAGAACGAATGCAAAAAACACAGTCCACTCTAAGAACAGGCCGCTTGGACACTTTCAGAACAGCTCTGTTAATGACTGAAAACAGCTCTCGAAGAGATTGTCAAAAGAGACTCCGAAAACGAAACGTTGATCACTTTTGAGCAAAAGGCTGCACACACGCAATTCAAGTTGCTCTGATTGTCATTTAGAGTTACATTATAGGATTATTCAACAACAAGTCAAAATGTGCTCGTGAAAGGCAGAAAACAACACTTTGATAGTTTGATATAACTTGAGAACGAATGCAAAAAACAGTCCACTCTAAGAACAGGCCGCTTGAACACTTTCAGAACAGCTCTGTTAATGACTGAAAACAGCTCTCGAAGAGATTGTCAAAAGAGACTCCGAAAACGAAACGTTGATCACTTTTGAGCAAAAGGCTGCACACACGCAATTCATGTTGCTCTGATTGTCATTTAGAGTTACATTATAGGAGCATTCAGCAACAAGTCAAAATGTGCTCCAGAAAAGCAGAAAACAACACTGATAGAACTTGAGAACGAATGCAAAAAACAGTCCACTCTAAGAACAGGCCGCTTGGACACTTTCAGAACAGCTCTGTTAATGACTGAAAACAGCTCTCGAAGAGATTGTCAAAAGAGACTCCGAAAACGAAACGTTGATCACTTTTGAGCAAAAGGCTGCACACACGCAATTCAAGTTGCTCTGATTGTCATTTAGAGTTACATTATAGGATTATTCCACAACAAGTCAAAATGTGCTCGTGAAAGGCAGAAAACAACACTTTGATAGTTTGATATAACTTGAGAACGAATGCAAAAAACACAGTCCACTCTAAGAACAGGCCGCTTGGACACTTTCAGAACAGCTCAGTTAATGACTGAAAACAGCTCTCGAAGAGATTGTCAAAAGAGACTCCGAAAACGAAACGTTGATCACTTTTGAGCAAAAGGCTGCACACACGCAATTCAAGTTGCTCTGATTGTCATTTAGAGTTACATTATAGGATTATTCAACAACAAGTCAAAATGTGCTCGTGAAAGGCAGAAAACAACACTTTGATAGTTTGATATAACTTGAGAACGAATGCAAAAAACAGTCCACTCTAAGAACAGGCCGCTTGGACACTTTCAGAACAGCTCTGTTAATGACTGAAAACAGCTCTCGAAGAGATTGTCAAAAGAGACTCTGAAAACGAAACGTTGATCACTTTTGAGCAAAAGGCTGCACACACGCAATTCAAGTTGCTCTGATTGTCATTTAGAGTTACATTATAGGATTATTCAACAACAAGTCAAAATGTGCTCGTGAAAGGCAGAAAACAACACTTTGATGGTTTGATATAACTTGAGAACGAATGCAAAAAACAGTCCACTCTAAGAACAGGCCGCTTGGACACTTTCAGAACAGCTCTGTTAATGACTGAAAACAGCTCTCGAAGAGATTGTCAAAAGAGACTCTGAAAACGAAACGTTGATCACTTTTGAGCAAAAGGCTGCACACACGCAATTCAAGTTGCTCTGATTGTCATTTAGAGTTACAATATAGGATTATTCAACAACAAGTCAAAATGTGCTCGTGAAAGGCAGAAAACAACACTTTGATAGTTTGATATAACTTGAGAACGAATGCAAAAAACAGTCCACTCTAAGAACAGGCCGCTTGGACACTTTCAGAACAGCTCTGTTAATGACTGAAAACAGCTCTCGAAGAGATTGTCAAAAGAGACTCCGAAAACGAAACGTTGATCACTTTTGAGCAAAAGGCTGCACACACGCAATTCAAGTTGCTCTGATTGTCATTTAGAGTTACATTATAGGATTATTCAACAACAAGTCAAAATGTGCTCGTGAAAGGCAGAAAACAACACTTTGATAGTTTGATATAACTTGAGAACGAATGCAAAAAACAGTCCACTCTAAGAACAGGCCGCTTGGACACTTTCAGAACAGCTCTGTTAATGACTGAAAACAGCTCTCGAAGAGATTGTCAAAAGAGACTCTGAAAACGAAACGTTGATCACTTTTGAGCAAAAGGCTGCACACACGCAATTCAAGTTGCTCTGATTGTCATTTAGAGTTACATTATAGGATTATTCAACAACAAGTCAAAATGTGCTCGTGAAAGGCAGAAAACAACACTTTGATAGTTTGATATAACTTGAGAACGAATGCAAAAAACAGTCCACTCTAAGAACAGGCCGCTTGGACACTTTCAGAACAGCTCTGTTAATGACTGAAAACAGCTCTCGAAGAGATTGTCAAAAGAGACTCTGAAAACGAAACGTTGATCACTTTTGAGCAAAAGGCTGCACACACGCAATTCAAGTTGCTCTGATTGTCATTTAGAGTTACATTATAGGATTATTCAACAACAAGTCAAAATGTGCTCGTGAAAGGCAGAAAACAACACTTTGATAGTTTGATATAACTTGAGAACGAATGCAAAAAACAGTCCACTCTAAGAACAGGCCGCTTGGACACTTTCAGAACAGCTCTGTTAATGACTGAAAACAGCTCTCGAAGAGATTGTCAAAAGAGACTCTGAAAACGAAACGTTGATCACTTTTGAGCAAAAGGCTGCACACACGCAATTCAAGTTGCTCTGATTGTCATTTAGAGTTACAATATAGGATTATTCAACAACAAGTCAAAATGTGCTCGTGAAAGGCAGAAAACAACACTTTGATAGTTTGATATAACTTGAGAACGAATGCAAAAAACAGTCCACTCTAAGAACAGGCCGCTTGGACACTTTCAGAACAGCTCAGTTAATGACTGAAAACAGCTCTCGAAGAGATTGTCAAAAGAGACTCTGAAAACGAAACGTTGATCACTTTTGAGCAAAAGGCTGCACACACGCAATTCAAGTTGCTCTGATTGTCATTTAGAGTTACATTATAGGATTATTCAACAACAAGTCAAAATGTGCTCGTGAAAGGCAGAAAACAACAATTTGATAGTTTGATATAACTTGAGAACGAATGCAAAAAACAGTCCACTCTAAGAACAGGCCGCTTGGACACTTTCAGAACAGCTCTGTTAATGACTGAAAACAGCTCTCGAAGAGATTGTCAAAAGAGACTCCGAAAACGAAACGTTGATCACTTTTGAGCAAAAGGCTGCACACACGCAATTCAAGTTGCTCCTGATTGTCATTTAGAGTTACATTATAGGATTATTCAACAACAAGTCAAAATGTGCTCGTGAAAGGCAGAAAACAACACTTTGATAGTTTGATATAACTTGAGAACGAATGCAAAAAACACAGTCCACTCTAAGAACAGGCCGCTTGGACACTTTCAGAACAGCTCTGTTAATGACTGAAAACAGCTCTCGAAGAGATTGTCAAAAGAGACTCCGAAAACGAAACGTTGATCACTTTTGAGCAAAAGGCTGCACACACGCAATTCAAGTTGCTCTGATTGTCATTTAGAGTTACATTATAGGATTATTCAACAACAAGTCAAAATGTGCTCGTGAAAGGCAGAAAACAACACTTTGATAGTTTGATATAACTTGAGAACGAATGCAAAAAACAGTCCACTCTAAGAACAGGCCGCTTGGACACTTTCAGAACAGCTCTGTTAATGACTGAAAACAGCTCTCGAAGAGATTGTCAAAAGAGACTCTGAAAACGAAACGTTGATCACTTTTGAGCAAAAGGCTGCACACACGCAATTCAAGTTGCTCTGATTGTCATTTAGAGTTACATTATAGGATTATTCAACAACAAGTCAAAATGTGCTCGTGAAAGGCAGAAAACAACACTTTGATAGTTTGATATAACTTGAGAACGAATGCAAAAAACAGTCCACTCTAAGAACAGGCCGCTTGGACACTTTCAGAACAGCTCTGTTAATGACTGAAAACAGCTCTCGAAGAGATTGTCAAAAGAGACTCTGAAAACGAAACGTTGATCACTTTTGAGCAAAAGGCTGCACACACGCAATTCAAGTTGCTCTGATTGTCATTTAGAGTTACATTATAGGATTATTCAACAACAAGTCAAAATGTGCTCGTGAAAGGCAGAAAACAACACTTTGATAGTTTGATATAACTTGAGAACGAATGCAAAAAACAGTCCACTCTAAGAACAGGCCGCTTGGACACTTTCAGAACAGCTCAGTTAATGACTGAAAACAGCTCTCGAAGAGATTGTCAAAAGAGACTCCGAAAACGAAACGTTGATCACTTTTGAGCAAAAGGCTGCACACACGCAATTCAAGTTGCTCTGATTGTCATTTAGAGTTACATTATAGGATTATTCAACAACAAGTCAAAATGTGCTCGTGAAAGGCAGAAAACAACACTTTGATAGTTTGATATAACTTGAGAACGAATGCAAAAACAGTCCACTCTAAGAACAGGCCGCTTGGACACTTTCAGAACAGCTCTGTTAATGACTGAAAACAGCTCTCGAAGAGATTGTCAAAAGAGACTCTGAAAACGAAACGTTGATAACTTTTGAGCAAAAGGCTGCACACACGCAATTCAAGTTGCTCTGATTGTCATTTAGAGTTACATTATAGGAGCATTCAACAACAAGTCAAAATGTGCTCGAGAAAGGCAGAAAACAACACTTTGATAGTTTGATATAACTTGAGAACGAATGCAAAAAACAGTCCACTCTAAGAACAGGCCGCTTGGACACTTTCAGAACAGCTCAGTTAATGACTGAAAACAGCTCTCGAAGAGATTGTCAAAAGAGACTCCGAAAACGAAACGTTGATCACTTTTGAGCAAAAGGCTGCACACACGCAATTCAAGTTGCTCTGATTGTCATTTAGAGTTACATTATAGGATTATTCAACAACAAGTCAAAATGTGCTCGTGAAAGGCAGAAAACAACACTTTGATAGTTTGATATAACTTGAGAACGAATGCAAAAACAGTCCACTCTAAGAACAGGCCGTTTGGACACTTTCAGAACAGCTCTGTTAATGACTGAAAACAGCTCTCGAAGAGATTGTCAAAAGAGACTCTGAAAACGAAAGGTTGATCACTTTTGAGCAAAAGGCTGCACACACGCAATTCAAGTTGCTCTGATTGTCATTTAGAGTTACATTATAGGATTATTCAACAACAAGTCAAAATGTGCTCGTGAAAGGCAGAAAACAACACTTTGATAGTTTGATATAACTTGAGAACGAATGCAAAAAACAGTCCACTCTAAGAACAGGCCGCTTGGACACTTTCAGAACAGCTCTGTTAATGACTGAAAACAGCTCTCGAAGAGATTGTCAAAAGAGACTCTGAAAACGAAACGTTGATCACTTTTGAGCAAAAGGCTGCACACACGCAATTCAAGTTGCTCTGATTGTCATTTAGAGTTACAATATAGGATTATTCAACAACAAGTCAAAATGTGCTCGTGAAAGGCAGAAAACAACACTTTGATAGTTTGATATAACTTGAGAACGAATGCAAAAAACAGTCCACTCTAAGAACAGGCCGCTTGGACACTTTCAGAACAGCTCTGTTAATGACTGAAAACAGCTCTCGAAGAGATTGTCAAAAGAGACTCTGAAAACGAAACGTTGATCACTTTTGAGCAAAAGGCTGCACACACGCAATTCAAGTTGCTCTGATTGTCATTTAGAGTTACATTATAGGATTATTCAACAACAAGTCAAAATGTGCTCGTGAAAGGCAGAAAACAACACTTTGATAGTTTGATATAACTTGAGAACGAATGCAAAAAACAGTCCACTCTAAGAACAGGCCGCTTGGACACTTTCAGAACAGCTCAGTTAATGACTGAAAACAGCTCTCGAAGAGATTGTCAAAAGAGACTCCGAAAACGAAACGTTGATCACTTTTGAGCAAAAGGCTGCACACACGCAATTCAAGTTGCTCTGATTGTCATTTAGAGTTACATTATAGGATTATTCAACAACAAGTCAAAATGTGCTCGTGAAAGGCAGAAAACAACACTTTGATAGTTTGATATAACTTGAGAACGAATGCAAAAACAGTCCACTCTAAGAACAGGCCGCTTGGACACTTTCAGAACAGCTCTGTTAATGACTGAAAACAGCTCTCGAAGAGATTGTCAAAAGAGACTCTGAAAACGAAACGTTGATCACTTTTGAGCAAAAGGCTGCACACACGCAATTCAAGTTGCTCTGATTGACATTTAGAGTTACAATATAGGATTATTCAACAACAAGTCAAAATGTGCTCGTGAAAGGCAGAAAACAACACTTTGATAGTTTGATATAACTTGAGAACGAATGCAAAAAACTGTCCACTCTAAGAACAGGCCGCTTGGACACTTTCAGAACAGCTCAGTTAATGACTGAAAACAGCTCTCGAAGAGATTGTCAAAAGAGACTCCGAAAACGAAACGTTGATCACTTTTGAGCAAAGGGCTGCACACACGCAATTCAAGTTTCTCTGATTGTCATTTAGAGTTACATTATAGGATTATTCAACAACAAGTCAAAATGTGCTCGTGAAAGGCAGAAAACAACACTTTGATAGTTTGATATAACTTGAGAACGAATGCAAAAACAGTCCACTCTAAGAACAGGCCGCTTGGACACTTTCAGAACAGCTCTGTTAATGACTGAAAACAGCTCTCGAAGAGATTGTCAAAAGAGACTCTGAAAACGAAACGTTGATCACTTTTGAGCAAAAGGCTGCACACACGCAATTCAAGTTGCTCTGATTGTCATTTAGAGTTACATTATAGGATTATTCAACAACAAGTCAAAATGTGCTCGTGAAAGGCAGAAAACAACACTTTGATAGTTTGATATAACTTGAGAACGAATGCAAAAAACAGTCCACTCTAAGAACAGGCCGCTTGGACACTTTCAGAACAGCTCTGTTAATGACTGAAAACAGCTCTCGAAGAGATTGTCAAAAGAGACTCCGAAAACGAAACGTTGATCACTTTTGAGCAAAAGGCTGCACACACGCAATTCAAGTTGCTCCTGATTGTCATTTAGAGTTACATTATAGGATTATTCAACAACAAGTCAAAATGTGCTCGTGAAAGGCAGAAAACAACACTTTGATAGTTTGATATAACTTGAGAACGAATGCAAAAAACACAGTCCACTCTAAGAACAGGCCGCTTGGACACTTTCAGAACAGCTCTGTTAATGACTGAAAACAGCTCTCGAAGAGATTGTCAAAAGAGACTCCGAAAACGAAACGTTGATCACTTTTGAGCAAAGGGCTGCACACACGCAATTCAAGTTTCTCTGATTGTCATTTAGAGTTACATTATAGGATTATTCAACAACAAGTCAAAATGTGCTCGTGAAAGGCAGAAAACAACACTTTGATAGTTTGATATAACTTGAGAACGAATGCAAAAACAGTCCACTCTAAGAACAGGCCGCTTGGACACTTTCAGAACAGCTCTGTTAATGACTGAAAACAGCTCTCGAAGAGATTGTCAAAAGAGACTCTGAAAACGAAACGTTGATCACTTTTGAGCAAAAGGCTGCACACACGCAATTCAAGTTGCTCTGATTGTCATTTAGAGTTACATTATAGGATTATTCAACAACAAGTCAAAATGTGCTCGTGAAAGGCAGAAAACAACACTTTGATAGTTTGATATAACTTGAGAACGAATGCAAAAAACAGTCCACTCTAAGAACAGGCCGCTTGGACACTTTCAGAACAGCTCTGTTAATGACTGAAAACAGCTCTCGAAGAGATTGTCAAAAGAGACTCCGAAAACGAAACGTTGATCACTTTTGAGCAAAAGGCTGCACACACGCAATTCAAGTTGCTCCTGATTGTCATTTAGAGTTACATTATAGGATTATTCAACAACAAGTCAAAATGTGCTCGTGAAAGGCAGAAAACAACACTTTGATAGTTTGATATAACTTGAGAACGAATGCAAAAAACACAGTCCACTCTAAGAACAGGCCGCTTGGACACTTTCAGAACAGCTCTGTTAATGACTGAAAACAGCTCTCGAAGAGATTGTCAAAAGAGACTCCGAAAACGAAACGTTGATCACTTTTGAGCAAAAGGCTGCACACACGCAATTCAAGTTGCTCTGATTGTCATTTAGAGTTACATTATAGGATTATTCAACAACAAGTCAAAATGTGCTCGTGAAAGGCAGAAAACAACACTTTGATAGTTTGATATAACTTGAGAACGAATGCAAAAAACAGTCCACTCTAAGAACAGGCCGCTTGGACACTTTCAGAACAGCTCTGTTAATGACTGAAAACAGCTCTCGAAGAGATTGTCAAAAGAGACTCTGAAAACGAAACGTTGATCACTTTTGAGCAAAAGGCTGCACACACGCAATTCAAGTTGCTCTGATTGTCATTTAGAGTTACATTATAGGATTATTCAACAACAAGTCAAAATGTGCTCGTGAAAGGCAGAAAACAACACTTTGATAGTTTGATATAACTTGAGAACGAATGCAAAAAACAGTCCACTCTAAGAACAGGCCGCTTGGACACTTTCAGAACAGCTCTGTTAATGACTGAAAACAGCTCTCGAAGAGATTGTCAAAAGAGACTCTGAAAACGAAACGTTGATCACTTTTGAGCAAAAGGCTGCACACACGCAATTCAAGTTGCTCTGATTGTCATTTAGAGTTACATTATAGGATTATTCAACAACAAGTCAAAATGTGCTCGTGAAAGGCAGAAAACAACACTTTGATAGTTTGATATAACTTGAGAACGAATGCAAAAAACAGTCCACTCTAAGAACAGGCCGCTTGGACACTTTCAGAACAGCTCAGTTAATGACTGAAAACAGCTCTCGAAGAGATTGTCAAAAGAGACTCCGAAAACGAAACGTTGATCACTTTTGAGCAAAAGGCTGCACACACGCAATTCAAGTTGCTCTGATTGTCATTTAGAGTTACATTATAGGATTATTCAACAACAAGTCAAAATGTGCTCGTGAAAGGCAGAAAACAACACTTTGATAGTTTGATATAACTTGAGAACGAATGCAAAAACAGTCCACTCTAAGAACAGGCCGCTTGGACACTTTCAGAACAGCTCTGTTAATGACTGAAAACAGCTCTCGAAGAGATTGTCAAAAGAGACTCTGAAAACGAAACGTTGATCACTTTTGAGCAAAAGGCTGCACACACGCAATTCAAGTTGCTCTGATTGTCATTTAGAGTTACAATATAGGATTATTCAACAACAAGTCAAAATGTGCTCGTGAAAGGCAGAAAACAACACTTTGATAGTTTGATATAACTTGAGAACGAATGCAAAAAACTGTCCACTCTAAGAACAGGCCGCTTGGACACTTTCAGAACAGCTCAGTTAATGACTGAAAACAGCTCTCGAAGAGATTGTCAAAAGAGACTCCGAAAACGAAACGTTGATCACTTTTGAGCAAAAGGCTGCACACACGCAATTCAAGTTGCTCTGATTGTCATTTAGAGTTACATTATAGGATTATTCAACAACAAGTCAAAATGTGCTCGTGAAAGGCAGAAAACAACACTTTGATAGTTTGATATAACTTGAGAACGAATGCAAAAACAGTCCACTCTAAGAACAGGCCGCTTGGACACTTTCAGAACAGCTCTGTTAATGACTGAAAACAGCTCTCGAAGAGATTGTCAAAAGAGACTCTGAAAACGAAACGTTGATCACTTTTGAGCAAAAGGCTGCACACACGCAATTCAAGTTGCTCTGATTGTCATTTAGAGTTACATTATAGGATTATTCAACAACAAGTCAAAATGTGCTCGTGAAAGGCAGAAAACAACACTTTGATAGTTTGATATAACTTGAGAACGAATGCAAAAAACAGTCCACTCTAAGAACAGGCCGCTTGGACACTTTCAGAACAGCTCTGTTAATGACTGAAAACAGCTCTCGAAAAGATTGTCAAAAGAGACTCTGAAAACGAAACGTTGATCACTTTTGAGCAAAAGGCTGCACACACGCAATTCAAGTTGCTCTGATTGTCATTTAGAGTTACAATATAGGATTATTCAACAACAAGTCAAAATGTGCTCGTGAAAGGCAGAAAACAACACTTTGATAGTTTGATATAACTTGAGAACGAATGCAAAAAACAGTCCACTCTAAGAACAGGCCGCTTGGACACTTTCAGAACAGCTCAGTTAATGACTGAAAACAGCTCTCGAAGAGATTGTCAAAAGAGACTCTGAAAACGAAACGTTGATCACTTTTGAGCAAAAGGCTGCACACACGCAATTCAAGTTGCTCTGATTGTCATTTAGAGTTACATTATAGGATTATTCAACAACAAGTCAAAATGTGCTCGTGAAAGGCAGAAAACAACAATTTGATAGTTTGATATAACTTGAGAACGAATGCAAAAAACAGTCCACTCTAAGAACAGGCCGCTTGGACACTTTCAGAACAGCTCAGTTAATGACTGAAAACAGCTCTCGAAGAGATTGTCAAAAGAGACTCCGAAAACGAAACGTTGATCACTTTTGAGCAAAAGGCTGCACACACGCAATTCAAGTTGCTCTGATTGTCATTTAGAGTTACATTATAGGATTATTCAACAACAAGTCAAAATGTGCTCGTGAAAGGCAGAAAACAACACTTTGATAGTTTGATATAACTTGAGAACGAATGCAAAAACAGTCCACTCTAAGAACAGGCCGCTTGGACACTTTCAGAACAGCTCTGTTAATGACTGAAAACAGCTCTCGAAGAGATTGTCAAAAGAGACTCTGAAAACGAAACGTTGATCACTTTTGAGCAAAAGGCTGCACACACGCAATTCAAGTTGCTCTGATTGTCATTTAGAGTTACATTATAGGATTATTCAACAACAAGTCAAAATGTGCCCATGAAAGGCAGAAAACAACACTTTGATAGTTTGATATAACTTGAGAACGAATGCAAAAAACAGTCCACTCTAAGAACAGGCCGCTTGGACACTTTCAGAACAGCTCTGTTAATGACTGAAAACAGCTCTCGAAGAGATTGTCAAAAGAGACTCTGAAAACGAAACGTTGATCACTTTTGAGCAAAAGGCTGCACACACGCAATTCAAGTTGCTCTGATTGTCATTTAGAGTTACATTATAGGATTATTCAACAACAAGTCAAAATGTGCTCGTGAAAGGCAGAAAACAACACTTTGATAGTTTGATATAACTTGAGAACGAATGCAAAAAACAGTCCACTCTAAGAACAGGCCGCTTGGACACTTTCAGAACAGCTCAGTTAATGACTGAAAACAGCTCTCGAAGAGATTGTCAAAAGAGACTCCGAAAACGAAACGTTGATCACTTTTGAGCAAAAGGCTGCACACACGCAATTCAAGTTGCTCTGATTGTCATTTAGAGTTACATTATAGGATTATTCAACAACAAGTCAAAATGTGCTCGTGAAAGGCAGAAAACAACACTTTGATAGTTTGATATAACTTGAGAACGAATGCAAAAACAGTCCACTCTAAGAACAGGCCGCTTGGACACTTTCAGAACAGCTCTGTTAATGACTGAAAACAGCTCTCGAAGAGATTGTCAAAAGAGACTCTGAAAACGAAACGTTGATCACTTTTGAGCAAAAGGCTGCACACACGCAATTCAAGTTGCTCTGATTGTCATTTAGAGTTACAATATAGGATTATTCAACAACAAGTCAAAATGTGCTCGTGAAAGGCAGAAAACAACACTTTGATAGTTTGATATAACTTGAGAACGAATGCAAAAAACTGTCCACTCTAAGAACAGGCCGCTTGGACACTTTCAGAACAGCTCAGTTAATGACTGAAAACAGCTCTCGAAGAGATTGTCAAAAGAGACTCCGAAAAACGAAACGTTGATCACTTTTGAGCAAAAGGCTGCACACACGCAATTCAAGTTGCTCTGATTGTCATTTAGAGTTACATTATAGGATTATTCAACAACAAGTCAAAATGTGCTCGTGAAAGGCAGAAAACAACACTTTGATAGTTTGATATAACTTGAGAACGAATGCAAAAACAGTCCACTCTAAGAACAGGCCGCTTGGACACTTTCAGAACAGCTCTGTTAATGACTGAAAACAGCTCTCGAAGAGATTGTCAAAAGAGACTCTGAAAACGAAACGTTGATCACTTTTGAGCAAAAGGCTGCACACACGCAATTCAAGTTGCTCTGATTGTCATTTAGAGTTACATTATAGGATTATTCAACAACAAGTCAAAATGTGCTCGTGAAAGGCAGAAAACAACACTTTGATAGTTTGATATAACTTGAGAACGAATGCAAAAAACAGTCCACTCTAAGAACAGGCCGCTTGGACACTTTCAGAACAGCTCTGTTAATGACTGAAAACAGCTCTCGAAAAGATTGTCAAAAGAGACTCTGAAAACGAAACGTTGATCACTTTTGAGCAAAAGGCTGCACACACGCAATTCAAGTTGCTCTGATTGTCATTTAGAGTTACAATATAGGATTATTCAACAACAAGTCAAAATGTGCTCGTGAAAGGCAGAAAACAACACTTTGATAGTTTGATATAACTTGAGAACGAATGCAAAAAACAGTCCACTCTAAGAACAGGCCGCTTGGACACTTTCAGAACAGCTCAGTTAATGACTGAAAACAGCTCTCGAAGAGATTGTCAAAAGAGACTCTGAAAACGAAACGTTGATCACTTTTGAGCAAAAGGCTGCACACACGCAATTCAAGTTGCTCTGATTGTCATTTAGAGTTACATTATAGGATTATTCAACAACAAGTCAAAATGTGCTCGTGAAAGGCAGAAAACAACAATTTGATAGTTTGATATAACTTGAGAACGAATGCAAAAAACAGTCCACTCTAAGAACAGGCCGCTTGGACACTTTCAGAACAGCTCAGTTAATGACTGAAAACAGCTCTCGAAGAGATTGTCAAAAGAGACTCCGAAAACGAAACGTTGATCACTTTTGAGCAAAAGGCTGCACACACGCAATTCAAGTTGCTCTGATTGTCATTTAGAGTTACATTATAGGATTATTCAACAACAAGTCAAAATGTGCTCGTGAAAGGCAGAAAACAACACTTTGATAGTTTGATATAACTTGAGAACGAATGCAAAAACAGTCCACTCTAAGAACAGGCCGCTTGGACACTTTCAGAACAGCTCTGTTAATGACTGAAAACAGCTCTCGAAGAGATTGTCAAAAGAGACTCTGAAAACGAAACGTTGATCACTTTTGAGCAAAAGGCTGCACACACGCAATTCAAGTTGCTCTGATTGTCATTTAGAGTTACATTATAGGATTATTCAACAACAAGTCAAAATGTGCCCATGAAAGGCAGAAAACAACACTTTGATAGTTTGATATAACTTGAGAACGAATGCAAAAAACAGTCCACTCTAAGAACAGGCCGCTTGGACACTTTCAGAACAGCTCTGTTAATGACTGAAAACAGCTCTCGAAGAGATTGTCAAAAGAGACTCTGAAAACGAAACGTTGATCACTTTTGAGCAAAAGGCTGCACACACGCAATTCAAGTTGCTCTGATTGTCATTTAGAGTTACATTATAGGATTATTCAACAACAAGTCAAAATGTGCCCGTGAAAGGCAGAAAACAACACTTTGATAGTTTGATATAACTTGAGAACGAATGCAAAAAACAGTCCACTCTAAGAACAGGCCGCTTGGACACTTTCAGAACAGCTCTGTTAATGACTGAAAACAGCTCTCGAAGAGATTGTCAAAAGAGACTCTGAAAACGAAACGTTGATCACTTTTGAGCAAAAAGCTGCACACACGCAATTCAAGTTGCTCTGATTGTCATTTAGAGTTACATTATAGGATTATTCAACAACAAGTCAAAATGTGCTCGTGAAAGGCAGAAAACAACACTTTGATAGTTTGATATAACTTGAGAACGAATGCAAAAAACTGTCCACTCTAAGAACAGGCCGCTTGGACACTTTCAGAACAGCTCAGTTAATGACTGAAAACAGCTCTCGAAGAGATTGTCAAAAGAGACTCCGAAAACGAAACGTTGATCACTTTTGAGCAAAAGGCTGCACACACGCAATTCAAGTTGCTCTGATTGTCATTTAGAGTTACATTATAGGATTATTCAACAAGTCAAAATGTGCTCGTGAAAGGCAGAAAACAACACTTTGATAGTTTGATATAACTTGAGAACGAATGCAAAAACAGTCCACTCTAAGAACAGGCCGCTTGGACACTTTCAGAACAGCTCTGTTAATGACTGAAAACAGCTCTCGAAGAGATTGTCAAAAGAGACTCTGAAAACGAAACGTTGATCACTTTTGAGCAAAAGGCTGCACACACGCAATTCAAGTTGCTCTGATTGTCATTTAGAGTAACATTATAGGATTATTCAACAACAAGTCAAAATGTGCTCGTGAAAGGCAGAAAACAACACTTTGATAGTTTGATATAACTTGAGAACGAATGCAAAAACAGTCCACTCTAAGAACAGACCGCTTGGACACTTTCAGAACAGCTCTGTTAATGACTGAAAACAGCTCTCGAAGAGATTGTCAAAAGAGACTCCGAAAACGAAACGTTGATCACTTTTGAGCAAAAGGCTGCACACACGCAATTCAAGTTGCTCTGATTGTCATTTAGAGTTACAATATAGGATTATTCAACAACAAGTCAAAATGTGCTCGTGAAAGGCAGAAAACAACACTTTGATAGTTTGATATAACTTGAGAACGAATGCAAAAAACAGTCCACTCTAAGAACAGGCCGCTTGGACACTTTCAGAACAGCTCAGTTAATGACTGAAAACAGCTCTCGAAGAGATTGTCAAAAGAGACTCCGAAAACGAAACGTTGATCACTTTTGAGCAAAAGGCTGCACACACGCAATTCAAGTTGCTCTGATTGTCATTTAGAGTTACATTATAGGATTATTCAACAACAAGTCAAAATGTGCTCGTGAAAGGCAGAAAACAACACTTTGATAGTTTGATATAACTTGAGAACGAATGCAAAAAACAGTCCACTCTAAGAACAGGCCGCTTGGACACTTTCAGAACAGCTCTGTTAATGACTGAAAACAGCTCTCGAAGAGATTGTCAAAAGAGACTCTGAAAACGAAACGTTGATCACTTTTGAGCAAAAGGCTGCACACACGCAATTCAAGTTGCTCTGATTGTCATTTAGAGTTACAATATAGGATTATTCAACAACAAGTCAAAATGTGCTCGTGAAAGGCAGAAAACAACACTTTGATAGTTTGATATAACTTGAGAACGAATGCAAAAAACAGTCCACTCTAAGAACAGGCCGCTTGGACACTTTCAGAACAGCTCAGTTAATGACTGAAAACAGCTCTCGAAGAGATTGTCAAAAGAGACTCCGAAAACGAAACGTTGATCACTTTTGAGCAAAAGGCTGCACACACGCAATTCAAGTTGCTCTGATTGTCATTTAGAGTTACATTATAGGATTATTCAACAACAAATCAAAATGTGCTCGTGAAAGGCAGAAAACAACACTTTGATAGTTTGATATAACTTGAGAACGAATGCAAAAACAGTCCACTCTAAGAACAGGCCGCTTGGACACTTTCAGAACAGCTCTGTTAATGACTGAAAACAGCTCTCGAAGAGATTGTCAAAAGAGACTCTGAAAACGAAACGTTGATCACTTTTGAGCAAAAGGCTGCACACACGCAATTCAAGTTGCTCTGATTGTCATTTAGAGTTACATTATAGGATTATTCAACAACAAGTCAAAATGTGCCCGTGAAAGGCAGAAAACAACACTTTGATAGTTTGATATAACTTGAGAACGAATGCAAAAAACAGTCCACTCTAAGAACAGGCCGCTTGGACACTTTCAGAACAGCTCTGTTAATGACTGAAAACAGCTCTCGAAGAGATTGTCAAAAGAGACTCTGAAAACGAAACGTTGATCACTTTTGAGCAAAAGGCTGCACACACGCAATTCAAGTTGCTCTGATTGTCATTTAGAGTTACATTATAGGATTATTCAACAACAAGTCAAAATGTGCTCGTGAAAGGCAGAAAACAACACTTTGATAGTTTGATATAACTTGAGAACGAATGCAAAAAACTGTCCACTCTAAGAACAGGCCGCTTGGACACTTTCAGAACAGCTCAGTTAATGACTGAAAACAGCTCTCGAAGAGATTGTCAAAAGAGACTCCGAAAACGAAACGTTGATCACTTTTGAGCAAAAGGCTGCACACACGCAATTCAAGTTGCTCTGATTGTCATTTAGAGTTACATTATAGGATTATTCAACAAGTCAAAATGTGCTCGTGAAAGGCAGAAAACAACACTTTGATAGTTTGATATAACTTGAGAACGAATGCAAAAACAGTCCACTCTAAGAACAGGCCGCTTGGACACTTTCAGAACAGCTCTGTTAATGACTGAAAACAGCTCTCGAAGAGATTGTCAAAAGAGACTCTGAAAACGAAACGTTGATCACTTTTGAGCAAAAGGCTGCACACACGCAATTCAAGTTGCTCTGATTGTCATTTAGAGTAACATTATAGGATTATTCAACAACAAGTCAAAATGTGCTCGTGAAAGGCAGAAAACAACACTTTGATAGTTTGATATAACTTGAGAACGAATGCAAAAACAGTCCACTCTAAGAACAGACCGCTTGGACACTTTCAGAACAGCTCTGTTAATGACTGAAAACAGCTCTCGAAGAGATTGTCAAAAGAGACTCCGAAAACGAAACGTTGATCACTTTTGAGCAAAAGGCTGCACACACGCAATTCAAGTTGCTCTGATTGTCATTTAGAGTTACAATATAGGATTATTCAACAACAAGTCAAAATGTGCTCGTGAAAGGCAGAAAACAACACTTTGATAGTTTGATATAACTTGAGAACGAATGCAAAAAACAGTCCACTCTAAGAACAGGCCGCTTGGACACTTTCAGAACAGCTCAGTTAATGACTGAAAACAGCTCTCGAAGAGATTGTCAAAAGAGACTCCGAAAACGAAACGTTGATCACTTTTGAGCAAAAGGCTGCACACACGCAATTCAAGTTGCTCTGATTGTCATTTAGAGTTACATTATAGGATTATTCAACAACAAGTCAAAATGTGCTCGTGAAAGGCAGAAAACAACACTTTGATAGTTTGATATAACTTGAGAACGAATGCAAAAAACAGTCCACTCTAAGAATAGGCCGCTTGGACACTTTCAGAACAGCTCTGTTAATGACTGAAAACAGCTCTCGAAGAGATTGTCAAAAGAGACTCTGAAAACGAAACGTTGATCACTTTTGAGCAAAAGGCTGCACACACGCAATTCAAGTTGCTCTGATTGTCATTTAGAGTTACAATATAGGATTATTCAACAACAAGTCAAAATGTGCTCGTGAAAGGCAGAAAACAACACTTTGATAGTTTGATATAACTTGAGAACGAATGCAAAAAACAGTCCACTCTAAGAACAGGCCGCTTGGACACTTTCAGAACAGCTCAGTTAATGACTGAAAACAGCTCTCGAAGAGATTGTCAAAAGAGACTCCGAAAACGAAACGTTGATCACTTTTGAGCAAAAGGCTGCACACACGCAATTCAAGTTGCTCTGATTGTCATTTAGAGTTACATTATAGGATTATTCAACAACAAATCAAAATGTGCTCGTGAAAGGCAGAAAACAACACTTTGATAGTTTGATATAACTTGAGAACGAATGCAAAAACAGTCCACTCTAAGAACAGGCCGCTTGGACACTTTCAGAACAGCTCTGTTAATGACTGAAAACAGCTCTCGAAGAGATTGTCAAAAGAGACTCTGAAAACGAAACGTTGATCACTTTTGAGCAAAAGGCTGCACACACGCAATTCAAGTTGCTCTGATTGTCATTTAGAGTTACATTATAGGATTATTCAACAACAAGTCAAAATGTGCCCGTGAAAGGCAGAAAACAACACTTTGATAGTTTGATATAACTTGAGAACGAATGCAAAAAACAGTCCACTCTAAGAACAGGCCGCTTGGACACTTTCAGAACAGCTCTGTTAATGACTGAAAACAGCTCTCGAAGAGATTGTCAAAAGAGACTCTGAAAACGAAACGTTGATCACTTTTGAGCAAAAGGCTGCACACACGCAATTCAAGTTGCTCTGATTGTCATTTAGAGTTACATTATAGGATTATTCAACAACAAGTCAAAATGTGCTCGTGAAAGGCAGAAAACAACACTTTGATAGTTTGATATAACTTGAGAACGAATGCAAAAAACTGTCCACTCTAAGAACAGGCCGCTTGGACACTTTCAGAACAGCTCTGTTAATGACTGAAAACAGCTCTCGAAGAGATTGTCAAAAGAGACTCTGAAAACGAAACGTTGATCACTTTTGAGCAAAAGGCTGCACACACGCAATTCAAGTTGCTCTGATTGTCATTTAGAGTTACATTATAGGATTATTCAACAACAAGTCAAAATGTGCTCGTGAAAGGCAGAAAACAACACTTTGATAGTTTGATATAACTTGAGAACGAATGCAAAAAACAGTCCACTCTAAGAACAGGCCGCTTGGACACTTTCAGAACAGCTCTGTTAATGACTGAAAACAGCTCTCGAAGAGATTGTCAAAAGAGACTCTGAAAACGAAACGTTGATCACTTTTGAGCAAAAGGCTGCACACACGCAATTCAAGTTGCTCTGATTGTCATTTAGAGTTACAATATAGGATTATTCAACAACAAGTCAAAATGTGCTCGTGAAAGGCAGAAAACAACACTTTGATAGTTTGATATAACTTGAGAACGAATGCAAAAAACAGTCCACTCGAAGAACAGGCCGCTTGGACACTTTCAGAACAGCTCAGTTAATGACTGAAAACAGCTCTCGAAGAGATTGTCAAAAGAGACTCCGAAAACGAAACGTTGATCACTTTTGAGCAAAAGGCTGCACACACGCAATTCAAGTTGCTCTGATTGTCATTTAGAGTTACATTATAGGATTATTCAACAACAAGTCAAAATGTGCTCGTGAAAGGCAGAAAACAACACTTTGATAGTTTGATATAACTTGAGAACGAATGCAAAAAACAGTCCACTCTAAGAACAGGCCGCTTGGACACTTTCAGAACAGCTCTGTTAATGACTGAAAACAGCTCTCGAAGAGATTGTCAAAAGAGACTCCGAAAACGAAACGTTGATCACTTTTGAGCAAAAGGCTGCACACACGCAATTCAAGTTGCTCTGATTGTCATTTAGAGTTACATTATAGGATTATTCAACAAGTCAAAATGTGCTCGTGAAAGGCAGAAAACAACACTTTGATAGTTTGATATAACTTGAGAACGAATGCAAAAACAGTCCACTCTAAGAACAGACCGCTTGGACACTTTCAGAACAGCTCTGTTAATGACTGAAAACAGCTCTCGAAGAGATTGTCAAAAGAGACTCTGAAAACGAAACGTTGATCACTTTTGAGCAAAAGGCTGCACACACGCAATTCAAGTTGCTCTGATTGTCATTTAGAGTTACATTATAGGATTATTCAACAACAAGTCAAAATGTGCCCGTGAAAGGCAGAAAACAACACTTTGATAGTTTGATATAACTTGAGAACGAATGCAAAAAACAGTCCACTCTAAGAACAGGCCGCTTGGACACTTTCAGAACAGCTCTGTTAATGACTGAAAACAGCTCTCGAAGAGATTGTCAAAAGAGACTCTGAAAACGAAACGTTGATCACTTTTGAGCAAAAGGCTGCACACACGCAATTCAAGTTGCTCTGATTGTCATTTAGAGTTACAATATAGGATTATTCAACAACAAGTCAAAATGTGCTCGTGAAAGGCAGAAAACAACACTTTGATAGTTTGATATAACTTGAGAACGAATGCAAAAAACAGTCCACTCTAAGAACAGGCCGCTTGGACACTTTCAGAACAGCTCAGTTAATGACTGAAAACAGCTCTCGAAGAGATTGTCAAAAGAGACTCTGAAAACGAAACGTTGATCACTTTTGAGCAAAAGGCTGCACACACGCAATTCAAGTTGCTCTGATTGTCATTTAGAGTTACATTATAGGATTATTCAACAACAAGTCAAAATGTGCTCGTGAAAGGCAGAAAACAACAATTTGATAGTTTGATATAACTTGAGAACGAATGCAAAAAACAGTCCACTCTAAGAACAGGCCGCTTGGACACTTTCAGAACAGCTCTGTTAATGACTGAAAACAGCTCTCGAAGAGATTGTCAAAAGAGACTCCGAAAACGAAACGTTGATCACTTTTGAGCAAAAGGCTGCACACACGCAATTCAAGTTGCTCCTGATTGTCATTTAGAGTTACATTATAGGATTATTCAACAACAAGTCAAAATGTGCTCGTGAAAGGCAGAAAACAACACTTTGATAGTTTGATATAACTTGAGAACGAATGCAAAAACAGTCCACTCTAAGAACAGACCGCTTGGACACTTTCAGAACAGCTCTGTTAATGACTGAAAACAGCTCTCGAAGAGATTGTCAAAAGAGACTCTGAAAACGAAACGTTGATCACTTTTGAGCAAAAGGCTGCACACACGCAATTCAAGTTGCTCTGATTGTCATTTAGAGTTACATTATAGGATTATTCAACAACAAGTCAAAATGTGCCCGTGAAAGGCAGAAAACAACACTTTGATAGTTTGATATAACTTGAGAACGAATGCAAAAAACAGTCCACTCTAAGAACAGGCCGCTTGGACACTTTCAGAACAGCTCTGTTAATGACTGAAAACAGCTCTCGAAGAGATTGTCAAAAGAGACTCTGAAAACGAAACGTTGATCACTTTTGAGCAAAAGGCTGCACACACGCAATTCAAGTTGCTCTGATTGTCATTTAGAGTTACAATATAGGATTATTCAACAACAAGTCAAAATGTGCTCGTGAAAGGCAGAAAACAACACTTTGATAGTTTGATATAACTTGAGAACGAATGCAAAAAACAGTCCACTCTAAGAACAGGCCGCTTGGACACTTTCAGAACAGCTCAGTTAATGACTGAAAACAGCTCTCGAAGAGATTGTCAAAAGAGACTCTGAAAACGAAACGTTGATCACTTTTGAGCAAAAGGCTGCACACACGCAATTCAAGTTGCTCTGATTGTCATTTAGAGTTACATTATAGGATTATTCAACAACAAGTCAAAATGTGCTCGTGAAAGGCAGAAAACAACAATTTGATAGTTTGATATAACTTGAGAACGAATGCAAAAAACAGTCCACTCTAAGAACAGGCCGCTTGGACACTTTCAGAACAGCTCTGTTAATGACTGAAAACAGCTCTCGAAGAGATTGTCAAAAGAGACTCCGAAAACGAAACGTTGATCACTTTTGAGCAAAAGGCTGCACACACGCAATTCAAGTTGCTCCTGATTGTCATTTAGAGTTACATTATAGGATTATTCAACAACAAGTCAAAATGTGCTCGTGAAAGGCAGAAAACAACACTTTGATAGTTTGATATAACTTGAGAACGAATGCAAAAAACACAGTCCACTCTAAGAACAGGCCGCTTGGACACTTTCAGAACAGCTCTGTTAATGACTGAAAACAGCTCTCGAAGAGATTGTCAAAAGAGACTCCGAAAACGAAACGTTGATCACTTTTGAGCAAAAGGCTGCACACACGCAATTCAAGTTGCTCTGATTGTCATTTAGAGTTACATTATAGGATTATTCAACAACAAGTCAAAATGTGCTCGTGAAAGGCAGAAAACAACACTTTGATAGTTTGATATAACTTGAGAACGAATGCAAAAAACAGTCCACTCTAAGAACAGGCCGCTTGGACACTTTCAGAACAGCTCTGTTAATGACTGAAAACAGCTCTCGAAGAGATTGTCAAAAGAGACTCTGAAAACGAAACGTTGATCACTTTTGAGCAAAAGGCTGCACACACGCAATTCAAGTTGCTCTGATTGTCATTTAGAGTTACATTATAGGATTATTCAACAACAAGTCAAAATGTGCTCGTGAAAGGCAGAAAACAACACTTTGATAGTTTGATATAACTTGAGAACGAATGCAAAAAACAGTCCACTCTAAGAACAGGCCGCTTGGACACTTTCAGAACAGCTCTGTTAATGACTGAAAACAGCTCTCGAAGAGATTGTCAAAAGAGACTCTGAAAACGAAACGTTGATCACTTTTGAGCAAAAGGCTGCACACACGCAATTCAAGTTGCTCTGATTGTCATTTAGAGTTACATTATAGGATTATTCAACAACAAGTCAAAATGTGCTCGTGAAAGGCAGAAAACAACACTTTGATAGTTTGATATAACTTGAGAACGAATGCAAAAAACAGTCCACTCTAAGAACAGGCCGCTTGGACACTTTCAGAACAGCTCAGTTAATGACTGAAAACAGCTCTCGAAGAGATTGTCAAAAGAGACTCCGAAAACGAAACGTTGATCACTTTTGAGCAAAAGGCTGCACACACGCAATTCAAGTTGCTCTGATTGTCATTTAGAGTTACATTATAGGATTATTCAACAACAAGTCAAAATGTGCTCGTGAAAGGCAGAAAACAACACTTTGATAGTTTGATATAACTTGAGAACGAATGCAAAAACAGTCCACTCTAAGAACAGGCCGCTTGGACACTTTCAGAACAGCTCTGTTAATGACTGAAAACAGCTCTCGAAGAGATTGTCAAAAGAGACTCTGAAAACGAAACGTTGATAACTTTTGAGCAAAAGGCTGCACACACGCAATTCAAGTTGCTCTGATTGTCATTTAGAGTTACATTATAGGAGCATTCAACAACAAGTCAAAATGTGCTCGAGAAAGGCAGAAAACAACACTTTGATAGTTTGATATAACTTGAGAACGAATGCAAAAAACAGTCCACTCTAAGAACAGGCCGCTTGGACACTTTCAGAACAGCTCAGTTAATGACTGAAAACAGCTCTCGAAGAGATTGTCAAAAGAGACTCCGAAAACGAAACGTTGATCACTTTTGAGCAAAAGGCTGCACACACGCAATTCAAGTTGCTCTGATTGTCATTTAGAGTTACATTATAGGATTATTCAACAACAAGTCAAAATGTGCTCGTGAAAGGCAGAAAACAACACTTTGATAGTTTGATATAACTTGAGAACGAATGCAAAAACAGTCCACTCTAAGAACAGGCCGTTTGGACACTTTCAGAACAGCTCTGTTAATGACTGAAAACAGCTCTCGAAGAGATTGTCAAAAGAGACTCTGAAAACGAAAGGTTGATCACTTTTGAGCAAAAGGCTGCACACACGCAATTCAAGTTGCTCTGATTGTCATTTAGAGTTACATTATAGGATTATTCAACAACAAGTCAAAATGTGCTCGTGAAAGGCAGAAAACAACACTTTGATAGTTTGATATAACTTGAGAACGAATGCAAAAAACAGTCCACTCTAAGAACAGGCCGCTTGGACACTTTCAGAACAGCTCTGTTAATGACTGAAAACAGCTCTCGAAGAGATTGTCAAAAGAGACTCTGAAAACGAAACGTTGATCACTTTTGAGCAAAAGGCTGCACACACGCAATTCAAGTTGCTCTGATTGTCATTTAGAGTTACAATATAGGATTATTCAACAACAAGTCAAAATGTGCTCGTGAAAGGCAGAAAACAACACTTTGATAGTTTGATATAACTTGAGAACGAATGCAAAAAACAGTCCACTCTAAGAACAGGCCGCTTGGACACTTTCAGAACAGCTCTGTTAATGACTGAAAACAGCTCTCGAAGAGATTGTCAAAAGAGACTCTGAAAACGAAACGTTGATCACTTTTGAGCAAAAGGCTGCACACACGCAATTCAAGTTGCTCTGATTGTCATTTAGAGTTACATTATAGGATTATTCAACAACAAGTCAAAATGTGCTCGTGAAAGGCAGAAAACAACACTTTGATAGTTTGATATAACTTGAGAACGAATGCAAAAAACAGTCCACTCTAAGAACAGGCCGCTTGGACACTTTCAGAACAGCTCAGTTAATGACTGAAAACAGCTCTCGAAGAGATTGTCAAAAGAGACTCCGAAAACGAAACGTTGATCACTTTTGAGCAAAAGGCTGCACACACGCAATTCAAGTTGCTCTGATTGTCATTTAGAGTTACATTATAGGATTATTCAACAACAAGTCAAAATGTGCTCGTGAAAGGCAGAAAACAACACTTTGATAGTTTGATATAACTTGAGAACGAATGCAAAAACAGTCCACTCTAAGAACAGGCCGCTTGGACACTTTCAGAACAGCTCTGTTAATGACTGAAAACAGCTCTCGAAGAGATTGTCAAAAGAGACTCTGAAAACGAAACGTTGATCACTTTTGAGCAAAAGGCTGCACACACGCAATTCAAGTTGCTCTGATTGACATTTAGAGTTACAATATAGGATTATTCAACAACAAGTCAAAATGTGCTCGTGAAAGGCAGAAAACAACACTTTGATAGTTTGATATAACTTGAGAACGAATGCAAAAAACTGTCCACTCTAAGAACAGGCCGCTTGGACACTTTCAGAACAGCTCAGTTAATGACTGAAAACAGCTCTCGAAGAGATTGTCAAAAGAGACTCCGAAAACGAAACGTTGATCACTTTTGAGCAAAGGGCTGCACACACGCAATTCAAGTTTCTCTGATTGTCATTTAGAGTTACATTATAGGATTATTCAACAACAAGTCAAAATGTGCTCGTGAAAGGCAGAAAACAACACTTTGATAGTTTGATATAACTTGAGAACGAATGCAAAAACAGTCCACTCTAAGAACAGGCCGCTTGGACACTTTCAGAACAGCTCTGTTAATGACTGAAAACAGCTCTCGAAGAGATTGTCAAAAGAGACTCTGAAAACGAAACGTTGATCACTTTTGAGCAAAAGGCTGCACACACGCAATTCAAGTTGCTCTGATTGTCATTTAGAGTTACATTATAGGATTATTCAACAACAAGTCAAAATGTGCTCGTGAAAGGCAGAAAACAACACTTTGATAGTTTGATATAACTTGAGAACGAATGCAAAAAACAGTCCACTCTAAGAACAGGCCGCTTGGACACTTTCAGAACAGCTCTGTTAATGACTGAAAACAGCTCTCGAAGAGATTGTCAAAAGAGACTCCGAAAACGAAACGTTGATCACTTTTGAGCAAAAGGCTGCACACACGCAATTCAAGTTGCTCCTGATTGTCATTTAGAGTTACATTATAGGATTATTCAACAACAAGTCAAAATGTGCTCGTGAAAGGCAGAAAACAACACTTTGATAGTTTGATATAACTTGAGAACGAATGCAAAAAACACAGTCCACTCTAAGAACAGGCCGCTTGGACACTTTCAGAACAGCTCTGTTAATGACTGAAAACAGCTCTCGAAGAGATTGTCAAAAGAGACTCCGAAAACGAAACGTTGATCACTTTTGAGCAAAGGGCTGCACACACGCAATTCAAGTTTCTCTGATTGTCATTTAGAGTTACATTATAGGATTATTCAACAACAAGTCAAAATGTGCTCGTGAAAGGCAGAAAACAACACTTTGATAGTTTGATATAACTTGAGAACGAATGCAAAAACAGTCCACTCTAAGAACAGGCCGCTTGGACACTTTCAGAACAGCTCTGTTAATGACTGAAAACAGCTCTCGAAGAGATTGTCAAAAGAGACTCTGAAAACGAAACGTTGATCACTTTTGAGCAAAAGGCTGCACACACGCAATTCAAGTTGCTCTGATTGT
Source organism: Nansenia antarctica (assembly GCF_963989245.1). Taxonomy (NCBI): domain Eukaryota; kingdom Metazoa; phylum Chordata; class Actinopteri; order Argentiniformes; family Microstomatidae; genus Nansenia; species Nansenia antarctica. Next base: position 26,196,052 of record NC_137685.1, on the reverse strand, counting down.
CATTTAGAGTTACATTATAGGATTATTCAACAACAAGTCAAAATGTGCTCGTGAAAGGCAGAAAACAACACTTTGATAGTTTGATATAACTTGAGAACGAATGCAAAAAACAGTCCACTCTAAGAACAGGCCGCTTGGACACTTTCAGAACAGCTCTGTTAATGACTGAAAACAGCTCTCGAAGAGATTGTCAAAAGAGACTCCGAAAACGAAACGTTGATCACTTTTGAGCAAAAGGCTGCACACACGCAATTCAAGTTGCTCCTGATTGTCATTTAGAGTTACATTATAGGATTATTCAACAACAAGTCAAAATGTGCTCGTGAAAGGCAGAAAACAACACTTTGATAGTTTGATATAACTTGAGAACGAATGCAAAAAACACAGTCCACTCTAAGAACAGGCCGCTTGGACACTTTCAGAACAGCTCTGTTAATGACTGAAAACAGCTCTCGAAGAGATTGTCAAAAGAGACTCCGAAAACGAAACGTTGATCACTTTTGAGCAAAAGGCTGCACACACGCAATTCAAGTTGCTCTGATTGTCATTTAGAGTTACATTATAGGATTATTCAACAACAAGTCAAAATGTGCTCGTGAAAGGCAGAAAACAACACTTTGATAGTTTGATATAACTTGAGAACGAATGCAAAAAACAGTCCACTCTAAGAACAGGCCGCTTGGACACTTTCAGAACAGCTCTGTTAATGACTGAAAACAGCTCTCGAAGAGATTGTCAAAAGAGACTCTGAAAACGAAACGTTGATCACTTTTGAGCAAAAGGCTGCACACACGCAATTCAAGTTGCTCTGATTGTCATTTAGAGTTACATTATAGGATTATTCAACAACAAGTCAAAATGTGCTCGTGAAAGGCAGAAAACAACACTTTGATAGTTTGATATAACTTGAGAACGAATGCAAAAAACAGTCCACTCTAAGAACAGGCCGCTTGGACACTTTCAGAACAGCTCTGTTAATGACTGAAAACAGCTCTCGAAGAGATTGTCAAAAGAGACTCTGAAAACGAAACGTTGATCACTTTTGAGCAAAAGGCTGCACACACGCAATTCAAGTTGCTCTGATTGTCATTTAGAGTTACATTATAGGATTATTCAACAACAAGTCAAAATGTGCTCGTGAAAGGCAGAAAACAACACTTTGATAGTTTGATATAACTTGAGAACGAATGCAAAAAACAGTCCACTCTAAGAACAGGCCGCTTGGACACTTTCAGAACAGCTCAGTTAATGACTGAAAACAGCTCTCGAAGAGATTGTCAAAAGAGACTCCGAAAACGAAACGTTGATCACTTTTGAGCAAAAGGCTGCACACACGCAATTCAAGTTGCTCTGATTGTCATTTAGAGTTACATTATAGGATTATTCAACAACAAGTCAAAATGTGCTCGTGAAAGGCAGAAAACAACACTTTGATAGTTTGATATAACTTGAGAACGAATGCAAAAACAGTCCACTCTAAGAACAGGCCGCTTGGACACTTTCAGAACAGCTCTGTTAATGACTGAAAACAGCTCTCGAAGAGATTGTCAAAAGAGACTCTGAAAACGAAACGTTGATCACTTTTGAGCAAAAGGCTGCACACACGCAATTCAAGTTGCTCTGATTGTCATTTAGAGTTACAATATAGGATTATTCAACAACAAGTCAAAATGTGCTCGTGAAAGGCAGAAAACAACACTTTGATAGTTTGATATAACTTGAGAACGAATGCAAAAAACTGTCCACTCTAAGAACAGGCCGCTTGGACACTTTCAGAACAGCTCAGTTAATGACTGAAAACAGCTCTCGAAGAGATTGTCAAAAGAGACTCCGAAAACGAAACGTTGATCACTTTTGAGCAAAAGGCTGCACACACGCAATTCAAGTTGCTCTGATTGTCATTTAGAGTTACATTATAGGATTATTCAACAAGTCAAAATGTGCTCGTGAAAGGCAGAAAACAACACTTTGATAGTTTGATATAACTTGAGAACGAATGCAAAAACAGTCCACTCTAAGAACAGGCCGCTTGGACACTTTCAGAACAGCTCTGTTAATGACTGAAAACAGCTCTCGAAGAGATTGTCAAAAGAGACTCTGAAAACGAAACGTTGATCACTTTTGAGCAAAAGGCTGCACACACGCAATTCAAGTTGCTCTGATTGTCATTTAGAGTAACATTATAGGATTATTCAACAACAAGTCAAAATGTGCTCGTGAAAGGCAGAAAACAACACTTTGATAGTTTGATATAACTTGAGAACGAATGCAAAAACAGTCCACTCTAAGAACAGACCGCTTGGACACTTTCAGAACAGCTCTGTTAATGACTGAAAACAGCTCTCGAAGAGATTGTCAAAAGAGACTCCGAAAACGAAACGTTGATCACTTTTGAGCAAAAGGCTGCACACACGCAATTCAAGTTGCTCTGATTGTCATTTAGAGTTACAATATAGGATTATTCAACAACAAGTCAAAATGTGCTCGTGAAAGGCAGAAAACAACACTTTGATAGTTTGATATAACTTGAGAACGAATGCAAAAAACAGTCCACTCTAAGAACAGGCCGCTTGGACACTTTCAGAACAGCTCAGTTAATGACTGAAAACAGCTCTCGAAGAGATTGTCAAAAGAGACTCCGAAAACGAAACGTTGATCACTTTTGAGCAAAAGGCTGCACACACGCAATTCAAGTTGCTCTGATTGTCATTTAGAGTTACATTATAGGATTATTCAACAACAAGTCAAAATGTGCTCGTGAAAGGCAGAAAACAACACTTTGATAGTTTGATATAACTTGAGAACGAATGCAAAAAACAGTCCACTCTAAGAACAGGCCGCTTGGACACTTTCAGAACAGCTCTGTTAATGACTGAAAACAGCTCTCGAAGAGATTGTCAAAAGAGACTCTGAAAACGAAACGTTGATCACTTTTGAGCAAAAGGCTGCACACACGCAATTCAAGTTGCTCTGATTGTCATTTAGAGTTACAATATAGGATTATTCAACAACAAGTCAAAATGTGCTCGTGAAAGGCAGAAAACAACACTTTGATAGTTTGATATAACTTGAGAACGAATGCAAAAAACAGTCCACTCTAAGAACAGGCCGCTTGGACACTTTCAGAACAGCTCAGTTAATGACTGAAAACAGCTCTCGAAGAGATTGTCAAAAGAGACTCCGAAAACGAAACGTTGATCACTTTTGAGCAAAAGGCTGCACACACGCAATTCAAGTTGCTCTGATTGTCATTTAGAGTTACATTATAGGATTATTCAACAACAAATCAAAATGTGCTCGTGAAAGGCAGAAAACAACACTTTGATAGTTTGATATAACTTGAGAACGAATGCAAAAACAGTCCACTCTAAGAACAGGCCGCTTGGACACTTTCAGAACAGCTCTGTTAATGACTGAAAACAGCTCTCGAAGAGATTGTCAAAAGAGACTCTGAAAACGAAACGTTGATCACTTTTGAGCAAAAGGCTGCACACACGCAATTCAAGTTGCTCTGATTGTCATTTAGAGTTACATTATAGGATTATTCAACAACAAGTCAAAATGTGCCCGTGAAAGGCAGAAAACAACACTTTGATAGTTTGATATAACTTGAGAACGAATGCAAAAAACAGTCCACTCTAAGAACAGGCCGCTTGGACACTTTCAGAACAGCTCTGTTAATGACTGAAAACAGCTCTCGAAGAGATTGTCAAAAGAGACTCTGAAAACGAAACGTTGATCACTTTTGAGCAAAAAGCTGCACACACGCAATTCAAGTTGCTCTGATTGTCATTTAGAGTTACATTATAGGATTATTCAACAACAAGTCAAAATGTGCTCGTGAAAGGCAGAAAACAACACTTTGATAGTTTGATATAACTTGAGAACGAATGCAAAAAACTGTCCACTCTAAGAACAGGCCGCTTGGACACTTTCAGAACAGCTCTGTTAATGACTGAAAACAGCTCTCGAAGAGATTGTCAAAAGAGACTCTGAAAACGAAACGTTGATCACTTTTGAGCAAAAGGCTGCACACACGCAATTCAAGTTGCTCTGATTGTCATTTAGAGTTACATTATAGGATTATTCAACAACAAGTCAAAATGTGCTCGTGAAAGGCAGAAAACAACACTTTGATAGTTTGATATAACTTGAGAACGAATGCAAAAAACAGTCCACTCTAAGAACAGGCCGCTTGGACACTTTCAGAACAGCTCTGTTAATGACTGAAAACAGCTCTCGAAGAGATTGTCAAAAGAGACTCTGAAAACGAAACGTTGATCACTTTTGAGCAAAAGGCTGCACACACGCAATTCAAGTTGCTCTGATTGTCATTTAGAGTTACAATATAGGATTATTCAACAACAAGTCAAAATGTGCTCGTGAAAGGCAGAAAACAACACTTTGATAGTTTGATATAACTTGAGAACGAATGCAAAAAACAGTCCACTCGAAGAACAGGCCGCTTGGACACTTTCAGAACAGCTCAGTTAATGACTGAAAACAGCTCTCGAAGAGATTGTCAAAAGAGACTCCGAAAACGAAACGTTGATCACTTTTGAGCAAAAGGCTGCACACACGCAATTCAAGTTGCTCTGATTGTCATTTAGAGTTACATTATAGGATTATTCAACAACAAGTCAAAATGTGCTCGTGAAAGGCAGAAAACAACACTTTGATAGTTTGATATAACTTGAGAACGAATGCAAAAAACAGTCCACTCTAAGAACAGGCCGCTTGGACACTTTCAGAACAGCTCTGTTAATGACTGAAAACAGCTCTCGAAGAGATTGTCAAAAGAGACTCCGAAAACGAAACGTTGATCACTTTTGAGCAAAAGGCTGCACACACGCAATTCAAGTTGCTCTGATTGTCATTTAGAGTTACATTATAGGATTATTCAACAAGTCAAAATGTGCTCGTGAAAGGCAGAAAACAACACTTTGATAGTTTGATATAACTTGAGAACGAATGCAAAAACAGTCCACTCTAAGAACAGACCGCTTGGACACTTTCAGAACAGCTCTGTTAATGACTGAAAACAGCTCTCGAAGAGATTGTCAAAAGAGACTCTGAAAACGAAACGTTGATCACTTTTGAGCAAAAGGCTGCACACACGCAATTCAAGTTGCTCTGATTGTCATTTAGAGTTACATTATAGGATTATTCAACAACAAGTCAAAATGTGCCCGTGAAAGGCAGAAAACAACACTTTGATAGTTTGATATAACTTGAGAACGAATGCAAAAAACAGTCCACTCTAAGAACAGGCCGCTTGGACACTTTCAGAACAGCTCTGTTAATGACTGAAAACAGCTCTCGAAGAGATTGTCAAAAGAGACTCTGAAAACGAAACGTTGATCACTTTTGAGCAAAAAGCTGCACACACGCAATTCAAGTTGCTCTGATTGTCATTTAGAGTTACATTATAGGATTATTCAACAACAAGTCAAAATGTGCTCGTGAAAGGCAGAAAACAACACTTTGATAGTTTGATATAACTTGAGAACGAATGCAAAAAACTGTCCACTCTAAGAACAGGCCGCTTGGACACTTTCAGAACAGCTCTGTTAATGACTGAAAACAGCTCTCGAAGAGATTGTCAAAAGAGACTCTGAAAACGAAACGTTGATCACTTTTGAGCAAAAGGCTGCACACACGCAATTCAAGTTGCTCTGATTGTCATTTAGAGTTACATTATAGGATTATTCAACAACAAGTCAAAATGTGCTCGTGAAAGGCAGAAAACAACACTTTGATAGTTTGATATAACTTGAGAACGAATGCAAAAAACAGTCCACTCTAAGAACAGGCCGCTTGGACACTTTCAGAACAGCTCTGTTAATGACTGAAAACAGCTCTCGAAGAGATTGTCAAAAGAGACTCTGAAAACGAAACGTTGATCACTTTTGAGCAAAAGGCTGCACACACGCAATTCAAGTTGCTCTGATTGTCATTTAGAGTTACAATATAGGATTATTCAACAACAAGTCAAAATGTGCTCGTGAAAGGCAGAAAACAACACTTTGATAGTTTGATATAACTTGAGAACGAATGCAAAAAACAGTCCACTCGAAGAACAGGCCGCTTGGACACTTTCAGAACAGCTCAGTTAATGACTGAAAACAGCTCTCGAAGAGATTGTCAAAAGAGACTCCGAAAACGAAACGTTGATCACTTTTGAGCAAAAGGCTGCAAACACGCAATTCAAGTTGCTCTGATTGTCATTTAGAGTTACATTATAGGATTATTCAACAACAAGTCAAAATGTGCTCGTGAAAGGCAGAAAACAACACTTTGATAGTTTGATATAACTTGAGAACGAATGCAAAAAACAGTCCACTCTAAGAACAGGCCGCTTGGACACTTTCAGAACAGCTCTGTTAATGACTGAAAACAGCTCTCGAAGAGATTGTCAAAAGAGACTCCGAAAACGAAACGTTGATCACTTTTGAGCAAAAGGCTGCACACACGCAATTCAAGTTGCTCTGATTGTCATTTAGAGTTACATTATAGGATTATTCAACAAGTCAAAATGTGCTCGTGAAAGGCAGAAAACAACACTTTGATAGTTTGATATAACTTGAGAACGAATGCAAAAACAGTCCACTCTAAGAACAGACCGCTTGGACACTTTCAGAACAGCTCTGTTAATGACTGAAAACAGCTCTCGAAGAGATTGTCAAAAGAGACTCTGAAAACGAAACGTTGATCACTTTTGAGCAAAAGGCTGCACACACGCAATTCAAGTTGCTCTGATTGTCATTTAGAGTTACATTATAGGATTATTCAACAACAAGTCAAAATGTGCTCGTGAAAGGCAGAAAACAACACTTTGATAGTTTGATATAACTTGAGAACGAATGCAAAAACAGTCCACTCTAAGAACAGACCGCTTGGACACTTTCAGAACAGCTCTGTTAATGACTGAAAACAGCTCTCGAAGAGATTGTCAAAAGAGACTCCGAAAACGAAACGTTGATCACTTTTGAGCAAAAGGCTGCACACACGCAATTCAAGTTGCTCTGATTGTCATTTAGAGTTACATTATAGGATTATTCAACAAGTCAAAATGTGCTCGTGAAAGGCAGAAAACAACACTTTGATAGTTTGATATAACTTGAGAACGAATGCAAAAACAGTCCACTCTAAGAACAGGCCGCTTGGACACTTTCAGAACAGCTCTGTTAATGACTGAAAACAGCTCTCGAAGAGATTGTCAAAAGAGACTCTGAAAACGAAACGTTGATCACTTTTGAGCAAAAGGCTGCACACACGCAATTCAAGTTGCTCTGATTGTCATTTAGAGTTACATTATAGGATTATTCAACAACAAGTCAAAATGTGCTCGTGAAAGGCAGAAAACAACACTTTGATAGTTTGATATAACTTGAGAACGAATGCAAAAAACAGTCCACTCTAAGAACAGGCCGCTTGGACACTTTCAGAACAGCTCTGTTAATGACTGAAAACAGCTCTCGAAGAGATTGTCAAAAGAGACTCTGAAAACGAAACGTTGATCACTTTTGAGCAAAAGGCTGCACACACGCAATTCAAGTTGCTCTGATTGTCATTTAGAGTTACAATATAGGATTATTCAACAACAAGTCAAAATGTGCTCGTGAAAGGCAGAAAACAACACTTTGATAGTTTGATATAACTTGAGAACGAATGCAAAAAACAGTCCACTCTAAGAACAGGCCGCTTGGACACTTTCAGAACAGCTCAGTTAATGACTGAAAACAGCTCTCGAAGAGATTGTCAAAAGAGACTCTGAAAACGAAACGTTGATCACTTTTGAGCAAAAGGCTGCACACACGCAATTCAAGTTGCTCTGATTGTCATTTAGAGTTACATTATAGGATTATTCAACAACAAGTCAAAATGTGCTCGTGAAAGGCAGAAAACAACAATTTGATAGTTTGATATAACTTGAGAACGAATGCAAAAAACAGTCCACTCTAAGAACAGGCCGCTTGGACACTTTCAGAACAGCTCAGTTAATGACTGAAAACAGCTCTCGAAGAGATTGTCAAAAGAGACTCCGAAAACGAAACGTTGATCACTTTTGAGCAAAAGGCTGCACACACGCAATTCAAGTTGCTCTGATTGTCATTTAGAGTTACATTATAGGATTATTCAACAACAAGTCAAAACGTGCTCGTGAAAGGCAGAAAACAACACTTTGATAGTTTGATATAACTTGAGAACGAATGCAAAAAACAGTCCACTCTAAGAACAGGCCGCTTGGACACTTTCAGAACAGCTCTGTTAATGACTGAAAACAGCTCTCGAAGAGATTGTCAAAAGAGACTCCGAAAACGAAACGTTGATCACTTTTGAGCAAAAGGCTGCACACACGCAATTCAAGTTGCTCTGATTGTCATTTAGAGTTACATTATAGGATTATTCAACAACAAGTCAAAATGTGCTCGTGAAAGGCAGAAAACAACACTTTGATAGTTTGATATAACTTGAGAACGAATGCAAAAAACAGTCCACTCTAAGAACAGGCCGCTTGGACACTTTCAGAACAGCTCTGTTAATGACTGAAAACAGCTCTCGAAGAGATTGTCAAAAGAGACTCCGAAAACGAAACGTTGATCACTTTTGAGCAAAAGGCTGCACACACGCAATTCAAGTTGCTCCTGATTGTCATTTAGAGTTACATTATAGGATTATTCAACAACAAGTCAAAATGTGCTCGTGAAAGGCAGAAAACAACACTTTGATAGTTTGATATAACTTGAGAACGAATGCAAAAAACACAGTCCACTCTAAGAACAGGCCGCTTGGACACTTTCAGAACAGCTCTGTTAATGACTGAAAACAGCTCTCGAAGAGATTGTCAAAAGAGACTCCGAAAACGAAACGTTGATCACTTTTGAGCAAAAGGCTGCACACACGCAATTCAAGTTGCTCTGATTGTCATTTAGAGTTACATTATAGGATTATTCAACAACAAGTCAAAATGTGCTCGTGAAAGGCAGAAAACAACACTTTGATAGTTTGATATAACTTGAGAACGAATGCAAAAAACAGTCCACTCTAAGAACAGGCCGCTTGGACACTTTCAGAACAGCTCAGTTAATGACTGAAAACAGCTCTCGAAGAGATTGTCAAAAGAGACTCTGAAAACGAAACGTTGATCACTTTTGAGCAAAAGGCTGCACACACGCAATTCAAGTTGCTCTGATTGTCATTTAGAGTTACATTATAGGATTATTCAACAACAAGTCAAAATGTGCTCGTGAAAGGCAGAAAACAACAATTTGATAGTTTGATATAACTTGAGAACGAATGCAAAAAACAGTCCACTCTAAGAACAGGCCGCTTGGACACTTTCAGAACAGCTCTGTTAATGACTGAAAACAGCTCTCGAAGAGATTGTCAAAAGAGACTCCGAAAACGAAACGTTGATCACTTTTGAGCAAAAGGCTGCACACACGCAATTCAAGTTGCTCTGATTGTCATTTAGAGTTACATTATAGGATTATTCAACAACAAGTCAAAATGTGCTCGTGAAAGGCAGAAAACAACACTGATAGTTTGATATAACTTGAGAACGAATGAAAAAACAGTCCACTCTAAGAACAGGCCGCTTGGACACTTTCAGAACAGCTCTCTTAATGACTGAAAACAGCTCTCGAAGAGATTGTCAAAAGAGACTCTGAAAACGAAACGTTGATCACTTTTGAGCAAAAGGCTGCACACACGCAATTCAAGTTGCTCTGATTGTCATTTAGAGTTACATTATAGGATTATTCAACAACAAGTCAAAATGTGCTCGTGAAAGGCAGAAAACAACACTTTGATAGTTTGATATAACTTGAGAACGAATGCAAAAAACAGTCCACTCTAAGAACAGGCCGCTTGGACACTTTCAGAACAGCTCTGTTAATGACTGAAAACAGCTCTCGAAGAGATTGTCAAAAGAGACTCTGAAAACGAAACGTTGATCACTTTTGAGCAAAAGGCTGCACACACGCAATTCAAGTTGCTCTGATTGTCATTTAGAGTTACAATATAGGATTATTCAACAACAAGTCAAAATGTGCTCGTGAAAGGCAGAAAACAACACTTTGATAGTTTGATATAACTTGAGAACGAATGCAAAAAACAGTCCACTCTAAGAACAGGCCGCTTGGACACTTTCAGAACAGCTCAGTTAATGACTGAAAACAGCTCTCGAAGAGATTGTCAAAAGAGACTCTGAAAACGAAACGTTGATCACTTTTGAGCAAAAGGCTGCACACACGCAATTCAAGTTGCTCTGATTGTCATTTAGAGTTACATTATAGGATTATTCAACAACAAGTCAAAATGTGCTCGTGAAAGGCAGAAAACAACAATTTGATAGTTTGATATAACTTGAGAACGAATGCAAAAAACAGTCCACTCTAAGAACAGGCCGCTTGGACACTTTCAGAACAGCTCAGTTAATGACTGAAAACAGCTCTCGAAGAGATTGTCAAAAGAGACTCCGAAAACGAAACGTTGATCACTTTTGAGCAAAAGGCTGCACACACGCAATTCAAGTTGCTCTGATTGTCATTTAGAGTTACATTATAGGATTATTCAACAACAAGTCAAAATGTGCTCGTGAAAGGCAGAAAACAACACTTTGATAGTTTGATATAACTTGAGAACGAATGCAAAAAACAGTCCACTCTAAGAACAGGCCGCTTGGACACTTTCAGAACAGCTCTGTTAATGACTGAAAACAGCTCTCGAAGAGATTGTCAAAAGAGACTCCGAAAACGAAACGTTGATCACTTTTGAGCAAAAGGCTGCACACACGCAATTCAAGTTGCTCTGATTGTCATTTAGAGTTACATTATAGGATTATTCAACAAGTCAAAATGTGCTCGTGAAAGGCAGAAAACAACACTTTGATAGTTTGATATAACTTGAGAACGAATGCAAAAAACAGTCCACTCTAAGAACAGGCCGCTTGGACACTTTCAGAACAGCTCTGTTAATGACTGAAAACAGCTCTCGAAGAGATTGTCAAAAGAGACTCCGAAAACGAAACGTTGATCACTTTTGAGCAAAAGGCTGCACACACGCAATTCAAGTTGCTCCTGATTGTCATTTAGAGTTACATTATAGGATTATTCAACAACAAGTCAAAATGTGCTCGTGAAAGGCAGAAAACAACACTTTGATAGTTTGATATAACTTGAGAACGAATGCAAAAAACACAGTCCACTCTAAGAACAGGCCGCTTGGACACTTTCAGAACAGCTCTGTTAATGACTGAAAACAGCTCTCGAAGAGATTGTCAAAAGAGACTCCGAAAACGAAACGTTGATCACTTTTGAGCAAAAGGCTGCACACACGCAATTCAAGTTGCTCTGATTGTCATTTAGAGTTACATTATAGGATTATTCAACAACAAGTCAAAATGTGCTCGTGAAAGGCAGAAAACAACACTTTGATAGTTTGATATAACTTGAGAACGAATGCAAAAAACAGTCCACTCTAAGAACAGGCCGCTTGGACACTTTCAGAACAGCTCAGTTAATGACTGAAAACAGCTCTCGAAGAGATTGTCAAAAGAGACTCTGAAAACGAAACGTTGATCACTTTTGAGCAAAAGGCTGCACACACGCAATTCAAGTTGCTCTGATTGTCATTTAGAGTTACATTATAGGATTATTCAACAACAAGTCAAAATGTGCTCGTGAAAGGCAGAAAACAACAATTTGATAGTTTGATATAACTTGAGAACGAATGCAAAAACAGTCCACTCTAAGAACAGACCGCTTGGACACTTTCAGAACAGCTCTGTTAATGACTGAAAACAGCTCTCGAAGAGATTGTCAAAAGAGACTCTGAAAACGAAACGTTGATCACTTTTGAGCAAAAGGCTGCACACACGCAATTCAAGTTGCTCTGATTGTCATTTAGAGTTACATTATAGGATTATTCAACAACAAGTCAAAATGTGCCCGTGAAAGGCAGAAAACAACACTTTGATAGTTTGATATAACTTGAGAACGAATGCAAAAAACAGTCCACTCTAAGAACAGGCCGCTTGGACACTTTCAGAACAGCTCTGTTAATGACTGAAAACAGCTCTCGAAGAGATTGTCAAAAGAGACTCTGAAAACGAAACGTTGATCACTTTTGAGCAAAAAGCTGCACACACGCAATTCAAGTTGCTCTGATTGTCATTTAGAGTTACATTATAGGATTATTCAACAACAAGTCAAAATGTGCTCGTGAAAGGCAGAAAACAACACTTTGATAGTTTGATATAACTTGAGAACGAATGCAAAAAACTGTCCACTCTAAGAACAGGCCGCTTGGACACTTTCAGAACAGCTCTGTTAATGACTGAAAACAGCTCTCGAAGAGATTGTCAAAAGAGACTCTGAAAACGAAACGTTGATCACTTTTGAGCAAAAGGCTGCACACACGCAATTCAAGTTGCTCTGATTGTCATTTAGAGTTACATTATAGGATTATTCAACAACAAGTCAAAATGTGCTCGTGAAAGGCAGAAAACAACACTTTGATAGTTTGATATAACTTGAGAACGAATGCAAAAAACAGTCCACTCTAAGAACAGGCCGCTTGGACACTTTCAGAACAGCTCTGTTAATGACTGAAAACAGCTCTCGAAGAGATTGTCAAAAGAGACTCTGAAAACGAAACGTTGATCACTTTTGAGCAAAAGGCTGCACACACGCAATTCAAGTTGCTCTGATTGTCATTTAGAGTTACAATATAGGATTATTCAACAACAAGTCAAAATGTGCTCGTGAAAGGCAGAAAACAACACTTTGATAGTTTGATATAACTTGAGAACGAATGCAAAAAACAGTCCACTCGAAGAACAGGCCGCTTGGACACTTTCAGAACAGCTCAGTTAATGACTGAAAACAGCTCTCGAAGAGATTGTCAAAAGAGACTCCGAAAACGAAACGTTGATCACTTTTGAGCAAAAGGCTGCAAACACGCAATTCAAGTTGCTCTGATTGTCATTTAGAGTTACATTATAGGATTATTCAACAACAAGTCAAAATGTGCTCGTGAAAGGCAGAAAACAACACTTTGATAGTTTGATATAACTTGAGAACGAATGCAAAAAACAGTCCACTCTAAGAACAGGCCGCTTGGACACTTTCAGAACAGCTCTGTTAATGACTGAAAACAGCTCTCGAAGAGATTGTCAAAAGAGACTCCGAAAACGAAACGTTGATCACTTTTGAGCAAAAGGCTGCACACACGCAATTCAAGTTGCTCTGATTGTCATTTAGAGTTACATTATAGGATTATTCAACAAGTCAAAATGTGCTCGTGAAAGGCAGAAAACAACACTTTGATAGTTTGATATAACTTGAGAACGAATGCAAAAACAGTCCACTCTAAGAACAGACCGCTTGGACACTTTCAGAACAGCTCTGTTAATGACTGAAAACAGCTCTCGAAGAGATTGTCAAAAGAGACTCTGAAAACGAAACGTTGATCACTTTTGAGCAAAAGGCTGCACACACGCAATTCAAGTTGCTCTGATTGTCATTTAGAGTTACATTATAGGATTATTCAACAACAAGTCAAAATGTGCTCGTGAAAGGCAGAAAACAACACTTTGATAGTTTGATATAACTTGAGAACGAATGCAAAAACAGTCCACTCTAAGAACAGACCGCTTGGACACTTTCAGAACAGCTCTGTTAATGACTGAAAACAGCTCTCGAAGAGATTGTCAAAAGAGACTCTGAAAACGAAACGTTGATCACTTTTGAGCAAAAGGCTGCACACACGCAATTCAAGTTGCTCTGATTGTCATTTAGAGTTACATTATAGGATTATTCAACAACAAGTCAAAATGTGCTCGTGAAAGGCAGAAAACAACACTTTGATAGTTTGATATAACTTGAGAACGAATGCAAAAAACAGTCCACTCTAAGAACAGGCCGCTTGGACACTTTCAGAACAGCTCTGTTAATGACTGAAAACAGCTCTCGAAGAGATTGTCAAAAGAGACTCTGAAAACGAAACGTTGATCACTTTTGAGCAAAAGGCTGCACACACGCAATTCAAGTTGCTCTGATTGTCATTTAGAGTTACAATATAGGATTATTCAACAACAAGTCAAAATGTGCTCGTGAAAGGCAGAAAACAACACTTTGATAGTTTGATATAACTTGAGAACGAATGCAAAAAACAGTCCACTCTAAGAACAGGCCGCTTGGACACTTTCAGAACAGCTCAGTTAATGACTGAAAACAGCTCTCGAAGAGATTGTCAAAAGAGACTCTGAAAACGAAACGTTGATCACTTTTGAGCAAAAGGCTGCACACACGCAATTCAAGTTGCTCTGATTGTCATTTAGAGTTACATTATAGGATTATTCAACAACAAGTCAAAATGTGCTCGTGAAAGGCAGAAAACAACAATTTGATAGTTTGATATAACTTGAGAACGAATGCAAAAAACAGTCCACTCTAAGAACAGGCCGCTTGGACACTTTCAGAACAGCTCAGTTAATGACTGAAAACAGCTCTCGAAGAGATTGTCAAAAGAGACTCCGAAAACGAAACGTTGATCACTTTTGAGCAAAAGGCTGCACACACGCAATTCAAGTTGCTCTGATTGTCATTTAGAGTTACATTATAGGATTATTCAACAACAAGTCAAAACGTGCTCGTGAAAGGCAGAAAACAACACTTTGATAGTTTGATATAACTTGAGAACGAATGCAAAAAACAGTCCACTCTAAGAACAGGCCGCTTGGACACTTTCAGAACAGCTCTGTTAATGACTGAAAACAGCTCTCGAAGAGATTGTCAAAAGAGACTCCGAAAACGAAACGTTGATCACTTTTGAGCAAAAGGCTGCACACACGCAATTCAAGTTGCTCTGATTGTCATTTAGAGTTACATTATAGGATTATTCAACAACAAGTCAAAATGTGCTCGTGAAAGGCAGAAAACAACACTTTGATAGTTTGATATAACTTGAGAACGAATGCAAAAAACAGTCCACTCTAAGAACAGGCCGCTTGGACACTTTCAGAACAGCTCTGTTAATGACTGAAAACAGCTCTCGAAGAGATTGTCAAAAGAGACTCCGAAAACGAAACGTTGATCACTTTTGAGCAAAAGGCTGCACACACGCAATTCAAGTTGCTCCTGATTGTCATTTAGAGTTACATTATAGGATTATTCAACAACAAGTCAAAATGTGCTCGTGAAAGGCAGAAAACAACACTTTGATAGTTTGATATAACTTGAGAACGAATGCAAAAAACACAGTCCACTCTAAGAACAGGCCGCTTGGACACTTTCAGAACAGCTCTGTTAATGACTGAAAACAGCTCTCGAAGAGATTGTCAAAAGAGACTCCGAAAACGAAACGTTGATCACTTTTGAGCAAAAGGCTGCACACACGCAATTCAAGTTGCTCTGATTGTCATTTAGAGTTACATTATAGGATTATTCAACAACAAGTCAAAATGTGCTCGTGAAAGGCAGAAAACAACACTTTGATAGTTTGATATAACTTGAGAACGAATGCAAAAAACAGTCCACTCTAAGAACAGGCCGCTTGGACACTTTCAGAACAGCTCAGTTAATGACTGAAAACAGCTCTCGAAGAGATTGTCAAAAGAGACTCTGAAAACGAAACGTTGATCACTTTTGAGCAAAAGGCTGCACACACGCAATTCAAGTTGCTCTGATTGTCATTTAGAGTTACATTATAGGATTATTCAACAACAAGTCAAAATGTGCTCGTGAAAGGCAGAAAACAACAATTTGATAGTTTGATATAACTTGAGAACGAATGCAAAAAACAGTCCACTCTAAGAACAGGCCGCTTGGACACTTTCAGAACAGCTCTGTTAATGACTGAAAACAGCTCTCGAAGAGATTGTCAAAAGAGACTCCGAAAACGAAACGTTGATCACTTTTGAGCAAAAGGCTGCACACACGCAATTCAAGTTGCTCTGATTGTCATTTAGAGTTACATTATAGGATTATTCAACAACAAGTCAAAATGTGCTCGTGAAAGGCAGAAAACAACACTGATAGTTTGATATAACTTGAGAACGAATGAAAAAACAGTCCACTCTAAGAACAGGCCGCTTGGACACTTTCAGAACAGCTCTCTTAATGACTGAAAACAGCTCTCGAAGAGATTGTCAAAAGAGACTCTGAAAACGAAACGTTGATCACTTTTGAGCAAAAGGCTGCACACACGCAATTCAAGTTGCTCTGATTGTCATTTAGAGTTACATTATAGGATTATTCAACAACAAGTCAAAATGTGCTCGTGAAAGGCAGAAAACAACACTTTGATAGTTTGATATAACTTGAGAACGAATGCAAAAAACAGTCCACTCTAAGAACAGGCCGCTTGGACACTTTCAGAACAGCTCTGTTAATGACTGAAAACAGCTCTCGAAGAGATTGTCAAAAGAGACTCTGAAAACGAAACGTTGATCACTTTTGAGCAAAAGGCTGCACACACGCAATTCAAGTTGCTCTGATTGTCATTTAGAGTTACAATATAGGATTATTCAACAACAAGTCAAAATGTGCTCGTGAAAGGCAGAAAACAACACTTTGATAGTTTGATATAACTTGAGAACGAATGCAAAAAACAGTCCACTCTAAGAACAGGCCGCTTGGACACTTTCAGAACAGCTCAGTTAATGACTGAAAACAGCTCTCGAAGAGATTGTCAAAAGAGACTCTGAAAACGAAACGTTGATCACTTTTGAGCAAAAGGCTGCACACACGCAATTCAAGTTGCTCTGATTGTCATTTAGAGTTACATTATAGGATTATTCAACAACAAGTCAAAATGTGCTCGTGAAAGGCAGAAAACAACAATTTGATAGTTTGATATAACTTGAGAACGAATGCAAAAAACAGTCCACTCTAAGAACAGGCCGCTTGGACACTTTCAGAACAGCTCAGTTAATGACTGAAAACAGCTCTCGAAGAGATTGTCAAAAGAGACTCCGAAAACGAAACGTTGATCACTTTTGAGCAAAAGGCTGCACACACGCAATTCAAGTTGCTCTGATTGTCATTTAGAGTTACATTATAGGATTATTCAACAACAAGTCAAAATGTGCTCGTGAAAGGCAGAAAACAACACTTTGATAGTTTGATATAACTTGAGAACGAATGCAAAAAACAGTCCACTCTAAGAACAGGCCGCTTGGACACTTTCAGAACAGCTCTGTTAATGACTGAAAACAGCTCTCGAAGAGATTGTCAAAAGAGACTCTGAAAACGAAACGTTGATCACTTTTGAGCAAAAGGCTGCACACACGCAATTCAAGTTGCTCTGATTGTCATTTAGAGTTACAATATAGGATTATTCAACAACAAGTCAAAATGTGCTCGTGAAAGGCAGAAAACAACACTTTGATAGTTTGATATAACTTGAGAACGAATGCAAAAAACAGTCCACTCTAAGAACAGGCCGCTTGGACACTTTCAGAACAGCTCAGTTAATGACTGAAAACAGCTCTCGAAGAGATTGTCAAAAGAGACTCTGAAAACGAAACGTTGATCACTTTTGAGCAAAAGGCTGCACACACGCAATTCAAGTTGCTCTGATTGTCATTTAGAGTTACATTATAGGATTATTCAACAACAAGTCAAAATGTGCTCGTGAAAGGCAGAAAACAACAATTTGATAGTTTGATATAACTTGAGAACGAATGCAAAAAACAGTCCACTCTAAGAACAGGCCGCTTGGACACTTTCAGAACAGCTCAGTTAATGACTGAAAACAGCTCTCGAAGAGATTGTCAAAAGAGACTCCGAAAACGAAACGTTGATCACTTTTGAGCAAAAGGCTGCACACACGCAATTCAAGTTGCTCTGATTGTCATTTAGAGTTACATTATAGGATTATTCAACAACAAGTCAAAACGTGCTCGTGAAAGGCAGAAAACAACACTTTGATAGTTTGATATAACTTGAGAACGAATGCAAAAAACAGTCCACTCTAAGAACAGGCCGCTTGGACACTTTCAGAACAGCTCTGTTAATGACTGAAAACAGCTCTCGAAGAGATTGTCAAAAGAGACTCCGAAAACGAAACGTTGATCACTTTTGAGCAAAAGGCTGCACACACGCAATTCAAGTTGCTCTGATTGTCATTTAGAGTTACATTATAGGATTATTCAACAACAAGTCAAAATGTGCTCGTGAAAGGCAGAAAACAACACTTTGATAGTTTGATATAACTTGAGAACGAATGCAAAAAACAGTCCACTCTAAGAACAGGCCGCTTGGACACTTTCAGAACAGCTCTGTTAATGACTGAAAACAGCTCTCGAAGAGATTGTCAAAAGAGACTCCGAAAACGAAACGTTGATCACTTTTGAGCAAAAGGCTGCACACACGCAATTCAAGTTGCTCCTGATTGTCATTTAGAGTTACATTATAGGATTATTCAACAACAAGTCAAAATGTGCTCGTGAAAGGCAGAAAACAACACTTTGATAGTTTGATATAACTTGAGAACGAATGCAAAAAACACAGTCCACTCTAAGAACAGGCCGCTTGGACACTTTCAGAACAGCTCTGTTAATGACTGAAAACAGCTCTCGAAGAGATTGTCAAAAGAGACTCCGAAAACGAAACGTTGATCACTTTTGAGCAAAAGGCTGCACACACGCAATTCAAGTTGCTCTGATTGTCATTTAGAGTTACATTATAGGATTATTCAACAACAAGTCAAAATGTGCTCGTGAAAGGCAGAAAACAACACTTTGATAGTTTGATATAACTTGAGAACGAATGCAAAAAACAGTCCACTCTAAGAACAGGCCGCTTGGACACTTTCAGAACAGCTCAGTTAATGACTGAAAACAGCTCTCGAAGAGATTGTCAAAAGAGACTCTGAAAACGAAACGTTGATCACTTTTGAGCAAAAGGCTGCACACACGCAATTCAAGTTGCTCTGATTGTCATTTAGAGTTACATTATAGGATTATTCAACAACAAGTCAAAATGTGCTCGTGAAAGGCAGAAAACAACAATTTGATAGTTTGATATAACTTGAGAACGAATGCAAAAAACAGTCCACTCTAAGAACAGGCCGCTTGGACACTTTCAGAACAGCTCTGTTAATGACTGAAAACAGCTCTCGAAGAGATTGTCAAAAGAGACTCCGAAAACGAAACGTTGATCACTTTTGAGCAAAAGGCTGCACACACGCAATTCAAGTTGCTCTGATTGTCATTTAGAGTTACATTATAGGATTATTCAACAACAAGTCAAAATGTGCTCGTGAAAGGCAGAAAACAACACTGATAGTTTGATATAACTTGAGAACGAATGAAAAAACAGTCCACTCTAAGAACAGGCCGCTTGGACACTTTCAGAACAGCTCTCTTAATGACTGAAAACAGCTCTCGAAGAGATTGTCAAAAGAGACTCTGAAAACGAAACGTTGATCACTTTTGAGCAAAAGGCTGCACACACGCAATTCAAGTTGCTCTGATTGTCATTTAGAGTTACATTATAGGATTATTCAACAACAAGTCAAAATGTGCTCGTGAAAGGCAGAAAACAACACTTTGATAGTTTGATATAACTTGAGAACGAATGCAAAAAACAGTCCACTCTAAGAACAGGCCGCTTGGACACTTTCAGAACAGCTCTGTTAATGACTGAAAACAGCTCTCGAAGAGATTGTCAAAAGAGACTCTGAAAACGAAACGTTGATCACTTTTGAGCAAAAGGCTGCACACACGCAATTCAAGTTGCTCTGATTGTCATTTAGAGTTACAATATAGGATTATTCAACAACAAGTCAAAATGTGCTCGTGAAAGGCAGAAAACAACACTTTGATAGTTTGATATAACTTGAGAACGAATGCAAAAAACAGTCCACTCTAAGAACAGGCCGCTTGGACACTTTCAGAACAGCTCAGTTAATGACTGAAAACAGCTCTCGAAGAGATTGTCAAAAGAGACTCTGAAAACGAAACGTTGATCACTTTTGAGCAAAAGGCTGCACACACGCAATTCAAGTTGCTCTGATTGTCATTTAGAGTTACATTATAGGATTATTCAACAACAAGTCAAAATGTGCTCGTGAAAGGCAGAAAACAACAATTTGATAGTTTGATATAACTTGAGAACGAATGCAAAAAACAGTCCACTCTAAGAACAGGCCGCTTGGACACTTTCAGAACAGCTCAGTTAATGACTGAAAACAGCTCTCGAAGAGATTGTCAAAAGAGACTCCGAAAACGAAACGTTGATCACTTTTGAGCAAAAGGCTGCACACACGCAATTCAAGTTGCTCTGATTGTCATTTAGAGTTACATTATAGGATTATTCAACAACAAGTCAAAATGTGCTCGTGAAAGGCAGAAAACAACACTTTGATAGTTTGATATAACTTGAGAACGAATGCAAAAAACAGTCCACTCTAAGAACAGGCCGCTTGGACACTTTCAGAACAGCTCTGTTAATGACTGAAAACAGCTCTCGAAGAGATTGTCAAAAGAGACTCCGAAAACGAAACGTTGATCACTTTTGAGCAAAAGGCTGCACACACGCAATTCAAGTTGCTCTGATTGTCATTTAGAGTTACATTATAGGATTATTCAACAACAAGTCAAAATGTGCTCGTGAAAGGCAGAAAACAACACTTTGATAGTTTGATATAACTTGAGAACGAATGCAAAAAACAGTCCACTCTAAGAACAGGCCGCTTGGACACTTTCAGAACAGCTCTGTTAATGACTGAAAACAGCTCTCGAAGAGATTGTCAAAAGAGACTCCGAAAACGAAACGTTGATCACTTTTGAGCAAAAGGCTGCACACACGCAATTCAAGTTGCTCCTGATTGTCATTTAGAGTTACATTATAGGATTATTCAACAACAAGTCAAAATGTGCTCGTGAAAGGCAGAAAACAACACTTTGATAGTTTGATATAACTTGAGAACGAATGCAAAAAACACAGTCCACTCTAAGAACAGGCCGCTTGGACACTTTCAGAACAGCTCTGTTAATGACTGAAAACAGCTCTCGAAGAGATTGTCAAAAGAGACTCCGAAAACGAAACGTTGATCACTTTTGAGCAAAAGGCTGCACACACGCAATTCAAGTTGCTCTGATTGTCATTTAGAGTTACATTATAGGATTATTCAACAACAAGTCAAAATGTGCTCGTGAAAGGCAGAAAACAACACTTTGATAGTTTGATATAACTTGAGAACGAATGCAAAAAACAGTCCACTCTAAGAACAGGCCGCTTGGACACTTTCAGAACAGCTCAGTTAATGACTGAAAACAGCTCTCGAAGAGATTGTCAAAAGAGACTCTGAAAACGAAACGTTGATCACTTTTGAGCAAAAGGCTGCACACACGCAATTCAAGTTGCTCTGATTGTCATTTAGAGTTACATTATAGGATTATTCAACAACAAGTCAAAATGTGCTCGTGAAAGGCAGAAAACAACAATTTGATAGTTTGATATAACTTGAGAACGAATGCAAAAAACAGTCCACTCTAAGAACAGGCCGCTTGGACACTTTCAGAACAGCTCTGTTAATGACTGAAAACAGCTCTCGAAGAGATTGTCAAAAGAGACTCCGAAAACGAAACGTTGATCACTTTTGAGCAAAAGGCTGCACACACGCAATTCAAGTTGCTCTGATTGTCATTTAGAGTTACATTATAGGATTATTCAACAACAAGTCAAAATGTGCTCGTGAAAGGCAGAAAACAACACTGATAGTTTGATATAACTTGAGAACGAATGAAAAAACAGTCCACTCTAAGAACAGGCCGCTTGGACACTTTCAGAACAGCTCTCTTAATGACTGAAAACAGCTCTCGAAGAGATTGTCAAAAGAGACTCTGAAAACGAAACGTTGATCACTTTTGAGCAAAAGGCTGCACACACGCAATTCAAGTTGCTCTGATTGTCATTTAGAGTTACATTATAGGATTATTCAACAACAAGTCAAAATGTGCTCGTGAAAGGCAGAAAACAACACTTTGATAGTTTGATATAACTTGAGAACGAATGCAAAAAACAGTCCACTCTAAGAACAGGCCGCTTGGACACTTTCAGAACAGCTCTGTTAATGACTGAAAACAGCTCTCGAAGAGATTGTCAAAAGAGACTCTGAAAACGAAACGTTGATCACTTTTGAGCAAAAGGCTGCACACACGCAATTCAAGTTGCTCTGATTGTCATTTAGAGTTACAATATAGGATTATTCAACAACAAGTCAAAATGTGCTCGTGAAAGGCAGAAAACAACACTTTGATAGTTTGATATAACTTGAGAACGAATGCAAAAAACAGTCCACTCTAAGAACAGGCCGCTTGGACACTTTCAGAACAGCTCAGTTAATGACTGAAAACAGCTCTCGAAGAGATTGTCAAAAGAGACTCTGAAAACGAAACGTTGATCACTTTTGAGCAAAAGGCTGCACACACGCAATTCAAGTTGCTCTGATTGTCATTTAGAGTTACATTATAGGATTATTCAACAACAAGTCAAAATGTGCTCGTGAAAGGCAGAAAACAACAATTTGATAGTTTGATATAACTTGAGAACGAATGCAAAAAACAGTCCACTCTAAGAACAGGCCGCTTGGACACTTTCAGAACAGCTCAGTTAATGACTGAAAACAGCTCTCGAAGAGATTGTCAAAAGAGACTCCGAAAACGAAACGTTGATCACTTTTGAGCAAAAGGCTGCACACACGCAATTCAAGTTGCTCTGATTGTCATTTAGAGTTACATTATAGGATTATTCAACAACAAGTCAAAATGTGCTCGTGAAAGGCAGAAAACAACACTTTGATAGTTTGATATAACTTGAGAACGAATGCAAAAAACAGTCCACTCTAAGAACAGGCCGCTTGGACACTTTCAGAACAGCTCTGTTAATGACTGAAAACAGCTCTCGAAGAGATTGTCAAAAGAGACTCCGAAAACGAAACGTTGATCACTTTTGAGCAAAAGGCTGCACACACGCAATTCAAGTTGCTCTGATTGTCATTTAGAGTTACATTATAGGATTATTCAACAACAAGTCAAAATGTGCTCGTGAAAGGCAGAAAACAACACTTTGATAGTTTGATATAACTTGAGAACGAATGCAAAAAACAGTCCACTCTAAGAACAGGCCGCTTGGACACTTTCAGAGCAGCTCTGTTAATGACTGAAAACAGCTCTCGAAGAGATTGTCAAAAGAGACTCCGAAAACGAAACGTTGATCACTTTTGAGCAAAAGGCTGCACACACGCAATTCAAGTTGCTCTGATTGTCATTTAGAGTTACATTATAGGATTATTCAACAACAAGTCAAAATGTGCTCGTGAAAGGCAGAAAACAACACTTTGATAGTTTGATATAACTTGAGAACGAATGCAAAAAACAGTCCACTCTAAGAACAGGCCGCTTGAACACTTTCAGAACAGCTCTGTTAATGACTGAAAACAGCTCTCGAAGAGATTGTCAAAAGAGACTCCGAAAACGAAACGTTGATCACTTTTGAGCAAAAGGCTGCACACACGCAATTCATGTTGCTCTGATTGTCATTTAGAGTTACATTATAGGAGCATTCAGCAACAAGTCAAAATGTGCTCCAGAAAAGCAGAAAACAACACTGATAGAACTTGAGAACGAATGCAAAAAACAGTCCACTCTAAGAACAGGCCGCTTGGACACTTTCAGAACAGCTCTGTTAATGACTGAAAACAGCTCTCGAAGAGATTGTCAAAAGAGACTCCGAAAACGAAACGTTGATCACTTTTGAGCAAAAGGCTGCACACACGCAATTCAAGTTGCTCTGATTGTCATTTAGAGTTACATTATAGGATTATTCAACAACAAGTCAAAATGTGCTCGTGAAAGGCAGAAAACAACACTGATAGTTTGATATAACTTGAGAACGAATGAAAAAACAGTCCACTCTAAGAACAGGCCGCTTGGACACTTTCAGAACAGCTCTCTTAATGACTGAAAACAGCTCTCGAAGAGATTGTCAAAAGAGACTCTGAAAACGAAACGTTGATCACTTTTGAGCAAAAGGCTGCACACACGCAATTCAAGTTGCTCTGATTGTCATTTAGAGTTACATTATAGGATTATTCAACAACAAGTCAAAATGTGCTCGTGAAAGGCAGAAAACAACACTTTGATAGTTTGATATAACTTGAGAACGAATGCAAAAAACAGTCCACTCTAAGAACAGGCCGCTTGGACACTTTCAGAACAGCTCTGTTAATGACTGAAAACAGCTCTCGAAGAGATTGTCAAAAGAGACTCTGAAAACGAAACGTTGATCACTTTTGAGCAAAAGGCTGCACACACGCAATTCAAGTTGCTCTGATTGTCATTTAGAGTTACATTATAGGATTATTCAACAACAAGTCAAAATGTGCTCATGAAAGGCAGAAAACAACACTTTGATAGTTTGATATAACTTGAGAACGAATGCAAAAAACAGTCCACTCTAAGAACAGGCCGCTTGGACACTTTCAGAACAGCTCTGTTAATGACTGAAAACAGCTCTCGAAGAGATTGTCAAAAGAGACTCCGAAAACGAAACGTTGATCACTTTTGAGCAAAAGGCTGCACACACGCAATTCAAGTTGCTCTGATTGTCATTTAGAGTTACATTATAGGAGCATTCAGCAACAAGTCAAAATGTGCTCCAGAAAAGCAGAAAACAACACTGATAGAACTTGAGAACGAATGCAAAAAACAGTCCACTCTAAGAACAGGCCGCTTGGACACTTTCAGAACAGCTCTGTTAATGACTGAAAACAGCTCTCGAAGAGATTGTCAAAAGAGACTCCGAAAACGAAACGTTGATCACTTTTGAGCAAAAGGCTGCACACACGCAATTCAAGTTGCTCTGATTGTCATTTAGAGTTACATTATAGGATTATTCAACAACAAGTCAAAATGTGCTCGTGAAAGGCAGAAAACAACACTTTGATAGTTTAATATAACTTGAGAACGAATGCAAGAAAACAGTCCACTCTAAGAACAGGCCGCTTGGACACTTTCAGAACAGCTCTGTTAATGACTGTAAACAGCTCTCGAAGAGATTGTCAAAAGAGACTCCGAAAACGAAACGTTGATCACTTTTGAGCAAAAGGCTGCACACACGCAATTCAAGTTGCTCTGATTGTCATTTAGAGTTACATTATAGGATTATTCAACAACAAGTCAAAATGTGCTCGTGAAAGGCAGAAAACAACACTTTGATAGTTTGATATAACTTGAGAACGAATGCAAAAAACAGTCCACTCTAAGAACAGGCCGCTTGGACACTTTCAGAACAGCTCAGTTAATGACTGAAAACAGCTCTCGAAGAGATTGTCAAAAGAGACTCCGAAAACGAAACGTTGATCACTTTTGAGCAAAAGGCTGCACACACGCAATTCAAGTTGCTCTGATTGTCATTTAGAGTTACATTATAGGATTATTCAACAACAAGTCAAAATGTGCTCGTGAAAGGCAGAAAACAACACTTTGATAGTTTGATATAACTTGAGAACGAATGCAAAAACAGTCCACTCTAAGAACAGACCGCTTGGACACTTTCAGAACAGCTCTGTTAATGACTGAAAACAGCTCTCGAAGAGATTGTCAAAAGAGACTCTGAAAACGAAACGTTGATCACTTTTGAGCAAAAGGCTGCACACACGCAATTCAAGTTGCTCTGATTGTCATTTAGAGTTACAATATAGGATTATTCAACAACAAGTCAAAATGTGCTCGTGAAAGGCAGAAAACAACACTTTGATAGTTTGATATAACTTGAGAACGAATGCAAAAAACAGTCCACTCTAAGAACAGGCCGCTTGGACACTTTCAGAACAGCTCAGTTAATGACTGAAAACAGCTCTCGAAGAGATTGTCAAAAGAGACTCTGAAAACGAAACGTTGATCACTTTTGAGCAAAAGGCTGCACACACGCAATTCAAGTTGCTCTGATTGTCATTTAGAGTTACATTATAGGATTATTCAACAACAAGTCAAAATGTGCTCGTGAAAGGCAGAAAACAACACTTTGATAGTTTGATATAACTTGAGAACGAATGCAAAAAACTGTCCACTCTAAGAACAGGCCGCTTGGACACTTTCAGAACAGCTCAGTTAATGACTGAAAACAGCTCTCGAAGAGATTGTCAAAAGAGACTCCGAAAACGAAACGTTGATCACTTTTGAGCAAAAGGCTGCACACACGCAATTCAAGTTGCTCTGATTGTCATTTAGAGTTACATTATAGGATTATTCAACAACAAGTCAAAATGTGCTCGTGAAAGGCAGAAAACAACACTTTGATAGTTTGATATAACTTGAGAACGAATGCAAAAAACAGTCCACTCTAAGAACAGGCCGCTTGGACACTTTCAGAACAGCTCTGTTAATGACTGAAAACAGCTCTCGAAGAGATTGTCAAAAGAGACTCTGAAAACGAAACGTTGATCACTTTTGAGCAAAAGGCTGCACACACGCAATTCAAGTTGCTCTGATTGTCATTTAGAGTTACAATATAGGATTATTCAACAACAATTTAAAATGTGCTCGTGAAAGGCAGAAAACAACACTTTGATAGTTTTATATAACTTGAGAACGAATGCAAAAAACAGTCCACTCTAAGAACAGGCCGCTTGGACACTTTCAGAACAGCTCAGTTAATGACTGAAAACAGCTCTCGAAGAGATTGTCAAAAGAGACTCTGAAAACGAAACGTTGATCACTTTTGAGCAAAAGGCTGCACACACGCAATTCAAGTTGCTCTGATTGTCATTTAGAGTTACATTATAGGATTATTCAACAACAAGTCAAAATGTGCTCGTGAAAGGCAGAAAACAACACTTTGATAGTTTGATATAACTTGAGAACGAATGCAAAAACAGTCCACTCTAAGAACAGACCGCTTGGACACTTTCAGAACAGCTCTGTTAATGACTGAAAACAGCTCTCGAAGAGATTGTCAAAAGAGACTCTGAAAACGAAACGTTGATCACTTTTGAGCAAAAGGCTGCACACACGCAATTCAAGTTGCTCTGATTGTCATTTAGAGTTACATTATAGGATTATTCAACAACAAGTCAAAATGTGCTCGTGAAAGGCAGAAAACAACACTTTGATAGTTTGATATAACTTGAGAACGAATGCAAAAAACAGTCCACTCTAAGAACAGGCCGCTTGGACACTTTCAGAACAGCTCTGTTAATGACTGAAAACAGCTCTCGAAGAGATTGTCAAAAGAGACTCTGAAAACGAAACGTTGATCACTTTTGAGCAAAAGGCTGCACACACGCAATTCAAGTTGCTCTGATTGTCATTTAGAGTTACAATATAGGATTATTCAACAACAAGTCAAAATGTGCTCGTGAAAGGCAGAAAACAACACTTTGATAGTTTGATATAACTTGAGAACGAATGCAAAAAACAGTCCACTCTAAGAACAGGCCGCTTGGACACTTTCAGAACAGCTCTGTTAATGACTGAAAACAGCTCTCGAAGAGATTGTCAAAAGAGACTCTGAAAACGAAACGTTGATCACTTTTGAGCAAAAAGCTGCACACACGCAATTCAAGTTGCTCTGATTGTCATTTAGAGTTACATTATAGGATTATTCAACAAGTCAAAATGTGCTCGTGAAAGGCAGAAAACAACACTTTGATAGTTTGATATAACTTGAGAACGAATGCAAAAAACTGTCCACTCTAAGAACAGGCCGCTTGGACACTTTCAGAACAGCTCAGTTAATGACTGAAAACAGCTCTCGAAGAGATTGTCAAAAGAGACTCCGAAAACGAAACGTTGATCACTTTTGAGCAAAAGGCTGCACACACGCAATTCAAGTTGCTCTGATTGTCATTTAGAGTTACATTATAGGATTATTCAACAAGTCAAAATGTGCTCGTGAAAGGCAGAAAACAACACTTTGATAGTTTGATATAACTTGAGAACGAATGCAAAAACAGTCCACTCTAAGAACAGGCCGCTTGGACACTTTCAGAACAGCTCTGTTAATGACTGAAAACAGCTCTCGAAGAGATTGTCCAAAGAGACTCTGAAAACGAAACGTTGATCACTTTTGAGCAAAAGGCTGCACACACGCAATTCAAGTTGCTCTGATTGTCATTTAGAGTTACATTATAGGATTATTCAACAACAAGTCAAAATGTGCTCGTGAAAGGCAGAAAACAACACTTTGATAGTTTGATATAACTTGAGAACGAATGCAAAAAACAGTCCACTCTAAGAACAGGCCGCTTGGACACTTTCAGAACAGCTCTGTTAATGACTGAAAACAGCTCTCGAAGAGATTGTCAAAAGAGACTCTGAAAACGAAACGTTGATCACTTTTGAGCAAAAGGCTGCACACACGCAATTCAAGTTGCTCTGATTGTCATTTAGAGTTACAATATAGGATTATTCAACAACAAGTCAAAATGTGCTCGTGAAAGGCAGAAAACAACACTTTGATAGTTTGATATAACTTGAGAACGAATGCAAAAAACAGTCCACTCTAAGAACAGGCCGCTTGGACACTTTCAGAACAGCTCAGTTAATGACTGAAAACAGCTCTCGAAGAGATTGTCAAAAGAGACTCTGAAAACGAAACGTTGATCACTTTTGAGCAAAAGGCTGCACACACGCAATTCAAGTTGCTCTGATTGTCATTTAGAGTTACATTATAGGATTATTCAACAACAAGTCAAAATGTGCTCGTGAAAGGCAGAAAACAACAATTTGATAGTTTGATATAACTTGAGAACGAATGCAAAAAACAGTCCACTCTAAGAACAGGCCGCTTGGACACTTTCAGAACAGCTCAGTTAATGACTGAAAACAGCTCTCGAAGAGATTGTCAAAAGAGACTCCGAAAACGAAACGTTGATCACTTTTGAGCAAAAGGCTGCACACACGCAATTCAAGTTGCTCTGATTGTCATTTAGAGTTACATTATAGGATTATTCAACAACAAGTCAAAATGTGCTCGTGAAAGGCAGAAAACAACACTTTGATAGTTTGATATAACTTGAGAACGAATGCAAAAAACAGTCCACTCTAAGAACAGGCCGCTTGGACACTTTCAGAACAGCTCTGTTAATGACTGAAAACAGCTCTCGAAGAGATTGTCAAAAGAGACTCCGAAAACGAAACGTTGATCACTTTTGAGCAAAAGGCTGCACACACGCAATTCAAGTTGCTCTGATTGTCATTTAGAGTTACATTATAGGATTATTCAACAACAAGTCAAAATGTGCTCGTGAAAGGCAGAAAACAACACTTTGATAGTTTGATATAACTTGAGAACGAATGCAAAAACAGTCCACTCTAAGAACAGACCGATTGGACACTTTCAGAACAGCTCTGTTAATGACTGAAAACAGCTCTCGAAGAGATTGTCAAAAGAGACTCTGAAAACGAAACGTTGATCACTTTTGAGCAAAAGGCTGCACACACGCAATTCAAGTTGCTCTGATTGTCATTTAGAGTTACATTATAGGAGCATTCAGCAACAAGTCAAAATGTGCTCCAGAAAAGCAGAAAACAACACTGATAGAACTTGAGAACGAATGCAAAAAACAGTCCACTCTAAGAACAGGCCGCTTGGACACTTTCAGAACAGCTCTGTTAATGACTGAAAACAGCTCTCGAAGAGATTGTCAAAAGAGACTCCGAAAACGAAACGTTGATCACTTTTGAGCAAAAGGCTGCACACACGCAATTCAAGTTGCTCTGATTGTCATTTAGAGTTACATTATAGGATTATTCAACAACAAGTCAAAATGTGCTCGTGAAAGGCAGAAAACAACACTGATAGTTTGATATAACTTGAGAACGAATGAAAAAACAGTCCACTCTAAGAACAGGCCGCTTGGACACTTTCAGAACAGCTCTCTTAATGACTGAAAACAGCTCTCGAAGAGATTGTCAAAAGAGACTCTGAAAACGAAACGTTGATCACTTTTGAGCAAAAGGCTGCACACACGCAATTCAAGTTGCTCTGATTGTCATTTAGAGTTACATTATAGGATTATTCAACAACAAGTCAAAATGTGCTCGTGAAAGGCAGAAAACAACACTTTGATAGTTTGATATAACTTGAGAACGAATGCAAAAAACAGTCCACTCTAAGAACAGGCCGCTTGGACACTTTCAGAACAGCTCTGTTAATGACTGAAAACAGCTCTCGAAGAGATTGTCAAAAGAGACTCTGAAAACGAAACGTTGATCACTTTTGAGCAAAAGGCTGCACACACGCAATTCAAGTTGCTCTGATTGTCATTTAGAGTTACATTATAGGATTATTCAACAACAAGTCAAAATGTGCTCATGAAAGGCAGAAAACAACACTTTGATAGTTTGATATAACTTGAGAACGAATGCAAAAAACAGTCCACTCTAAGAACAGGCCGCTTGGACACTTTCAGAACAGCTCTGTTAATGACTGAAAACAGCTCTCGAAGAGATTGTCAAAAGAGACTCCGAAAACGAAACGTTGATCACTTTTGAGCAAAAGGCTGCACACACGCAATTCAAGTTGCTCTGATTGTCATTTAGAGTTACATTATAGGAGCATTCAGCAACAAGTCAAAATGTGCTCCAGAAAAGCAGAAAACAACACTGATAGAACTTGAGAACGAATGCAAAAAACAGTCCACTCTAAGAACAGGCCGCTTGGACACTTTCAGAACAGCTCTGTTAATGACTGAAAACAGCTCTCGAAGAGATTGTCAAAAGAGACTCCGAAAACGAAACGTTGATCACTTTTGAGCAAAAGGCTGCACACACGCAATTCAAGTTGCTCTGATTGTCATTTAGAGTTACATTATAGGATTATTCAACAACAAGTCAAAATGTGCTCGTGAAAGGCAGAAAACAACACTTTGATAGTTTAATATAACTTGAGAACGAATGCAAGAAAACAGTCCACTCTAAGAACAGGCCGCTTGGACACTTTCAGAACAGCTCTGTTAATGACTGTAAACAGCTCTCGAAGAGATTGTCAAAAGAGACTCCGAAAACGAAACGTTGATCACTTTTGAGCAAAAGGCTGCACACACGCAATTCAAGTTGCTCTGATTGTCATTTAGAGTTACATTATAGGATTATTCAACAACAAGTCAAAATGTGCTCGTGAAAGGCAGAAAACAACACTTTGATAGTTTGATATAACTTGAGAACGAATGCAAAAAACAGTCCACTCTAAGAACAGGCCGCTTGGACACTTTCAGAACAGCTCTGTTAATGACTGAAAACAGCTCTCGAAGAGATTGTCAAAAGAGACTCCGAAAACGAAACGTTGATCACTTTTGAGCAAAAGGCTGCACACACGCAATTCAAGTTGCTCTGATTGTCATTTAGAGTTACATTATAGGATTATTCAACAACAAGTCAAAATGTGCTCGTGAAAGGCAGAAAACAACACTTTGATAGTTTGATATAACTTGAGAACGAATGCAAAAACAGTCCACTCTAAGAACAGACCGATTGGACACTTTCAGAACAGCTCTGTTAATGACTGAAAACAGCTCTCGAAGAGATTGTCAAAAGAGACTCTGAAAACGAAACGTTGATCACTTTTGAGCAAAAGGCTGCACACACGCAATTCAAGTTGCTCTGATTGTCATTTAGAGTTACATTATAGGATTATTCAACAAGTCAAAATGTGCTCGTGAAAGGCAGAAAACAACACTTTGATAGTTTGATATAACTTGAGAACGAATGCAAAAACAGTCCACTCTAAGAACAGGCCGCTTGGACACTTTCAGAACAGCTCTGTTAATGACTGAAAACAGCTCTCGAAGAGATTGTCAAAAGAGACTCTGAAAACGAAACGTTGATCACTTTTGAGCAAAAGGCTGCACACACGCAATTCAAGTTGCTCTGATTGTCATTTAGAGTTACATTATAGGATTATTCAACAACAAGTCAAAATGTGCTCGTGAAAGGCAGAAAACAACACTTTGATAGTTTGATATAACTTGAGAACGAATGCAAAAAACAGTCCACTCTAAGAACAGGCCGCTTGGACACTTTCAGAACAGCTCTGTTAATGACTGAAAACAGCTCTCGAAGAGATTGTCAAAAGAGACTCTGAAAACGAAACGTTGATCACTTTTGAGCAAAAGGCTGCACACACGCAATTCAAGTTGCTCTGATTGTCATTTAGAGTTACAATATAGGATTATTCAACAACAAGTCAAAATGTGCTCGTGAAAGGCAGAAAACAACACTTTGATAGTTTGATATAACTTGAGAACGAATGCAAAAAACAGTCCACTCTAAGAACAGGCCGCTTGGACACTTTCAGAACAGCTCAGTTAATGACTGAAAACAGCTCTCGAAGAGATTGTCAAAAGAGACTCTGAAAACGAAACGTTGATCACTTTTGAGCAAAAGGCTGCACACACGCAATTCAAGTTGCTCTGATTGTCATTTAGAGTTACATTATAGGATTATTCAACAACAAGTCAAAATGTGCTCGTGAAAGGCAGAAAACAACAATTTGATAGTTTGATATAACTTGAGAACGAATGCAAAAAACAGTCCACTCTAAGAACAGGCCGCTTGGACACTTTCAGAACAGCTCAGTTAATGACTGAAAACAGCTCTCGAAGAGATTGTCAAAAGAGACTCCGAAAACGAAACGTTGATCACTTTTGAGCAAAAGGCTGCACACACGCAATTCAAGTTGCTCTGATTGTCATTTAGAGTTACATTATAGGATTATTCAACAACAAGTCAAAACGTGCTCGTGAAAGGCAGAAAACAACACTTTGATAGTTTGATATAACTTGAGAACGAATGCAAAAAACAGTCCACTCTAAGAACAGGCCGCTTGGACACTTTCAGAACAGCTCTGTTAATGACTGAAAACAGCTCTCGAAGAGATTGTCAAAAGAGACTCCGAAAACGAAACGTTGATCACTTTTGAGCAAAAGGCTGCACACACGCAATTCATGTTGCTCTGATTGTCATTTAGAGTTACATTATAGGAGCATTCAGCAACAAGTCAAAATGTGCTCCAGAAAAGCAGAAAACAACACTGATAGAACTTGAGAACGAATGCAAAAAACAGTCCACTCTAAGAACAGGCCGCTTGGACACTTTCAGAACAGCTCTGTTAATGACTGAAAACAGCTCTCGAAGAGATTGTCAAAAGAGACTCCGAAAACGAAACGTTGATCACTTTTGAGCAAAAGGCTGCACACACGCAATTCAAGTTGCTCTGATTGTCATTTAGAGTTACATTATAGGATTATTCAACAACAAGTCAAAATGTGCTCGTGAAAGGCAGAAAACAACACTGATAGTTTGATATAACTTGAGAACGAATGAAAAAACAGTCCACTCTAAGAACAGGCCGCTTGGACACTTTCAGAACAGCTCTCTTAATGACTGAAAACAGCTCTCGAAGAGATTGTCAAAAGAGACTCTGAAAACGAAACGTTGATCACTTTTGAGCAAAAGGCTGCACACACGCAATTCAAGTTGCTCTGATTGTCATTTAGAGTTACATTATAGGATTATTCAACAACAAGTCAAAATGTGCTCGTGAAAGGCAGAAAACAACACTTTGATAGTTTGATATAACTTGAGAACGAATGCAAAAAACAGTCCACTCTAAGAACAGGCCGCTTGGACACTTTCAGAACAGCTCTGTTAATGACTGAAAACAGCTCTCGAAGAGATTGTCAAAAGAGACTCCGAAAACGAAACGTTGATCACTTTTGAGCAAAAGGCTGCACACACGCAATTCAAGTTGCTCTGATTGTCATTTAGAGTTACATTATAGGATTATTCAACAACAAGTCAAAATGTGCTCGTGAAAGGCAGAAAACAACACTTTGATAGTTTGATATAACTTGAGAACGAATGCAAAAAACAGTCCACTCTAAGAACAGGCCGCTTGGACACTTTCAGAACAGCTCTGTTAATGACTGAAAACAGCTCTCGAAGAGATTGTCAAAAGAGACTCCGAAAACGAAACGTTGATCACTTTTGAGCAAAAGGCTGCACACACGCAATTCAAGTTGCTCTGATTGTCATTTAGAGTTACATTATAGGATTATTCAACAACAAGTCAAAATGTGCTCGTGAAAGGCAGAAAACAACACTTTGATAGTTTGATATAACTTGAGAACGAATGCAAAAAACAGTCCACTCTAAGAACAGGCCGCTTGGACACTTTCAGAACAGCTCTGTTAATGACTGAAAACAGCTCTCGAAGAGATTGTCAAAAGAGACTCCGAAAACGAAACGTTGATCACTTTTGAGCAAAAGGCTGCACACACGCAATTCAAGTTGCTCTGATTGTCATTTAGAGTTACATTATAGGATTATTCAACAACAAGTCAAAATGTGCTCGTGAAAGGCAGAAAACAACACTTTGATAGTTTGATATAACTTGAGAACGAATGCAAAAAACAGTCCACTCTAAGAACAGGCCGCTTGAACACTTTCAGAACAGCTCTGTTAATGACTGAAAACAGCTCTCGAAGAGATTGTCAAAAGAGACTCCGAAAACGAAACGTTGATCACTTTTGAGCAAAAGGCTGCACACACGCAATTCATGTTGCTCTGATTGTCATTTAGAGTTACATTATAGGAGCATTCAGCAACAAGTCAAAATGTGCTCCAGAAAAGCAGAAAACAACACTGATAGAACTTGAGAACGAATGCAAAAAACAGTCCACTCTAAGAACAGGCCGCTTGGACACTTTCAGAACAGCTCTGTTAATGACTGAAAACAGCTCTCGAAGAGATTGTCAAAAGAGACTCCGAAAACGAAACGTTGATCACTTTTGAGCAAAAGGCTGCACACACGCAATTCAAGTTGCTCTGATTGTCATTTAGAGTTACATTATAGGATTATTCAACAACAAGTCAAAATGTGCTCGTGAAAGGCAGAAAACAACACTTTGATAGTTTGATATAACTTGAGAACGAATGCAAAAAACAGTCCACTCTAAGAACAGGCCGCTTGGACACTTTCAGAACAGCTCTGTTAATGACTGAAAACAGCTCTCGAAGAGATTGTCAAAAGAGACTCCGAAAACGAAACGTTGATCACTTTTGAGCAAAAGGCTGCACACACGCAATTCAAGTTGCTCTGATTGTCATTTAGAGTTACATTATAGGATTATTCAACAACAAGTCAAAATGTGCTCGTGAAAGGCAGAAAACAACACTTTGATAGTTTAATATAACTTGAGAACGAATGCAAGAAAACAGTCCACTCTAAGAACAGGCCGCTTGGACACTTTCAGAACAGCTCTGTTAATGACTGTAAACAGCTCTCGAAGAGATTGTCAAAAGAGACTCCGAAAACGAAACGTTGATCACTTTTGAGCAAAAGGCTGCACACACGCAATTCAAGTTGCTCTGATTGTCATTTAGAGTTACATTATAGGATTATTCAACAACAAGTCAAAATGTGCTCGTGAAAGGCAGAAAACAACACTTTGATAGTTTGATATAACTTGAGAACGAATGCAAAAAACAGTCCACTCTAAGAACAGGCCGCTTGGACACTTTCAGAACAGCTCTGTTAATGACTGAAAACAGCTCTCGAAGAGATTGTCAAAAGAGACTCTGAAAACGAAACGTTGATCACTTTTGAGCAAAAGGCTGCACACACGCAATTCAAGTTGCTCTGATTGTCATTTAGAGTTACATTATAGGATTATTCAACAACAAGTCAAAATGTGCTCGTGAAAGGCAGAAAACAACACTTTGATAGTTTGATATAACTTGAGAACGAATGCAAAAAACAGTCCACTCTAAGAACAGGCCGCTTGGACACTTTCAGAACAGCTCTGTTAATGACTGAAAACAGCTCTCGAAGAGATTGTCAAAAGAGACTCTGAAAACGAAACGTTGATCACTTTTGAGCAAAAAGCTGCACACACGCAATTCAAGTTGCTCTGATTGTCATTTAGAGTTACATTATAGGATTATTCAACAACAAGTCAAAATGTGCTCGTGAAAGGCAGAAAACAACACTTTGATAGTTTGATATAACTTGAGAACGAATGCAAAAAACAGTCCACTCTAAGAACAGGCCGCTTGGACACTTTCAGAACAGCTCAGTTAATGACTGAAAACAGCTCTCGAAGAGATTGTCAAAAGAGACTCTGAAAACGAAACGTTGATCACTTTTGAGCAAAAGGCTGCACACACGCAATTCAAGTTGCTCTGATTGTCATTTAGAGTTACATTATAGGATTATTCAACAACAAGTCAAAATGTGCTCGTGAAAGGCAGAAAACAACACTTTGATAGTTTGATATAACTTGAGAACGAATGCAAAAAACAGTCCACTCTAAGAACAGGCCGCTTGGACACTTTCAGAACAGCTCTGTTAATGACTGAAAACAGCTCTCGAAGAGATTGTCAAAAGAGACTCTGAAAACGAAACGTTGATCACTTTTGAGCAAAAGGCTGCACACACGCAATTCAAGTTGCTCTGATTGTCATTTAGAGTTACATTATAGGATTATTCAACAACAAGTCAAAATGTGCTCGTGAAAGGCAGAAAACAACACTTTGATAGTTTGATATAACTTGAGAACGAATGCAAAAAACAGTCCACTCTAAGAACAGGCCGCTTGGACACTTTCAGAACAGCTCTGTTAATGACTGAAAACAGCTCTCGAAGAGATTGTCAAAAGAGACTCTGTAAACGAAACGTTGATCACTTTTGAGCAAAAGGCTGCACACACGCAATTCAAGTTGCTCTGATTGTCATTTAGAGTTACATTATAGGATTATTCAACAACAAGTCAAAACGTGCTCGTGAAAGGCAGAAAACAACACTTTGATAGTTTGATATAACTTGAGAACGAATGCAAAAAACAGTCCACTCTAAGAACAGGCCGCTTGGACACTTTCAGAACAGCTCTGTTAATGACTGAAAACAGCTCTCGAAGAGATTGTCAAAAGAGACTCCGAAAACGAAACGTTGATCACTTTTGAGCAAAAGGCTGCACACACGCAATTCATGTTGCTCTGATTGTCATTTAGAGTTACATTATAGGAGCATTCAGCAACAAGTCAAAATGTGCTCCAGAAAAGCAGAAAACAACACTGATAGAACTTGAGAACGAATGCAAAAAACAGTCCACTCTAAGAACAGGCCGCTTGGACACTTTCAGAACAGCTCTGTTAATGACTGAAAACAGCTCTCGAAGAGATTGTCAAAAGAGACTCCGAAAACGAAACGTTGATCACTTTTGAGCAAAAGGCTGCACACACGCAATTCAAGTTGCTCTGATTGTCATTTAGAGTTACATTATAGGATTATTCAACAACAAGTCAAAATGTGCTCGTGAAAGGCAGAAAACAACACTGATAGTTTGATATAACTTGAGAACGAATGAAAAAACAGTCCACTCTAAGAACAGGCCGCTTGGACACTTTCAGAACAGCTCTCTTAATGACTGAAAACAGCTCTCGAAGAGATTGTCAAAAGAGACTCTGAAAACGAAACGTTGATCACTTTTGAGCAAAAGGCTGCACACACGCAATTCAAGTTGCTCTGATTGTCATTTAGAGTTACATTATAGGATTATTCAACAACAAGTCAAAATGTGCTCGTGAAAGGCAGAAAACAACACTTTGATAGTTTGATATAACTTGAGAACGAATGCAAAAAACAGTCCACTCTAAGAACAGGCCGCTTGGACACTTTCAGAACAGCTCTGTTAATGACTGAAAACAGCTCTCGAAGAGATTGTCAAAAGAGACTCTGAAAACGAAACGTTGATCACTTTTGAGCAAAAGGCTGCACACACGCAATTCAAGTTGCTCTGATTGTCATTTAGAGTTACAATATAGGATTATTGAACAACAAGTCAAAATGTGCTCGTGAAAGGCAGAAAACAACACTTTGATAGTTTGATATAACTTGAGAACGAATGCAAAAAACAGTCCACTCTAAGAACAGGCCGCTTGGACACTTTCAGAACAGCTCAGTTAATGACTGAAAACAGCTCTCGAAGAGATTGTCAAAAGAGACTCTGAAAACGAAACGTTGATCACTTTTGAGCAAAAGGCTGCACACACGCAATTCAAGTTGCTCTGATTGTCATTTAGAGTTACATTATAGGATTATTCAACAACAAGTCAAAATGTGCTCGTGAAAGGCAGAAAACAACAATTTGATAGTTTGATATAACTTGAGAACGAATGCAAAAAACAGTCCACTCTAAGAACAGGCCGCTTGGACACTTTCAGAACAGCTCAGTTAATGACTGAAAACAGCTCTCGAAGAGATTGTCAAAAGAGACTCCGAAAACGAAACGTTGATCACTTTTGAGCAAAAGGCTGCACACACGCAATTCAAGTTGCTCTGATTGTCATTTAGAGTTACATTATAGGATTATTCAACAACAAGTCAAAATGTGCTCGTGAAAGGCAGAAAACAACACTTTGATAGTTTGATATAACTTGAGAACGAATGCAAAAAACAGTCCACTCTAAGAACAGGCCGCTTGGACACTTTCAGAACAGCTCTGTTAATGACTGAAAACAGCTCTCGAAGAGATTGTCAAAAGAGACTCCGAAAACGAAACGTTGATCACTTTTGAGCAAAAGGCTGCACACACGCAATTCAAGTTGCTCTGATTGTCATTTAGAGTTACATTATAGGATTATTCAACAACAAGTCAAAATGTGCTCGTGAAAGGCAGAAAACAACACTTTGATAGTTTGATATAACTTGAGAACGAATGCAAAAAACAGTCCACTCTAAGAACAGGCCGCTTGGACACTTTCAGAACAGCTCTGTTAATGACTGAAAACAGCTCTCGAAGAGATTGTCAAAAGAGACTCCGAAAACGAAACGTTGATCACTTTTGAGCAAAAGGCTGCACACACGCAATTCAAGTTGCTCTGATTGTCATTTAGAGTTACATTATAGGATTATTCAACAACAAGTCAAAATGTGCTCGTGAAAGGCAGAAAACAACACTTTGATAGTTTGATATAACTTGAGAACGAATGCAAAAAACAGTCCACTCTAAGAACAGGCCGCTTGAACACTTTCAGAACAGCTCTGTTAATGACTGAAAACAGCTCTCGAAGAGATTGTCAAAAGAGACTCCGAAAACGAAACGTTGATCACTTTTGAGCAAAAGGCTGCACACACGCAATTCATGTTGCTCTGATTGTCATTTAGAGTTACATTATAGGAGCATTCAGCAACAAGTCAAAATGTGCTCCAGAAAAGCAGAAAACAACACTGATAGAACTTGAGAACGAATGCAAAAAACAGTCCACTCTAAGAACAGGCCGCTTGGACACTTTCAGAACAGCTCTGTTAATGACTGAAAACAGCTCTCGAAGAGATTGTCAAAAGAGACTCCGAAAACGAAACGTTGATCACTTTTGAGCAAAAGGCTGCACACACGCAATTCAAGTTGCTCTGATTGTCATTTAGAGTTACATTATAGGATTATTCAACAACAAGTCAAAATGTGCTCGTGAAAGGCAGAAAACAACACTTTGATAGTTTGATATAACTTGAGAACGAATGCAAAAAACAGTCCACTCTAAGAACAGGCCGCTTGGACACTTTCAGAACAGCTCTGTTAATGACTGAAAACAGCTCTCGAAGAGATTGTCAAAAGAGACTCCGAAAACGAAACGTTGATCACTTTTGAGCAAAAGGCTGCACACACGCAATTCAAGTTGCTCTGATTGTCATTTAGAGTTACATTATAGGATTATTCAACAACAAGTCAAAATGTGCTCGTGAAAGGCAGAAAACAACACTTTGATAGTTTAATATAACTTGAGAACGAATGCAAGAAAACAGTCCACTCTAAGAACAGGCCGCTTGGACACTTTCAGAACAGCTCTGTTAATGACTGTAAACAGCTCTCGAAGAGATTGTCAAAAGAGACTCCGAAAACGAAACGTTGATCACTTTTGAGCAAAAGGCTGCACACACGCAATTCAAGTTGCTCTGATTGTCATTTAGAGTTACATTATAGGATTATTCAACAACAAGTCAAAATGTGCTCGTGAAAGGCAGAAAACAACACTTTGATAGTTTGATATAACTTGAGAACGAATGCAAAAAACAGTCCACTCTAAGAACAGGCCGCTTGGACACTTTCAGAACAGCTCTGTTAATGACTGAAAACAGCTCTCGAAGAGATTGTCAAAAGAGACTCTGAAAACGAAACGTTGATCACTTTTGAGCAAAAGGCTGCACACACGCAATTCAAGTTGCTCTGATTGTCATTTAGAGTTACATTATAGGATTATTCAACAACAAGTCAAAATGTGCTCGTGAAAGGCAGAAAACAACACTTTGATAGTTTGATATAACTTGAGAACGAATGCAAAAAACAGTCCACTCTAAGAACAGGCCGCTTGGACACTTTCAGAACAGCTCTGTTAATGACTGAAAACAGCTCTCGAAGAGATTGTCAAAAGAGACTCTGAAAACGAAACGTTGATCACTTTTGAGCAAAAAGCTGCACACACGCAATTCAAGTTGCTCTGATTGTCATTTAGAGTTACATTATAGGATTATTCAACAACAAGTCAAAATGTGCTCGTGAAAGGCAGAAAACAACACTTTGATAGTTTGATATAACTTGAGAACGAATGCAAAAAACAGTCCACTCTAAGAACAGGCCGCTTGGACACTTTCAGAACAGCTCAGTTAATGACTGAAAACAGCTCTCGAAGAGATTGTCAAAAGAGACTCTGAAAACGAAACGTTGATCACTTTTGAGCAAAAGGCTGCACACACGCAATTCAAGTTGCTCTGATTGTCATTTAGAGTTACATTATAGGATTATTCAACAACAAGTCAAAATGTGCTCGTGAAAGGCAGAAAACAACACTTTGATAGTTTGATATAACTTGAGAACGAATGCAAAAAACAGTCCACTCTAAGAACAGGCCGCTTGGACACTTTCAGAACAGCTCTGTTAATGACTGAAAACAGCTCTCGAAGAGATTGTCAAAAGAGACTCTGAAAACGAAACGTTGATCACTTTTGAGCAAAAGGCTGCACACACGCAATTCAAGTTGCTCTGATTGTCATTTAGAGTTACAATATAGGATTATTCAACAACAAGTCAAAATGTGCTCGTGAAAGGCAGAAAACAACACTTTGATAGTTTGATATAACTTGAGAACGAATGCAAAAAACAGTCCACTCTAAGAACAGGCCGCTTGGACACTTTCAGAACAGCTCAGTTAATGACTGAAAACAGCTCTCGAAGAGATTGTCAAAAGAGACTCCGAAAACGAAACGTTGATCACTTTTGAGCAAAAGGCTGCACACACGCAATTCAAGTTGCTCTGATTG
Source organism: Nansenia antarctica (assembly GCF_963989245.1). Lineage (NCBI taxonomy): Eukaryota > Metazoa > Chordata > Actinopteri > Argentiniformes > Microstomatidae > Nansenia > Nansenia antarctica. The sequence continues at coordinate 26,154,716 of NC_137685.1, read as the reverse complement.
TCATTTAGAGTTACATTATAGGATTATTCAACAACAAGTCAAAATGTGCTCGTGAAAGGCAGAAAACAACACTTTGATAGTTTGATATAACTTGAGAACGAATGCAAAAACAGTCCACTCTAAGAACAGGCCGCTTGGACACTTTCAGAACAGCTCTGTTAATGACTGAAAACAGCTCTCGAAGAGATTGTCAAAAGAGACTCTGAAAACGAAACGTTGATCACTTTTGAGCAAAAGGCTGCACACACGCAATTCAAGTTGCTCTGATTGTCATTTAGAGTTACAATATAGGATTATTCAACAACAAGTCAAAATGTGCTCGTGAAAGGCAGAAAACAACACTTTGATAGTTTGATATAACTTGAGAACGAATGCAAAAAACAGTCCACTCTAAGAACAGGCCGCTTGGACACTTTCAGAACAGCTCAGTTAATGACTGAAAACAGCTCTCGAAGAGATTGTCAAAAGAGACTCTGAAAACGAAACGTTGATCACTTTTGAGCAAAAGGCTGCACACACGCAATTCAAGTTGCTCTGATTGTCATTTAGAGTTACATTATAGGATTATTCAACAACAAGTCAAAATGTGCTCGTGAAAGGCAGAAAACAACAATTTGATAGTTTGATATAACTTGAGAACGAATGCAAAAAACAGTCCACTCTAAGAACAGGCCGCTTGGACACTTTCAGAACAGCTCAGTTAATGACTGAAAACAGCTCTCGAAGAGATTGTCAAAAGAGACTCCGAAAACGAAACGTTGATCACTTTTGAGCAAAAGGCTGCACACACGCAATTCAAGTTGCTCTGATTGTCATTTAGAGTTACATTATAGGATTATTCAACAACAAGTCAAAATGTGCTCGTGAAAGGCAGAAAACAACACTTTGATAGTTTGATATAACTTGAGAACGAATGCAAAAAACAGTCCACTCTAAGAACAGGCCGCTTGGACACTTTCAGAACAGCTCTGTTAATGACTGAAAACAGCTCTCGAAGAGATTGTCAAAAGAGACTCTGAAAACGAAACGTTGATCACTTTTGAGCAAAAGGCTGCACACACGCAATTCAAGTTGCTCTGATTGTCATTTAGAGTTACAATATAGGATTATTCAACAACAAGTCAAAATGTGCTCGTGAAAGGCAGAAAACAACACTTTGATAGTTTGATATAACTTGAGAACGAATGCAAAAAACAGTCCACTCTAAGAACAGGCCGCTTGGACACTTTCAGAACAGCTCAGTTAATGACTGAAAACAGCTCTCGAAGAGATTGTCAAAAGAGACTCCGAAAACGAAACGTTGATCACTTTTGAGCAAAAGGCTGCACACACGCAATTCAAGTTGCTCTGATTGTCATTTAGAGTTACATTATAGGATTATTCAACAACAAGTCAAAATGTGCTCGTGAAAGGCAGAAAACAACACTTTGATAGTTTGATATAACTTGAGAACGAATGCAAAAAACAGTCCACTCTAAGAACAGGCCGCTTGGACACTTTCAGAACAGCTCTGTTAATGACTGAAAACAGCTCTCGAAGAGATTGTCAAAAGAGACTCTGAAAACGAAACGTTGATCACTTTTGAGCAAAAGGCTGCACACACGCAATTCAAGTTGCTCTGATTGTCATTTAGAGTTACATTATAGGATTATTCAACAACAAGTCAAAATGTGCTCGTGAAAGGCAGAAAACAACACTTTGATAGTTTGATATAACTTGAGAACGAATGCAAAAAACAGTCCACTCTAAGAACAGGCCGCTTGGACACTTTCAGAACAGCTCTGTTAATGACTGAAAACAGCTCTCGAAGAGATTGTCAAAAGAGACTCTGTAAACGAAACGTTGATCACTTTTGAGCAAAAGGCTGCACACACGCAATTCAAGTTGCTCTGATTGTCATTTAGAGTTACATTATAGGATTATTCAACAACAAGTCAAAATGTGCTCGTGAAAGGCAGAAAACAACACTTTGATAGTTTGATATAACTTGAGAACGAATGCAAAAAACAGTCCACTCTAAGAACAGGCCGCTTGGACACTTTCAGAACAGCTCTGTTAATGACTGAAAACAGCTCTCGAAGAGATTGTCAAAAGAGACTCTGAAAACGAAACGTTGATCACTTTTGAGCAAAAGGCTGCACACACGCAATTCAAGTTGCTCTGATTGTCATTTAGAGTTACATTATAGGATTATTCAACAACAAGTCAAAATGTGCTCGTGAAAGGCAGAAAACAACACTTTGATAGTTTGATATAACTTGAGAACGAATGCAAAAAACAGTCCACTCTAAGAACAGGCCGCTTGGACACTTTCAGAACAGCTCTGTTAATGACTGAAAACAGCTCTCGAAGAGATTGTCAAAAGAGACTCTGAAAACGAAACGTTGATCACTTTTGAGCAAAAAGCTGCACACACGCAATTCAAGTTGCTCTGATTGTCATTTAGAGTTACATTATAGGATTATTCAACAACAAGTCAAAATGTGCTCGTGAAAGGCAGAAAACAACACTTTGATAGTTTGATATAACTTGAGAACGAATGCAAAAAACAGTCCACTCTAAGAACAGGCCGCTTGGACACTTTCAGAACAGCTCAGTTAATGACTGAAAACAGCTCTCGAAGAGATTGTCAAAAGAGACTCTGAAAACGAAACGTTGATCACTTTTGAGCAAAAGGCTGCACACACGCAATTCAAGTTGCTCTGATTGTCATTTAGAGTTACATTATAGGATTATTCAACAACAAGTCAAAATGTGCTCGTGAAAGGCAGAAAACAACACTTTGATAGTTTGATATAACTTGAGAACGAATGCAAAAAACAGTCCACTCTAAGAACAGGCCGCTTGGACACTTTCAGAACAGCTCTGTTAATGACTGAAAACAGCTCTCGAAGAGATTGTCAAAAGAGACTCTGAAAACGAAACGTTGATCACTTTTGAGCAAAAGGCTGCACACACGCAATTCAAGTTGCTCTGATTGTCATTTAGAGTTACAATATAGGATTATTCAACAACAAGTCAAAATGTGCTCGTGAAAGGCAGAAAACAACACTTTGATAGTTTGATATAACTTGAGAACGAATGCAAAAAACAGTCCACTCTAAGAACAGGCCGCTTGGACACTTTCAGAACAGCTCAGTTAATGACTGAAAACAGCTCTCGAAGAGATTGTCAAAAGAGACTCCGAAAACGAAACGTTGATCACTTTTGAGCAAAAGGCTGCACACACGCAATTCAAGTTGCTCTGATTGTCATTTAGAGTTACATTATAGGATTATTCAACAACAAGTCAAAATGTGCTCGTGAAAGGCAGAAAACAACACTTTGATAGTTTGATATAACTTGAGAACGAATGCAAAAACAGTCCACTCTAAGAACAGGCCGCTTGGACACTTTCAGAACAGCTCTGTTAATGACTGAAAACAGCTCTCGAAGAGATTGTCAAAAGAGACTCTGAAAACGAAACGTTGATCACTTTTGAGCAAAAGGCTGCACACACGCAATTCAAGTTGCTCTGATTGTCATTTAGAGTTACAATATAGGATTATTCAACAACAAGTCAAAATGTGCTCGTGAAAGGCAGAAAACAACACTTTGATAGTTTGATATAACTTGAGAACGAATGCAAAAAACAGTCCACTCTAAGAACAGGCCGCTTGGACACTTTCAGAACAGCTCAGTTAATGACTGAAAACAGCTCTCGAAGAGATTGTCAAAAGAGACTCTGAAAACGAAACGTTGATCACTTTTGAGCAAAAGGCTGCACACACGCAATTCAAGTTGCTCTGATTGTCATTTAGAGTTACATTATAGGATTATTCAACAACAAGTCAAAATGTGCTCGTGAAAGGCAGAAAACAACAATTTGATAGTTTGATATAACTTGAGAACGAATGCAAAAAACAGTCCACTCTAAGAACAGGCCGCTTGGACACTTTCAGAACAGCTCAGTTAATGACTGAAAACAGCTCTCGAAGAGATTGTCAAAAGAGACTCCGAAAACGAAACGTTGATCACTTTTGAGCAAAAGGCTGCACACACGCAATTCAAGTTGCTCTGATTGTCATTTAGAGTTACATTATAGGATTATTCAACAACAAGTCAAAATGTGCTCGTGAAAGGCAGAAAACAACACTTTGATAGTTTGATATAACTTGAGAACGAATGCAAAAACAGTCCACTCTAAGAACAGACCGCTTGGACACTTTCAGAACAGCTCTGTTAATGACTGAAAACAGCTCTCGAAGAGATTGTCAAAAGAGACTCTGAAAACGAAACGTTGATCACTTTTGAGCAAAAGGCTGCACACACGCAATTCAAGTTGCTCTGATTGTCATTTAGAGTTACATTATAGGATTATTCAACAACAAGTCAAAATGTGCTCGTGAAAGGCAGAAAACAACACTTTGATAGTTTGATATAACTTGAGAACGAATGCAAAAAACAGTCCACTCTAAGAACAGGCCGCTTGGACACTTTCAGAACAGCTCTGTTAATGACTGAAAACAGCTCTCGAAGAGATTGTCAAAAGAGACTCTGTAAACGAAACGTTGATCACTTTTGAGCAAAAGGCTGCACACACGCAATTCAAGTTGCTCTGATTGTCATTTAGAGTTACATTATAGGATTATTCAACAACAAGTCAAAATGTGCTCGTGAAAGGCAGAAAACAACACTTTGATAGTTTGATATAACTTGAGAACGAATGCAAAAAACAGTCCACTCTAAGAACAGGCCGCTTGGACACTTTCAGAACAGCTCTGTTAATGACTGAAAACAGCTCTCGAAGAGATTGTCAAAAGAGACTCTGAAAACGAAACGTTGATCACTTTTGAGCAAAAGGCTGCACACACGCAATTCAAGTTGCTCTGATTGTCATTTAGAGTTACAATATAGGATTATTCAACAACAAGTCAAAATGTGCTCGTGAAAGGCAGAAAACAACACTTTGATAGTTTGATATAACTTGAGAACGAATGCAAAAAACAGTCCACTCTAAGAACAGGCCGCTTGGACACTTTCAGAACAGCTCAGTTAATGACTGAAAACAGCTCTCGAAGAGATTGTCAAAAGAGACTCCGAAAACGAAACGTTGATCACTTTTGAGCAAAAGGCTGCACACACGCAATTCAAGTTGCTCTGATTGTCATTTAGAGTTACATTATAGGATTATTCAACAACAAGTCAAAATGTGCTCGTGAAAGGCAGAAAACAACACTTTGATAGTTTGATATAACTTGAGAACGAATGCAAAAACAGTCCACTCTAAGAACAGACCGCTTGGACACTTTCAGAACAGCTCTGTTAATGACTGAAAACAGCTCTCGAAGAGATTGTCAAAAGAGACTCTGAAAACGAAACGTTGATCACTTTTGAGCAAAAGGCTGCACACACGCAATTCAAGTTGCTCTGATTGTCATTTAGAGTTACATTATAGGATTATTCAACAACAAGTCAAAATGTGCTCGTGAAAGGCAGAAAACATTAATTTGATAGTTTGATATAACTTGAGAACGAATGCAAAAAACAGTCCACTCTAAGAACAGGCCGCTTGGACACTTTCAGAACAGCTCTGTTAATGACTGAAAACAGCTCTCGAAGAGATTGTCAAAAGAGACTCTGAAAACGAAACGTTGATCACTTTTGAGCAAAAGGCTGCACACACGCAATTCAAGTTGCTCTGATTGTCATTTAGAGTTACAATATAGGATTATTCAACAACAAGTCAAAATGTGCTCGTGAAAGGCAGAAAACAACACTTTGATAGTTTGATATAACTTGAGAACGAATGCAAAAAACAGTCCACTCTAAGAACAGGCCGCTTGGACACTTTCAGAACAGCTCTGTTAATGACTGAAAACAGCTCTCGAAGAGATTGTCAAAAGAGACTCTGAAAACGAAACGTTGATCACTTTTGAGCAAAAGGCTGCACACACGCAATTCAAGTTGCTCTGATTGTCATTTAGAGTTACAATATAGGATTATTCAACAACAAGTCAAAATGTGCTCGTGAAAGGCAGAAAACAACACTTTGATAGTTTGATATAACTTGAGAACGAATGCAAAAAAACAGTCCACTCTAAGAACAGGCCGCTTGGACACTTTCAGAACAGCTCTGTTAATGACTGAAAACAGCTCTCGAAGAGATTGTCAAAAGAGACTCTGAAAACGAAACGTTGATCACTTTTGAGCAAAAGGCTGCACACACGCAATTCAAGTTGCTCTGATTGTCATTTAGAGTTACATTATAGGATTATTCAACAACAAGTCAAAATGTGCTCGTGAAAGGCAGAAAACAACAATTTGATAGTTTGATATAACTTGAGAACGAATGCAAAAAACAGTCCACTCTAAGAACAGGCCGCTTGGACACTTTCAGAACAGCTCAGTTAATGACTGAAAACAGCTCTCGAAGAGATTGTCAAAAGAGACTCCGAAAACGAAACGTTGATCACTTTTGAGCAAAAGGCTGCACACACGCAATTCAAGTTGCTCTGATTGTCATTTAGAGTTACATTATAGGATTATTCAACAACAAGTCAAAATGTGCTCGTGAAAGGCAGAAAACAACACTTTGATAGTTTGATATAACTTGAGAACGAATGCAAAAACAGTCCACTCTAAGAACAGACCGCTTGGACACTTTCAGAACAGCTCTGTTAATGACTGAAAACAGCTCTCGAAGAGATTGTCAAAAGAGACTCTGAAAACGAAACGTTGATCACTTTTGAGCAAAAGGCTGCACACACGCAATTCAAGTTGCTCTGATTGTCATTTAGAGTTACATTATAGGATTATTCAACAACAAGTCAAAATGTGCTCGTGAAAGGCAGAAAACAACACTTTGATAGATTGATATAACTTGAGAACGAATGCAAAAAACAGTCCACTCTAAGAACAGGCCGCTTGGACACTTTCAGAACAGCTCTGTTAATGACTGAAAACAGCTCTCGAAGAGATTGTCAAAAGAGACTCTGAAAACGAAACGTTGATCACTTTTGAGCAAAAGGCTGCACACACGCAATTCAAGTTGCTCTGATTGTCATTTAGAGTTACATTATAGGATTATTCAACAACAAGTCAAAATGTGCTCGTGAAAGGCAGAAAACAACAATTTGATAGTTTGATATAACTTGAGAACGAATGCAAAAAACAGTCCACTCTAAGAACAGGCCGCTTGGACACTTTCAGAACAGCTCTGTTAATGACTGAAAACAGCTCTCGAAGAGATTGTCAAAAGAGACTCTGAAAACGAAACGTTGATCACTTTTGAGCAAAAGGCTGCACACACGCAATTCAAGTTGCTCTGATTGTCATTTAGAGTTACAATATAGGATTATTCAACAACAAGTCAAAATGTGCTCGTGAAAGGCAGAAAACAACACTTTGATAGTTTGATATAACTTGAGAACGAATGCAAAAAACAGTCCACTCTAAGAACAGGCCGCTTGGACACTTTCAGAACAGCTCTGTTAATGACTGAAAACAGCTCTCGAAGAGATTGTCAAAAGAGACTCTGAAAACGAAACGTTGATCACTTTTGAGCAAAAGGCTGCACACACGCAATTCAAGTTGCTCTGATTGTCATTTAGAGTTACAATATAGGATTATTCAACAACAAGTCAAAATGTGCTCGTGAAAGGCAGAAAACAACACTTTGATAGTTTGATATAACTTGAGAACGAATGCAAAAAAACAGTCCACTCTAAGAACAGGCCGCTTGGACACTTTCAGAACAGCTCTGTTAATGACTGAAAACAGCTCTCGAAGAGATTGTCAAAAGAGACTCTGAAAACGAAACGTTGATCACTTTTGAGCAAAAGGCTGCACACACGCAATTCAAGTTGCTCTGATTGTCATTTAGAGTTACATTATAGGATTATTCAACAACAAGTCAAAATGTGCTCGTGAAAGGCAGAAAACAACAATTTGATAGTTTGATATAACTTGAGAACGAATGCAAAAAACAGTCCACTCTAAGAACAGGCCGCTTGGACACTTTCAGAACAGCTCAGTTAATGACTGAAAACAGCTCTCGAAGAGATTGTCAAAAGAGACTCCGAAAACGAAACGTTGATCACTTTTGAGCAAAAGGCTGCACACACGCAATTCAAGTTGCTCTGATTGTCATTTAGAGTTACATTATAGGATTATTCAACAACAAGTCAAAATGTGCTCGTGAAAGGCAGAAAACAACACTTTGATAGTTTGATATAACTTGAGAACGAATGCAAAAACAGTCCACTCTAAGAACAGACCGCTTGGACACTTTCAGAACAGCTCTGTTAATGACTGAAAACAGCTCTCGAAGAGATTGTCAAAAGAGACTCTGAAAACGAAACGTTGATCACTTTTGAGCAAAAGGCTGCACACACGCAATTCAAGTTGCTCTGATTGTCATTTAGAGTTACATTATAGGATTATTCAACAACAAGTCAAAATGTGCTCGTGAAAGGCAGAAAACAACACTTTGATAGATTGATATAACTTGAGAACGAATGCAAAAAACAGTCCACTCTAAGAACAGGCCGCTTGGACACTTTCAGAACAGCTCTGTTAATGACTGAAAACAGCTCTCGAAGAGATTGTCAAAAGAGACTCTGAAAACGAAACGTTGATCACTTTTGAGCAAAAGGCTGCACACACGCAATTCAAGTTGCTCTGATTGTCATTTAGAGTTACATTATAGGATTATTCAACAACAAGTCAAAATGTGCTCGTGAAAGGCAGAAAACAACAATTTGATAGTTTGATATAACTTGAGAACGAATGCAAAAAACAGTCCACTCTAAGAACAGGCCGCTTGGACACTTTCAGAACAGCTCTGTTAATGACTGAAAACAGCTCTCGAAGAGATTGTCAAAAGAGACTCTGAAAACGAAACGTTGATCACTTTTGAGCAAAAGGCTGCACACACGCAATTCAAGTTGCTCTGATTGTCATTTAGAGTTACAATATAGGATTATTCAACAACAAGTCAAAATGTGCTCGTGAAAGGCAGAAAACAACACTTTGATAGTTTGATATAACTTGAGAACGAATGCAAAAAACAGTCCACTCTAAGAACAGGCCGCTTGGACACTTTCAGAACAGCTCTGTTAATGACTGAAAACAGCTCTCGAAGAGATTGTCAAAAGAGACTCCGAAAACGAAACGTTGATCACTTTTGAGCAAAAGGCTGCACACACGCAATTCAAGTTGCTCTGATTGTCATTTAGAGTTACATTATAGGATTATTCAACAACAAGTCAAAATGTGCTCGTGAAAGGCAGAAAACAACACTTTGATAGTTTGATATAACTTGAGAACGAATGCAAAAAACAGTCCACTCTAAGAACAGGCCGCTTGGACACTTTCAGAACAGCTCTGTTAATGACTGAAAACAGCTCTCGAAGAGATTGTCAAAAGAGACTCCGAAAACGAAACGTTGATCACTTTTGAGCAAAAGGCTGCACACACGCAATTCAAGTTGCTCCTGATTGTCATTTAGAGTTACATTATAGGATTATTCAACAACAAGTCAAAATGTGCTCGTGAAAGGCAGAAAACAACACTTTGATAGTTTGATATAACTTGAGAACGAATGCAAAAAACACAGTCCACTCTAAGAACAGGCCGCTTGGACACTTTCAGAACAGCTCTGTTAATGACTGAAAACAGCTCTCGAAGAGATTGTCAAAAGAGACTCCGAAAACGAAACGTTGATCACTTTTGAGCAAAAGGCTGCACACACGCAATTCAAGTTGCTCTGATTGTCATTTAGAGTTACATTATAGGATTATTCAACAACAAGTCAAAATGTGCTCGTGAAAGGCAGAAAACAACACTTTGATAGTTTGATATAACTTGAGAACGAATGCAAAAAACAGTCCACTCTAAGAACAGGCCGCTTGGACACTTTCAGAACAGCTCAGTTAATGACTGAAAACAGCTCTCGAAGAGATTGTCAAAAGAGACTCTGAAAACGAAACGTTGATCACTTTTGAGCAAAAGGCTGCACACACGCAATTCAAGTTGCTCTGATTGTCATTTAGAGTTACATTATAGGATTATTCAACAACAAGTCAAAATGTGCTCGTGAAAGGCAGAAAACAACAATTTGATAGTTTGATATAACTTGAGAACGAATGCAAAAAACAGTCCACTCTAAGAACAGGCCGCTTGGACACTTTCAGAACAGCTCAGTTAATGACTGAAAACAGCTCTCGAAGAGATTGTCAAAAGAGACTCCGAAAACGAAACGTTGATCACTTTTGAGCAAAAGGCTGCACACACGCAATTCAAGTTGCTCTGATTGTCATTTAGAGTTACATTATAGGATTATTCAACAACAAGTCAAAATGTGCTCGTGAAAGGCAGAAAACAACACTTTGATAGTTTGATATAACTTGAGAACGAATGCAAAAAACAGTCCACTCTAAGAACAGGCCGCTTGGACACTTTCAGAACAGCTCTGTTAATGACTGAAAACAGCTCTCGAAGAGATTGTCAAAAGAGACTCCGAAAACGAAACGTTGATCACTTTTGAGCAAAAGGCTGCACACACGCAATTCAAGTTGCTCTGATTGTCATTTAGAGTTACATTATAGGATTATTCAACAAGTCAAAATGTGCTCGTGAAAGGCAGAAAACAACACTTTGATAGTTTGATATAACTTGAGAACGAATGCAAAAACAGTCCACTCTAAGAACAGACCGCTTGGACACTTTCAGAACAGCTCTGTTAATGACTGAAAACAGCTCTCGAAGAGATTGTCAAAAGAGACTCTGAAAACGAAACGTTGATCACTTTTGAGCAAAAGGCTGCACACACGCAATTCAAGTTGCTCTGATTGTCATTTAGAGTTACATTATAGGATTATTCAACAAGTCAAAATGTGCTCGTGAAAGGCAGAAAACAACACTTTGATAGTTTGATATAACTTGAGAACGAATGCAAAAACAGTCCACTCTAAGAACAGACCGCTTGGACACTTTCAGAACAGCTCTGTTAATGACTGAAAACAGCTCTCGAAGAGATTGTCAAAAGAGACTCCGAAAACGAAACGTTGATCACTTTTGAGCAAAAGGCTGCACACACGCAATTCAAGTTGCTCTGATTGTCATTTAGAGTTACATTATAGGATTATTCAACAAGTCAAAATGTGCTCGTGAAAGGCAGAAAACAACACTTTGATAGTTTGATATAACTTGAGAACGAATGCAAAAACAGTCCACTCTAAGAACAGGCCGCTTGGACACTTTCAGAACAGCTCTGTTAATGACTGAAAACAGCTCTCGAAGAGATTGTCAAAAGAGACTCTGAAAACGAAACGTTGATCACTTTTGAGCAAAAGGCTGCACACACGCAATTCAAGTTGCTCTGATTGTCATTTAGAGTTACATTATAGGATTATTCAACAACAAGTCAAAATGTGCTCGTGAAAGGCAGAAAACAACACTTTGATAGTTTGATATAACTTGAGAACGAATGCAAAAAACAGTCCACTCTAAGAACAGGCCGCTTGGACACTTTCAGAACAGCTCTGTTAATGACTGAAAACAGCTCTCGAAGAGATTGTCAAAAGAGACTCTGAAAACGAAACGTTGATCACTTTTGAGCAAAAGGCTGCACACACGCAATTCAAGTTGCTCTGATTGTCATTTAGAGTTACAATATAGGATTATTCAACAACAAGTCAAAATGTGCTCGTGAAAGGCAGAAAACAACACTTTGATAGTTTGATATAACTTGAGAACGAATGCAAAAAACAGTCCACTCTAAGAACAGGCAGCTTGGACACTTTCAGAACAGCTCAGTTAATGACTGAAAACAGCTCTCGAAGAGATTGTCAAAAGAGACTCTGAAAACGAAACGTTGATCACTTTTGAGCAAAAGGCTGCACACACGCAATTCAAGTTGCTCTGATTGTCATTTAGAGTTACATTATAGGATTATTCAACAACAAGTCAAAATGTGCTCGTGAAAGGCAGAAAACAACAATTTGATAGTTTGATATAACTTGAGAACGAATGCAAAAAACAGTCCACTCTAAGAACAGGCCGCTTGGACACTTTCAGAACAGCTCAGTTAATGACTGAAAACAGCTCTCGAAGAGATTGTCAAAAGAGACTCCGAAAACGAAACGTTGATCACTTTTGAGCAAAAGGCTGCACACACGCAATTCAAGTTGCTCTGATTGTCATTTAGAGTTACATTATAGGATTATTCAACAACAAGTCAAAACGTGCTCGTGAAAGGCAGAAAACAACACTTTGATAGTTTGATATAACTTGAGAACGAATGCAAAAAACAGTCCACTCTAAGAACAGGCCGCTTGGACACTTTCAGAACAGCTCTGTTAATGACTGAAAACAGCTCTCGAAGAGATTGTCAAAAGAGACTCCGAAAACGAAACGTTGATCACTTTTGAGCAAAAGGCTGCACACACGCAATTCAAGTTGCTCTGATTGTCATTTAGAGTTACATTATAGGATTATTCAACAACAAGTCAAAATGTGCTCGTGAAAGGCAGAAAACAACAATTTGATAGTTTGATATAACTTGAGAACGAATGCAAAAAACAGTCCACTCTAAGAACAGGCCGCTTGGACACTTTCAGAACAGCTCTGTTAATGACTGAAAACAGCTCTCGAAGAGATTGTCAAAAGAGACTCTGAAAACGAAACGTTGATCACTTTTGAGCAAAAGGCTGCACACACGCAATTCAAGTTGCTCTGATTGTCATTTAGAGTTACAATATAGGATTATTCAACAACAAGTCAAAATGTGCTCGTGAAAGGCAGAAAACAACACTTTGATAGTTTGATATAACTTGAGAACGAATGCAAAAAACAGTCCACTCTAAGAACAGGCCGCTTGGACACTTTCAGAACAGCTCAGTTAATGACTGAAAACAGCTCTCGAAGAGATTGTCAAAAGAGACTCTGAAAACGAAACGTTGATCACTTTTGAGCAAAAGGCTGCACACACGCAATTCAAGTTGCTCTGATTGTCATTTAGAGTTACATTATAGGATTATTCAACAACAAGTCAAAATGTGCTCGTGAAAGGCAGAAAACAACACTTTGATAGTTTGATATAACTTGAGAACGAATGCAAAAAACAGTCCACTCTAAGAACAGGCCGCTTGGACACTTTCAGAACAGCTCTGTTAATGACTGAAAACAGCTCTCGAAGAGATTGTCAAAAGAGACTCCGAAAACGAAACGTTGATCACTTTTGAGCAAAAGGCTGCACACACGCAATTCAAGTTGCTCTGATTGTCATTTAGAGTTACATTATAGGATTATTCAACAAGTCAAAATGTGCTCGTGAAAGGCAGAAAACAACACTTTGATAGTTTGATATAACTTGAGAACGAATGCAAAAACAGTCCACTCTAAGAACAGACCGCTTGGACACTTTCAGAACAGCTCTGTTAATGACTGAAAACAGCTCTCGAAGAGATTGTCAAAAGAGACTCTGAAAACGAAACGTTGATCACTTTTGAGCAAAAGGCTGCACACACGCAATTCAAGTTGCTCTGATTGTCATTTAGAGTTACATTATAGGATTATTCAACAAGTCAAAATGTGCTCGTGAAAGGCAGAAAACAACACTTTGATAGTTTGATATAACTTGAGAACGAATGCAAAAACAGTCCACTCTAAGAACAGACCGCTTGGACACTTTCAGAACAGCTCTGTTAATGACTGAAAACAGCTCTCGAAGAGATTGTCAAAAGAGACTCCGAAAACGAAACGTTGATCACTTTTGAGCAAAAGGCTGCACACACGCAATTCAAGTTGCTCTGATTGTCATTTAGAGTTACATTATAGGATTATTCAACAAGTCAAAATGTGCTCGTGAAAGGCAGAAAACAACACTTTGATAGTTTGATATAACTTGAGAACGAATGCAAAAACAGTCCACTCTAAGAACAGGCCGCTTGGACACTTTCAGAACAGCTCTGTTAATGACTGAAAACAGCTCTCGAAGAGATTGTCAAAAGAGACTCTGAAAACGAAACGTTGATCACTTTTGAGCAAAAGGCTGCACACACGCAATTCAAGTTGCTCTGATTGTCATTTAGAGTTACATTATAGGATTATTCAACAACAAGTCAAAATGTGCTCGTGAAAGGCAGAAAACAACACTTTGATAGTTTGATATAACTTGAGAACGAATGCAAAAAACAGTCCACTCTAAGAACAGGCCGCTTGGACACTTTCAGAACAGCTCTGTTAATGACTGAAAACAGCTCTCGAAGAGATTGTCAAAAGAGACTCTGAAAACGAAACGTTGATCACTTTTGAGCAAAAGGCTGCACACACGCAATTCAAGTTGCTCTGATTGTCATTTAGAGTTACAATATAGGATTATTCAACAACAAGTCAAAATGTGCTCGTGAAAGGCAGAAAACAACACTTTGATAGTTTGATATAACTTGAGAACGAATGCAAAAAACAGTCCACTCTAAGAACAGGCAGCTTGGACACTTTCAGAACAGCTCAGTTAATGACTGAAAACAGCTCTCGAAGAGATTGTCAAAAGAGACTCTGAAAACGAAACGTTGATCACTTTTGAGCAAAAGGCTGCACACACGCAATTCAAGTTGCTCTGATTGTCATTTAGAGTTACATTATAGGATTATTCAACAACAAGTCAAAATGTGCTCGTGAAAGGCAGAAAACAACAATTTGATAGTTTGATATAACTTGAGAACGAATGCAAAAAACAGTCCACTCTAAGAACAGGCCGCTTGGACACTTTCAGAACAGCTCAGTTAATGACTGAAAACAGCTCTCGAAGAGATTGTCAAAAGAGACTCCGAAAACGAAACGTTGATCACTTTTGAGCAAAAGGCTGCACACACGCAATTCAAGTTGCTCTGATTGTCATTTAGAGTTACATTATAGGATTATTCAACAACAAGTCAAAACGTGCTCGTGAAAGGCAGAAAACAACACTTTGATAGTTTGATATAACTTGAGAACGAATGCAAAAAACAGTCCACTCTAAGAACAGGCCGCTTGGACACTTTCAGAACAGCTCTGTTAATGACTGAAAACAGCTCTCGAAGAGATTGTCAAAAGAGACTCCGAAAACGAAACGTTGATCACTTTTGAGCAAAAGGCTGCACACACGCAATTCAAGTTGCTCTGATTGTCATTTAGAGTTACATTATAGGATTATTCAACAACAAGTCAAAATGTGCTCGTGAAAGGCAGAAAACAACAATTTGATAGTTTGATATAACTTGAGAACGAATGCAAAAAACAGTCCACTCTAAGAACAGGCCGCTTGGACACTTTCAGAACAGCTCTGTTAATGACTGAAAACAGCTCTCGAAGAGATTGTCAAAAGAGACTCTGAAAACGAAACGTTGATCACTTTTGAGCAAAAGGCTGCACACACGCAATTCAAGTTGCTCTGATTGTCATTTAGAGTTACAATATAGGATTATTCAACAACAAGTCAAAATGTGCTCGTGAAAGGCAGAAAACAACACTTTGATAGTTTGATATAACTTGAGAACGAATGCAAAAAACAGTCCACTCTAAGAACAGGCCGCTTGGACACTTTCAGAACAGCTCAGTTAATGACTGAAAACAGCTCTCGAAGAGATTGTCAAAAGAGACTCTGAAAACGAAACGTTGATCACTTTTGAGCAAAAGGCTGCACACACGCAATTCAAGTTGCTCTGATTGTCATTTAGAGTTACATTATAGGATTATTCAACAACAAGTCAAAATGTGCTCGTGAAAGGCAGAAAACAACAATTTGATAGTTTGATATAACTTGAGAACGAATGCAAAAAACAGTCCACTCTAAGAACAGGCCGCTTGGACACTTTCAGAACAGCTCAGTTAATGACTGAAAACAGCTCTCGAAGAGATTGTCAAAAGAGACTCCGAAAACGAAACGTTGATCACTTTTGAGCAAAAGGCTGCACACACGCAATTCAAGTTGCTCTGATTGTCATTTAGAGTTACATTATAGGATTATTCAACAACAAGTCAAAACGTGCTCGTGAAAGGCAGAAAACAACACTTTGATAGTTTGATATAACTTGAGAACGAATGCAAAAAACAGTCCACTCTAAGAACAGGCCGCTTGGACACTTTCAGAACAGCTCTGTTAATGACTGAAAACAGCTCTCGAAGAGATTGTCAAAAGAGACTCCGAAAACGAAACGTTGATCACTTTTGAGCAAAAGGCTGCACACACGCAATTCAAGTTGCTCTGATTGTCATTTAGAGTTACATTATAGGATTATTCAACAACAAGTCAAAATGTGCTCGTGAAAGGCAGAAAACAACACTTTGATAGTTTGATATAACTTGAGAACGAATGCAAAAAACAGTCCACTCTAAGAACAGGCCGCTTGGACACTTTCAGAACAGCTCTGTTAATGACTGAAAACAGCTCTCGAAGAGATTGTCAAAAGAGACTCCGAAAACGAAACGTTGATCACTTTTGAGCAAAAGGCTGCACACACGCAATTCAAGTTGCTCCTGATTGTCATTTAGAGTTACATTATAGGATTATTCAACAACAAGTCAAAATGTGCTCGTGAAAGGCAGAAAACAACACTTTGATAGTTTGATATAACTTGAGAACGAATGCAAAAAACACAGTCCACTCTAAGAACAGGCCGCTTGGACACTTTCAGAACAGCTCTGTTAATGACTGAAAACAGCTCTCGAAGAGATTGTCAAAAGAGACTCCGAAAACGAAACGTTGATCACTTTTGAGCAAAAGGCTGCACACACGCAATTCAAGTTGCTCTGATTGTCATTTAGAGTTACATTATAGGATTATTCAACAACAAGTCAAAATGTGCTCGTGAAAGGCAGAAAACAACACTTTGATAGTTTGATATAACTTGAGAACGAATGCAAAAAACAGTCCACTCTAAGAACAGGCCGCTTGGACACTTTCAGAACAGCTCAGTTAATGACTGAAAACAGCTCTCGAAGAGATTGTCAAAAGAGACTCTGAAAACGAAACGTTGATCACTTTTGAGCAAAAGGCTGCACACACGCAATTCAAGTTGCTCTGATTGTCATTTAGAGTTACATTATAGGATTATTCAACAACAAGTCAAAATGTGCTCGTGAAAGGCAGAAAACAACAATTTGATAGTTTGATATAACTTGAGAACGAATGCAAAAAACAGTCCACTCTAAGAACAGGCCGCTTGGACACTTTCAGAACAGCTCAGTTAATGACTGAAAACAGCTCTCGAAGAGATTGTCAAAAGAGACTCCGAAAACGAAACGTTGATCACTTTTGAGCAAAAGGCTGCACACACGCAATTCAAGTTGCTCTGATTGTCATTTAGAGTTACATTATAGGATTATTCAACAACAAGTCAAAATGTGCTCGTGAAAGGCAGAAAACAACACTTTGATAGTTTGATATAACTTGAGAACGAATGCAAAAAACAGTCCACTCTAAGAACAGGCCGCTTGGACACTTTCAGAACAGCTCTGTTAATGACTGAAAACAGCTCTCGAAGAGATTGTCAAAAGAGACTCCGAAAACGAAACGTTGATCACTTTTGAGCAAAAGGCTGCACACACGCAATTCAAGTTGCTCTGATTGTCATTTAGAGTTACATTATAGGATTATTCAACAAGTCAAAATGTGCTCGTGAAAGGCAGAAAACAACACTTTGATAGTTTGATATAACTTGAGAACGAATGCAAAAACAGTCCACTCTAAGAACAGACCGCTTGGACACTTTCAGAACAGCTCTGTTAATGACTGAAAACAGCTCTCGAAGAGATTGTCAAAAGAGACTCTGAAAACGAAACGTTGATCACTTTTGAGCAAAAGGCTGCACACACGCAATTCAAGTTGCTCTGATTGTCATTTAGAGTTACATTATAGGATTATTCAACAAGTCAAAATGTGCTCGTGAAAGGCAGAAAACAACACTTTGATAGTTTGATATAACTTGAGAACGAATGCAAAAACAGTCCACTCTAAGAACAGACCGCTTGGACACTTTCAGAACAGCTCTGTTAATGACTGAAAACAGCTCTCGAAGAGATTGTCAAAAGAGACTCCGAAAACGAAACGTTGATCACTTTTGAGCAAAAGGCTGCACACACGCAATTCAAGTTGCTCTGATTGTCATTTAGAGTTACATTATAGGATTATTCAACAAGTCAAAATGTGCTCGTGAAAGGCAGAAAACAACACTTTGATAGTTTGATATAACTTGAGAACGAATGCAAAAACAGTCCACTCTAAGAACAGGCCGCTTGGACACTTTCAGAACAGCTCTGTTAATGACTGAAAACAGCTCTCGAAGAGATTGTCAAAAGAGACTCTGAAAACGAAACGTTGATCACTTTTGAGCAAAAGGCTGCACACACGCAATTCAAGTTGCTCTGATTGTCATTTAGAGTTACATTATAGGATTATTCAACAACAAGTCAAAATGTGCTCGTGAAAGGCAGAAAACAACACTTTGATAGTTTGATATAACTTGAGAACGAATGCAAAAAACAGTCCACTCTAAGAACAGGCCGCTTGGACACTTTCAGAACAGCTCTGTTAATGACTGAAAACAGCTCTCGAAGAGATTGTCAAAAGAGACTCTGAAAACGAAACGTTGATCACTTTTGAGCAAAAGGCTGCACACACGCAATTCAAGTTGCTCTGATTGTCATTTAGAGTTACAATATAGGATTATTCAACAACAAGTCAAAATGTGCTCGTGAAAGGCAGAAAACAACACTTTGATAGTTTGATATAACTTGAGAACGAATGCAAAAAACAGTCCACTCTAAGAACAGGCCGCTTGGACACTTTCAGAACAGCTCAGTTAATGACTGAAAACAGCTCTCGAAGAGATTGTCAAAAGAGACTCTGAAAACGAAACGTTGATCACTTTTGAGCAAAAGGCTGCACACACGCAATTCAAGTTGCTCTGATTGTCATTTAGAGTTACATTATAGGATTATTCAACAACAAGTCAAAATGTGCTCGTGAAAGGCAGAAAACAACAATTTGATAGTTTGATATAACTTGAGAACGAATGCAAAAAACAGTCCACTCTAAGAACAGGCCGCTTGGACACTTTCAGAACAGCTCAGTTAATGACTGAAAACAGCTCTCGAAGAGATTGTCAAAAGAGACTCCGAAAACGAAACGTTGATCACTTTTGAGCAAAAGGCTGCACACACGCAATTCAAGTTGCTCTGATTGTCATTTAGAGTTACATTATAGGATTATTCAACAACAAGTCAAAACGTGCTCGTGAAAGGCAGAAAACAACACTTTGATAGTTTGATATAACTTGAGAACGAATGCAAAAAACAGTCCACTCTAAGAACAGGCCGCTTGGACACTTTCAGAACAGCTCTGTTAATGACTGAAAACAGCTCTCGAAGAGATTGTCAAAAGAGACTCCGAAAACGAAACGTTGATCACTTTTGAGCAAAAGGCTGCACACACGCAATTCAAGTTGCTCTGATTGTCATTTAGAGTTACATTATAGGATTATTCAACAACAAGTCAAAATGTGCTCGTGAAAGGCAGAAAACAACACTTTGATAGTTTGATATAACTTGAGAACGAATGCAAAAAACAGTCCACTCTAAGAACAGGCCGCTTGGACACTTTCAGAACAGCTCTGTTAATGACTGAAAACAGCTCTCGAAGAGATTGTCAAAAGAGACTCCGAAAACGAAACGTTGATCACTTTTGAGCAAAAGGCTGCACACACGCAATTCAAGTTGCTCCTGATTGTCATTTAGAGTTACATTATAGGATTATTCAACAACAAGTCAAAATGTGCTCGTGAAAGGCAGAAAACAACACTTTGATAGTTTGATATAACTTGAGAACGAATGCAAAAAACACAGTCCACTCTAAGAACAGGCCGCTTGGACACTTTCAGAACAGCTCTGTTAATGACTGAAAACAGCTCTCGAAGAGATTGTCAAAAGAGACTCCGAAAACGAAACGTTGATCACTTTTGAGCAAAAGGCTGCACACACGCAATTCAAGTTGCTCTGATTGTCATTTAGAGTTACATTATAGGATTATTCAACAACAAGTCAAAATGTGCTCGTGAAAGGCAGAAAACAACACTTTGATAGTTTGATATAACTTGAGAACGAATGCAAAAAACAGTCCACTCTAAGAACAGGCCGCTTGGACACTTTCAGAACAGCTCAGTTAATGACTGAAAACAGCTCTCGAAGAGATTGTCAAAAGAGACTCTGAAAACGAAACGTTGATCACTTTTGAGCAAAAGGCTGCACACACGCAATTCAAGTTGCTCTGATTGTCATTTAGAGTTACATTATAGGATTATTCAACAACAAGTCAAAATGTGCTCGTGAAAGGCAGAAAACAACAATTTGATAGTTTGATATAACTTGAGAACGAATGCAAAAAACAGTCCACTCTAAGAACAGGCCGCTTGGACACTTTCAGAACAGCTCAGTTAATGACTGAAAACAGCTCTCGAAGAGATTGTCAAAAGAGACTCCGAAAACGAAACGTTGATCACTTTTGAGCAAAAGGCTGCACACACGCAATTCAAGTTGCTCTGATTGTCATTTAGAGTTACATTATAGGATTATTCAACAACAAGTCAAAACGTGCTCGTGAAAGGCAGAAAACAACACTTTGATAGTTTGATATAACTTGAGAACGAATGCAAAAAACAGTCCACTCTAAGAACAGGCCGCTTGGACACTTTCAGAACAGCTCTGTTAATGACTGAAAACAGCTCTCGAAGAGATTGTCAAAAGAGACTCCGAAAACGAAACGTTGATCACTTTTGAGCAAAAGGCTGCACACACGCAATTCAAGTTGCTCTGATTGTCATTTAGAGTTACATTATAGGATTATTCAACAACAAGTCAAAATGTGCTCGTGAAAGGCAGAAAACAACACTTTGATAGTTTGATATAACTTGAGAACGAATGCAAAAAACAGTCCACTCTAAGAACAGGCCGCTTGGACACTTTCAGAACAGCTCTGTTAATGACTGAAAACAGCTCTCGAAGAGATTGTCAAAAGAGACTCCGAAAACGAAACGTTGATCACTTTTGAGCAAAAGGCTGCACACACGCAATTCAAGTTGCTCCTGATTGTCATTTAGAGTTACATTATAGGATTATTCAACAACAAGTCAAAATGTGCTCGTGAAAGGCAGAAAACAACACTTTGATAGTTTGATATAACTTGAGAACGAATGCAAAAAACACAGTCCACTCTAAGAACAGGCCGCTTGGACACTTTCAGAACAGCTCTGTTAATGACTGAAAACAGCTCTCGAAGAGATTGTCAAAAGAGACTCCGAAAACGAAACGTTGATCACTTTTGAGCAAAAGGCTGCACACACGCAATTCAAGTTGCTCTGATTGTCATTTAGAGTTACATTATAGGATTATTCAACAACAAGTCAAAATGTGCTCGTGAAAGGCAGAAAACAACACTTTGATAGTTTGATATAACTTGAGAACGAATGCAAAAAACAGTCCACTCTAAGAACAGGCCGCTTGAACACTTTCAGAACAGCTCTGTTAATGACTGAAAACAGCTCTCGAAGAGATTGTCAAAAGAGACTCCGAAAACGAAACGTTGATCACTTTTGAGCAAAAGGCTGCACACACGCAATTCATGTTGCTCTGATTGTCATTTAGAGTTACATTATAGGAGCATTCAGCAACAAGTCAAAATGTGCTCCAGAAAAGCAGAAAACAACACTGATAGAACTTGAGAACGAATGCAAAAAACAGTCCACTCTAAGAACAGGCCGCTTGGACACTTTCAGAACAGCTCTGTTAATGACTGAAAACAGCTCTCGAAGAGATTGTCAAAAGAGACTCCGAAAACGAAACGTTGATCACTTTTGAGCAAAAGGCTGCACACACGCAATTCAAGTTGCTCTGATTGTCATTTAGAGTTACATTATAGGATTATTCAACAACAAGTCAAAATGTGCTCGTGAAAGGCAGAAAACAACACTGATAGTTTGATATAACTTGAGAACGAATGAAAAAACAGTCCACTCTAAGAACAGGCCGCTTGGACACTTTCAGAACAGCTCTCTTAATGACTGAAAACAGCTCTCGAAGAGATTGTCAAAAGAGACTCTGAAAACGAAACGTTGATCACTTTTGAGCAAAAGGCTGCACACACGCAATTCAAGTTGCTCTGATTGTCATTTAGAGTTACATTATAGGATTATTCAACAACAAGTCAAAATGTGCTCGTGAAAGGCAGAAAACAACACTTTGATAGTTTGATATAACTTGAGAACGAATGCAAAAAACAGTCCACTCTAAGAACAGGCCGCTTGGACACTTTCAGAACAGCTCTGTTAATGACTGAAAACAGCTCTCGAAGAGATTGTCAAAAGAGACTCTGAAAACGAAACGTTGATCACTTTTGAGCAAAAGGCTGCACACACGCAATTCAAGTTGCTCTGATTGTCATTTAGAGTTACAATATAGGATTATTCAACAACAAGTCAAAATGTGCTCGTGAAAGGCAGAAAACAACACTTTGATAGTTTGATATAACTTGAGAACGAATGCAAAAAACAGTCCACTCTAAGAACAGGCCGCTTGGACACTTTCAGAACAGCTCAGTTAATGACTGAAAACAGCTCTCGAAGAGATTGTCAAAAGAGACTCTGAAAACGAAACGTTGATCACTTTTGAGCAAAAGGCTGCACACACGCAATTCAAGTTGCTCTGATTGTCATTTAGAGTTACATTATAGGATTATTCAACAACAAGTCAAAATGTGCTCGTGAAAGGCAGAAAACAACAATTTGATAGTTTGATATAACTTGAGAACGAATGCAAAAAACAGTCCACTCTAAGAACAGGCCGCTTGGACACTTTCAGAACAGCTCTGTTAATGACTGAAAACAGCTCTCGAAGAGATTGTCAAAAGAGACTCCGAAAACGAAACGTTGATCACTTTTGAGCAAAAGGCTGCACACACGCAATTCATGTTGCTCTGATTGTCATTTAGAGTTACATTATAGGATTATTCAACAACAAGTCAAAATGTGCTCGTGAAAGGCAGAAAACAACACTTTGATAGTTTGATATAACTTGAGAACGAATGCAAAAACAGTCCACTCTAAGAACAGACCGCTTGGACACTTTCAGAACAGCTCTGTTAATGACTGAAAACAGCTCTCGAAGAGATTGTCAAAAGAGACTCCGAAAACGAAACGTTGATCACTTTTGAGCAAAAGGCTGCACACACGCAATTCAAGTTGCTCTGATTGTCATTTAGAGTTACATTATAGGATTATTCAACAAGTCAAAATGTGCTCGTGAAAGGCAGAAAACAACACTTTGATAGTTTGATATAACTTGAGAACGAATGCAAAAACAGTCCACTCTAAGAACAGGCCGCTTGGACACTTTCAGAACAGCTCTGTTAATGACTGAAAACAGCTCTCGAAGAGATTGTCAAAAGAGACTCTGAAAACGAAACGTTGATCACTTTTGAGCAAAAGGCTGCACACACGCAATTCAAGTTGCTCTGATTGTCATTTAGAGTTACATTATAGGATTATTCAACAACAAGTCAAAATGTGCTCGTGAAAGGCAGAAAACAACACTTTGATAGTTTGATATAACTTGAGAACGAATGCAAAAAACAGTCCACTCTAAGAACAGGCCGCTTGGACACTTTCAGAACAGCTCTGTTAATGACTGAAAACAGCTCTCGAAGAGATTGTCAAAAGAGACTCTGAAAACGAAACGTTGATCACTTTTGAGCAAAAGGCTGCACACACGCAATTCAAGTTGCTCTGATTGTCATTTAGAGTTACAATATAGGATTATTCAACAACAAGTCAAAATGTGCTCGTGAAAGGCAGAAAACAACACTTTGATAGTTTGATATAACTTGAGAACGAATGCAAAAAACAGTCCACTCTAAGAACAGGCCGCTTGGACACTTTCAGAACAGCTCAGTTAATGACTGAAAACAGCTCTCGAAGAGATTGTCAAAAGAGACTCTGAAAACGAAACGTTGATCACTTTTGAGCAAAAGGCTGCACACACGCAATTCAAGTTGCTCTGATTGTCATTTAGAGTTACATTATAGGATTATTCAACAACAAGTCAAAATGTGCTCGTGAAAGGCAGAAAACAACAATTTGATAGTTTGATATAACTTGAGAACGAATGCAAAAAACAGTCCACTCTAAGAACAGGCCGCTTGGACACTTTCAGAACAGCTCAGTTAATGACTGAAAACAGCTCTCGAAGAGATTGTCAAAAGAGACTCCGAAAACGAAACGTTGATCACTTTTGAGCAAAAGGCTGCACACACGCAATTCAAGTTGCTCTGATTGTCATTTAGAGTTACATTATAGGATTATTCAACAACAAGTCAAAACGTGCTCGTGAAAGGCAGAAAACAACACTTTGATAGTTTGATATAACTTGAGAACGAATGCAAAAAACAGTCCACTCTAAGAACAGGCCGCTTGGACACTTTCAGAACAGCTCTGTTAATGACTGAAAACAGCTCTCGAAGAGATTGTCAAAAGAGACTCCGAAAACGAAACGTTGATCACTTTTGAGCAAAAGGCTGCACACACGCAATTCAAGTTGCTCTGATTGTCATTTAGAGTTACATTATAGGATTATTCAACAACAAGTCAAAATGTGCTCGTGAAAGGCAGAAAACAACACTTTGATAGTTTGATATAACTTGAGAACGAATGCAAAAAACAGTCCACTCTAAGAACAGGCCGCTTGGACACTTTCAGAACAGCTCTGTTAATGACTGAAAACAGCTCTCGAAGAGATTGTCAAAAGAGACTCCGAAAACGAAACGTTGATCACTTTTGAGCAAAAGGCTGCACACACGCAATTCAAGTTGCTCCTGATTGTCATTTAGAGTTACATTATAGGATTATTCAACAACAAGTCAAAATGTGCTCGTGAAAGGCAGAAAACAACACTTTGATAGTTTGATATAACTTGAGAACGAATGCAAAAAACACAGTCCACTCTAAGAACAGGCCGCTTGGACACTTTCAGAACAGCTCTGTTAATGACTGAAAACAGCTCTCGAAGAGATTGTCAAAAGAGACTCCGAAAACGAAACGTTGATCACTTTTGAGCAAAAGGCTGCACACACGCAATTCAAGTTGCTCTGATTGTCATTTAGAGTTACATTATAGGATTATTCAACAACAAGTCAAAATGTGCTCGTGAAAGGCAGAAAACAACACTTTGATAGTTTGATATAACTTGAGAACGAATGCAAAAAACAGTCCACTCTAAGAACAGGCCGCTTGGACACTTTCAGAACAGCTCAGTTAATGACTGAAAACAGCTCTCGAAGAGATTGTCAAAAGAGACTCTGAAAACGAAACGTTGATCACTTTTGAGCAAAAGGCTGCACACACGCAATTCAAGTTGCTCTGATTGTCATTTAGAGTTACATTATAGGATTATTCAACAACAAGTCAAAATGTGCTCGTGAAAGGCAGAAAACAACAATTTGATAGTTTGATATAACTTGAGAACGAATGCAAAAAACAGTCCACTCTAAGAACAGGCCGCTTGGACACTTTCAGAACAGCTCAGTTAATGACTGAAAACAGCTCTCGAAGAGATTGTCAAAAGAGACTCCGAAAACGAAACGTTGATCACTTTTGAGCAAAAGGCTGCACACACGCAATTCAAGTTGCTCTGATTGTCATTTAGAGTTACATTATAGGATTATTCAACAACAAGTCAAAACGTGCTCGTGAAAGGCAGAAAACAACACTTTGATAGTTTGATATAACTTGAGAACGAATGCAAAAAACAGTCCACTCTAAGAACAGGCCGCTTGGACACTTTCAGAACAGCTCTGTTAATGACTGAAAACAGCTCTCGAAGAGATTGTCAAAAGAGACTCCGAAAACGAAACGTTGATCACTTTTGAGCAAAAGGCTGCACACACGCAATTCAAGTTGCTCTGATTGTCATTTAGAGTTACATTATAGGATTATTCAACAACAAGTCAAAATGTGCTCGTGAAAGGCAGAAAACAACACTTTGATAGTTTGATATAACTTGAGAACGAATGCAAAAAACAGTCCACTCTAAGAACAGGCCGCTTGGACACTTTCAGAACAGCTCTGTTAATGACTGAAAACAGCTCTCGAAGAGATTGTCAAAAGAGACTCCGAAAACGAAACGTTGATCACTTTTGAGCAAAAGGCTGCACACACGCAATTCAAGTTGCTCCTGATTGTCATTTAGAGTTACATTATAGGATTATTCAACAACAAGTCAAAATGTGCTCGTGAAAGGCAGAAAACAACACTTTGATAGTTTGATATAACTTGAGAACGAATGCAAAAAACACAGTCCACTCTAAGAACAGGCCGCTTGGACACTTTCAGAACAGCTCTGTTAATGACTGAAAACAGCTCTCGAAGAGATTGTCAAAAGAGACTCCGAAAACGAAACGTTGATCACTTTTGAGCAAAAGGCTGCACACACGCAATTCAAGTTGCTCTGATTGTCATTTAGAGTTACATTATAGGATTATTCAACAACAAGTCAAAATGTGCTCGTGAAAGGCAGAAAACAACACTTTGATAGTTTGATATAACTTGAGAACGAATGCAAAAAACAGTCCACTCTAAGAACAGGCCGCTTGAACACTTTCAGAACAGCTCTGTTAATGACTGAAAACAGCTCTCGAAGAGATTGTCAAAAGAGACTCCGAAAACGAAACGTTGATCACTTTTGAGCAAAAGGCTGCACACACGCAATTCATGTTGCTCTGATTGTCATTTAGAGTTACATTATAGGAGCATTCAGCAACAAGTCAAAATGTGCTCCAGAAAAGCAGAAAACAACACTGATAGAACTTGAGAACGAATGCAAAAAACAGTCCACTCTAAGAACAGGCCGCTTGGACACTTTCAGAACAGCTCTGTTAATGACTGAAAACAGCTCTCGAAGAGATTGTCAAAAGAGACTCCGAAAACGAAACGTTGATCACTTTTGAGCAAAAGGCTGCACACACGCAATTCAAGTTGCTCTGATTGTCATTTAGAGTTACATTATAGGATTATTCAACAACAAGTCAAAATGTGCTCGTGAAAGGCAGAAAACAACACTGATAGTTTGATATAACTTGAGAACGAATGAAAAAACAGTCCACTCTAAGAACAGGCCGCTTGGACACTTTCAGAACAGCTCTCTTAATGACTGAAAACAGCTCTCGAAGAGATTGTCAAAAGAGACTCTGAAAACGAAACGTTGATCACTTTTGAGCAAAAGGCTGCACACACGCAATTCAAGTTGCTCTGATTGTCATTTAGAGTTACATTATAGGATTATTCAACAACAAGTCAAAATGTGCTCGTGAAAGGCAGAAAACAACACTTTGATAGTTTGATATAACTTGAGAACGAATGCAAAAAACAGTCCACTCTAAGAACAGGCCGCTTGGACACTTTCAGAACAGCTCTGTTAATGACTGAAAACAGCTCTCGAAGAGATTGTCAAAAGAGACTCTGAAAACGAAACGTTGATCACTTTTGAGCAAAAGGCTGCACACACGCAATTCAAGTTGCTCTGATTGTCATTTAGAGTTACAATATAGGATTATTCAACAACAAGTCAAAATGTGCTCGTGAAAGGCAGAAAACAACACTTTGATAGTTTGATATAACTTGAGAACGAATGCAAAAAACAGTCCACTCTAAGAACAGGCCGCTTGGACACTTTCAGAACAGCTCAGTTAATGACTGAAAACAGCTCTCGAAGAGATTGTCAAAAGAGACTCTGAAAACGAAACGTTGATCACTTTTGAGCAAAAGGCTGCACACACGCAATTCAAGTTGCTCTGATTGTCATTTAGAGTTACATTATAGGATTATTCAACAACAAGTCAAAATGTGCTCGTGAAAGGCAGAAAACAACAATTTGATAGTTTGATATAACTTGAGAACGAATGCAAAAAACAGTCCACTCTAAGAACAGGCCGCTTGGACACTTTCAGAACAGCTCAGTTAATGACTGAAAACAGCTCTCGAAGAGATTGTCAAAAGAGACTCCGAAAACGAAACGTTGATCACTTTTGAGCAAAAGGCTGCACACACGCAATTCAAGTTGCTCTGATTGTCATTTAGAGTTACATTATAGGATTATTCAACAACAAGTCAAAATGTGCTCGTGAAAGGCAGAAAACAACACTTTGATAGTTTGATATAACTTGAGAACGAATGCAAAAAACAGTCCACTCTAAGAACAGGCCGCTTGGACACTTTCAGAACAGCTCTGTTAATGACTGAAAACAGCTCTCGAAGAGATTGTCAAAAGAGACTCCGAAAACGAAACGTTGATCACTTTTGAGCAAAAGGCTGCACACACGCAATTCAAGTTGCTCTGATTGTCATTTAGAGTTACATTATAGGATTATTCAACAACAAGTCAAAATGTGCTCGTGAAAGGCAGAAAACAACACTTTGATAGTTTGATATAACTTGAGAACGAATGCAAAAAACAGTCCACTCTAAGAACAGGCCGCTTGGACACTTTCAGAGCAGCTCTGTTAATGACTGAAAACAGCTCTCGAAGAGATTGTCAAAAGAGACTCCGAAAACGAAACGTTGATCACTTTTGAGCAAAAGGCTGCACACACGCAATTCAAGTTGCTCTGATTGTCATTTAGAGTTACATTATAGGATTATTCAACAACAAGTCAAAATGTGCTCGTGAAAGGCAGAAAACAACACTTTGATAGTTTGATATAACTTGAGAACGAATGCAAAAAACAGTCCACTCTAAGAACAGGCCGCTTGAACACTTTCAGAACAGCTCTGTTAATGACTGAAAACAGCTCTCGAAGAGATTGTCAAAAGAGACTCCGAAAACGAAACGTTGATCACTTTTGAGCAAAAGGCTGCACACACGCAATTCATGTTGCTCTGATTGTCATTTAGAGTTACATTATAGGAGCATTCAGCAACAAGTCAAAATGTGCTCCAGAAAAGCAGAAAACAACACTGATAGAACTTGAGAACGAATGCAAAAAACAGTCCACTCTAAGAACAGGCCGCTTGGACACTTTCAGAACAGCTCTGTTAATGACTGAAAACAGCTCTCGAAGAGATTGTCAAAAGAGACTCCGAAAACGAAACGTTGATCACTTTTGAGCAAAAGGCTGCACACACGCAATTCAAGTTGCTCTGATTGTCATTTAGAGTTACATTATAGGATTATTCAACAACAAGTCAAAATGTGCTCGTGAAAGGCAGAAAACAACACTGATAGTTTGATATAACTTGAGAACGAATGAAAAAACAGTCCACTCTAAGAACAGGCCGCTTGGACACTTTCAGAACAGCTCTCTTAATGACTGAAAACAGCTCTCGAAGAGATTGTCAAAAGAGACTCTGAAAACGAAACGTTGATCACTTTTGAGCAAAAGGCTGCACACACGCAATTCAAGTTGCTCTGATTGTCATTTAGAGTTACATTATAGGATTATTCAACAACAAGTCAAAATGTGCTCGTGAAAGGCAGAAAACAACACTTTGATAGTTTGATATAACTTGAGAACGAATGCAAAAAACAGTCCACTCTAAGAACAGGCCGCTTGGACACTTTCAGAACAGCTCTGTTAATGACTGAAAACAGCTCTCGAAGAGATTGTCAAAAGAGA
Source organism: Nansenia antarctica (assembly GCF_963989245.1). Classification (NCBI taxonomy): domain Eukaryota; kingdom Metazoa; phylum Chordata; class Actinopteri; order Argentiniformes; family Microstomatidae; genus Nansenia; species Nansenia antarctica. The sequence goes on along the minus strand of NC_137685.1, from coordinate 26,125,042 downwards.
CTCTGAAAACGAAACGTTGATCACTTTTGAGCAAAAGGCTGCACACACGCAATTCAAGTTGCTCTGATTGTCATTTAGAGTTACATTATAGGATTATTCAACAACAAGTCAAAATGTGCTCATGAAAGGCAGAAAACAACACTTTGATAGTTTGATATAACTTGAGAACGAATGCAAAAAACAGTCCACTCTAAGAACAGGCCGCTTGGACACTTTCAGAACAGCTCTGTTAATGACTGAAAACAGCTCTCGAAGAGATTGTCAAAAGAGACTCCGAAAACGAAACGTTGATCACTTTTGAGCAAAAGGCTGCACACACGCAATTCAAGTTGCTCTGATTGTCATTTAGAGTTACATTATAGGAGCATTCAGCAACAAGTCAAAATGTGCTCCAGAAAAGCAGAAAACAACACTGATAGAACTTGAGAACGAATGCAAAAAACAGTCCACTCTAAGAACAGGCCGCTTGGACACTTTCAGAACAGCTCTGTTAATGACTGAAAACAGCTCTCGAAGAGATTGTCAAAAGAGACTCCGAAAACGAAACGTTGATCACTTTTGAGCAAAAGGCTGCACACACGCAATTCAAGTTGCTCTGATTGTCATTTAGAGTTACATTATAGGATTATTCAACAACAAGTCAAAATGTGCTCGTGAAAGGCAGAAAACAACACTTTGATAGTTTAATATAACTTGAGAACGAATGCAAGAAAACAGTCCACTCTAAGAACAGGCCGCTTGGACACTTTCAGAACAGCTCTGTTAATGACTGTAAACAGCTCTCGAAGAGATTGTCAAAAGAGACTCCGAAAACGAAACGTTGATCACTTTTGAGCAAAAGGCTGCACACACGCAATTCAAGTTGCTCTGATTGTCATTTAGAGTTACATTATAGGATTATTCAACAACAAGTCAAAATGTGCTCGTGAAAGGCAGAAAACAACACTTTGATAGTTTGATATAACTTGAGAACGAATGCAAAAAACAGTCCACTCTAAGAACAGGCCGCTTGGACACTTTCAGAACAGCTCAGTTAATGACTGAAAACAGCTCTCGAAGAGATTGTCAAAAGAGACTCTGAAAACGAAACGTTGATCACTTTTGAGCAAAAGGCTGCACACACGCAATTCAAGTTGCTCTGATTGTCATTTAGAGTTACATTATAGGATTATTCAACAACAAGTCAAAATGTGCTCATGAAAGGCAGAAAACAACACTTTGATAGTTTGATATAACTTGAGAACGAATGCAAAAAACAGTCCACTCTAAGAACAGGCCGCTTGGACACTTTCAGAACAGCTCTGTTAATGACTGAAAACAGCTCTCGAAGAGATTGTCAAAAGAGACTCCGAAAACGAAACGTTGATCACTTTTGAGCAAAAGGCTGCACACACGCAATTCAAGTTGCTCTGATTGTCATTTAGAGTTACATTATAGGAGCATTCAGCAACAAGTCAAAATGTGCTCCAGAAAAGCAGAAAACAACACTGATAGAACTTGAGAACGAATGCAAAAAACAGTCCACTCTAAGAACAGGCCGCTTGGACACTTTCAGAACAGCTCTGTTAATGACTGAAAACAGCTCTCGAAGAGATTGTCAAAAGAGACTCCGAAAACGAAACGTTGATCACTTTTGAGCAAAAGGCTGCACACACGCAATTCAAGTTGCTCTGATTGTCATTTAGAGTTACATTATAGGATTATTCAACAACAAGTCAAAATGTGCTCGTGAAAGGCAGAAAACAACACTTTGATAGTTTAATATAACTTGAGAACGAATGCAAGAAAACAGTCCACTCTAAGAACAGGCCGCTTGGACACTTTCAGAACAGCTCTGTTAATGACTGTAAACAGCTCTCGAAGAGATTGTCAAAAGAGACTCCGAAAACGAAACGTTGATCACTTTTGAGCAAAAGGCTGCACACACGCAATTCAAGTTGCTCTGATTGTCATTTAGAGTTACATTATAGGATTATTCAACAACAAGTCAAAATGTGCTCGTGAAAGGCAGAAAACAACACTTTGATAGTTTGATATAACTTGAGAACGAATGCAAAAAACAGTCCACTCTAAGAACAGGCCGCTTGGACACTTTCAGAACAGCTCAGTTAATGACTGAAAACAGCTCTCGAAGAGATTGTCAAAAGAGACTCCGAAAACGAAACGTTGATCACTTTTGAGCAAAAGGCTGCACACACGCAATTCAAGTTGCTCTGATTGTCATTTAGAGTTACATTATAGGATTATTCAACAACAAGTCAAAATGTGCTCGTGAAAGGCAGAAAACAACACTTTGATAGTTTGATATAACTTGAGAACGAATGCAAAAACAGTCCACTCTAAGAACAGACCGCTTGGACACTTTCAGAACAGCTCTGTTAATGACTGAAAACAGCTCTCGAAGAGATTGTCAAAAGAGACTCTGAAAACGAAACGTTGATCACTTTTGAGCAAAAGGCTGCACACACGCAATTCAAGTTGCTCTGATTGTCATTTAGAGTTACATTATAGGATTATTCAACAACAAGTCAAAATGTGCTCGTGAAAGGCAGAAAACAACACTTTGATAGTTTGATATAACTTGAGAACGAATGCAAAAAACTGTCCACTCTAAGAACAGGCCGCTTGGACACTTTCAGAACAGCTCAGTTAATGACTGAAAACAGCTCTCGAAGAGATTGTCAAAAGAGACTCCGAAAACGAAACGTTGATCACTTTTGAGCAAAAGGCTGCACACACGCAATTCAAGTTGCTCTGATTGTCATTTAGAGTTACATTATAGGATTATTCAACAACAAGTCAAAATGTGCTCGTGAAAGGCAGAAAACAACACTTTGATAGTTTGATATAACTTGAGAACGAATGCAAAAAACAGTCCACTCTAAGAACAGGCCGCTTGGACACTTTCAGAACAGCTCTGTTAATGACTGAAAACAGCTCTCGAAGAGATTGTCAAAAGAGACTCTGAAAACGAAACGTTGATCACTTTTGAGCAAAAGGCTGCACACACGCAATTCAAGTTGCTCTGATTGTCATTTAGAGTTACAATATAGGATTATTCAACAACAATTTAAAATGTGCTCGTGAAAGGCAGAAAACAACACTTTGATAGTTTTATATAACTTGAGAACGAATGCAAAAAACAGTCCACTCTAAGAACAGGCCGCTTGGACACTTTCAGAACAGCTCAGTTAATGACTGAAAACAGCTCTCGAAGAGATTGTCAAAAGAGACTCTGAAAACGAAACGTTGATCACTTTTGAGCAAAAGGCTGCACACACGCAATTCAAGTTGCTCTGATTGTCATTTAGAGTTACATTATAGGATTATTCAACAACAAGTCAAAATGTGCTCGTGAAAGGCAGAAAACAACACTTTGATAGTTTGATATAACTTGAGAACGAATGCAAAAACAGTCCACTCTAAGAACAGACCGCTTGGACACTTTCAGAACAGCTCTGTTAATGACTGAAAACAGCTCTCGAAGAGATTGTCAAAAGAGACTCTGAAAACGAAACGTTGATCACTTTTGAGCAAAAGGCTGCACACACGCAATTCAAGTTGCTCTGATTGTCATTTAGAGTTACATTATAGGATTATTCAACAACAAGTCAAAATGTGCTCGTGAAAGGCAGAAAACAACACTTTGATAGTTTGATATAACTTGAGAACGAATGCAAAAAACAGTCCACTCTAAGAACAGGCCGCTTGGACACTTTCAGAACAGCTCTGTTAATGACTGAAAACAGCTCTCGAAGAGATTGTCAAAAGAGACTCTGAAAACGAAACGTTGATCACTTTTGAGCAAAAGGCTGCACACACGCAATTCAAGTTGCTCTGATTGTCATTTAGAGTTACAATATAGGATTATTCAACAACAAGTCAAAATGTGCTCGTGAAAGGCAGAAAACAACACTTTGATAGTTTGATATAACTTGAGAACGAATGCAAAAAACAGTCCACTCTAAGAACAGGCCGCTTGGACACTTTCAGAACAGCTCAGTTAATGACTGAAAACAGCTCTCGAAGAGATTGTCAAAAGAGACTCTGAAAACGAAACGTTGATCACTTTTGAGCAAAAGGCTGCACACACGCAATTCAAGTTGCTCTGATTGTCATTTAGAGTTACATTATAGGATTATTCAACAACAAGTCAAAATGTGCTCGTGAAAGGCAGAAAACAACACTTTGATAGTTTGATATAACTTGAGAACGAATGCAAAAAACAGTCCACTCTAAGAACAGGCCGCTTGGACACTTTCAGAACAGCTCTGTTAATGACTGAAAACAGCTCTCGAAGAGATTGTCAAAAGAGACTCTGAAAACGAAACGTTGATCACTTTTGAGCAAAAGGCTGCACACACGCAATTCAAGTTGCTCTGATTGTCATTTAGAGTTACATTATAGGATTATTCAACAACAAGTCAAAATGTGCTCGTGAAAGGCAGAAAACAACACTTTGATAGTTTGATATAACTTGAGAACGAATGCAAAAACAGTCCACTCTAAGAACAGACCGCTTGGACACTTTCAGAACAGCTCTGTTAATGACTGAAAACAGCTCTCGAAGAGATTGTCAAAAGAGACTCTGAAAACGAAACGTTGATCACTTTTGAGCAAAAGGCTGCACACACGCAATTCAAGTTGCTCTGATTGTCATTTAGAGTTACATTATAGGATTATTCAACAACAAGTCAAAATGTGCTCGTGAAAGGCAGAAAACAACACTTTGATAGTTTGATATAACTTGAGAACGAATGCAAAAAACAGTCCACTCTAAGAACAGGCCGCTTGGACACTTTCAGAACAGCTCTGTTAATGACTGAAAACAGCTCTCGAAGAGATTGTCAAAAGAGACTCTGAAAACGAAACGTTGATCACTTTTGAGCAAAAGGCTGCACACACGCAATTCAAGTTGCTCTGATTGTCATTTAGAGTTACAATATAGGATTATTCAACAACAAGTCAAAATGTGCTCGTGAAAGGCAGAAAACAACACTTTGATAGTTTGATATAACTTGAGAACGAATGCAAAAAACAGTCCACTCTAAGAACAGGCCGCTTGGACACTTTCAGAACAGCTCAGTTAATGACTGAAAACAGCTCTCGAAGAGATTGTCAAAAGAGACTCCGAAAACGAAACGTTGATCACTTTTGAGCAAAAGGCTGCACACACGCAATTCAAGTTGCTCTGATTGTCATTTAGAGTTACATTATAGGATTATTCAACAACAAGTCAAAATGTGCTCGTGAAAGGCAGAAAACAACACTTTGATAGTTTGATATAACTTGAGAACGAATGCAAAAACAGTCCACTCTAAGAACAGGCCGCTTGGACACTTTCAGAACAGCCCTGTTAATGACTGAAAACAGCTCTCGAAGAGATTGTCAAAAGAGACTCTGAAAACGAAACGTTGATCACTTTTGAGCAAAAGGCTGCACACACGCAATTCAAGTTGCTCTGATTGTCATTTAGAGTTACATTATAGGATTATTCAACAACAAGTCAAAATGTGCCCGTGAAAGGCAGAAAACAACACTTTGATAGTTTGATATAACTTGAGAACGAATGCAAAAAACAGTCCACTCTAAGAACAGGCCGCTTGGACACTTTCAGAACAGCTCAGTTAATGACTGAAAACAGCTCTCGAAGAGATTGTCAAAAGAGACTCCGAAAACGAAACGTTGATCACTTTTGAGCAAAAGGCTGCACACACGCAATTCAAGTTGCTCTGATTGTCATTTAGAGTTACATTATAGGATTATTCAACAAGTCAAAATGTGCTCGTGAAAGGCAGAAAACAACACTTTGATAGTTTGATATAACTTGAGAACGAATGCAAAAAACAGTCCACTCTAAGAACAGGCCGCTTGAACACTTTCAGAACAGCTCTGTTAATGACTGAAAACAGCTCTCGAAGAGATTGTCAAAAGAGACTCCGAAAACGAAACGTTGATCACTTTTGAGCAAAAGGCTGCACACACGCAATTCATGTTGCTCTGATTGTCATTTAGAGTTACATTATAGGAGCATTCAGCAACAAGTCAAAATGTGCTCCAGAAAAGCAGAAAACAACACTGATAGAACTTGAGAACGAATGCAAAAAACAGTCCACTCTAAGAACAGGCCGCTTGGACACTTTCAGAACAGCTCTGTTAATGACTGAAAACAGCTCTCGAAGAGATTGTCAAAAGAGACTCCGAAAACGAAACGTTGATCACTTTTGAGCAAAAGGCTGCACACACGCAATTCAAGTTGCTCTGATTGTCATTTAGAGTTACATTATAGGATTATTCAACAACAAGTCAAAATGTGCTCGTGAAAGGCAGAAAACAACACTGATAGTTTGATATAACTTGAGAACGAATGAAAAAACAGTCCACTCTAAGAACAGGCCGCTTGGACACTTTCAGAACAGCTCTCTTAATGACTGAAAACAGCTCTCGAAGAGATTGTCAAAAGAGACTCTGAAAACGAAACGTTGATCACTTTTGAGCAAAAGGCTGCACACACGCAATTCAAGTTGCTCTGATTGTCATTTAGAGTTACATTATAGGATTATTCAACAACAAGTCAAAATGTGCTCGTGAAAGGCAGAAAACAACACTTTGATAGTTTGATATAACTTGAGAACGAATGCAAAAAACAGTCCACTCTAAGAACAGGCCGCTTGGACACTTTCAGAACAGCTCTGTTAATGACTGAAAACAGCTCTCGAAGAGATTGTCAAAAGAGACTCTGAAAACGAAACGTTGATCACTTTTGAGCAAAAGGCTGCACACACGCAATTCAAGTTGCTCTGATTGTCATTTAGAGTTACATTATAGGATTATTCAACAACAAGTCAAAATGTGCTCATGAAAGGCAGAAAACAACACTTTGATAGTTTGATATAACTTGAGAACGAATGCAAAAAACAGTCCACTCTAAGAACAGGCCGCTTGGACACTTTCAGAACAGCTCTGTTAATGACTGAAAACAGCTCTCGAAGAGATTGTCAAAAGAGACTCCGAAAACGAAACGTTGATCACTTTTGAGCAAAAGGCTGCACACACGCAATTCAAGTTGCTCTGATTGTCATTTAGAGTTACATTATAGGATTATTCAACAACAAGTCAAAATGTGCTCGTGAAAGGCAGAAAACAACACTTTGATAGTTTAATATAACTTGAGAACGAATGCAAGAAAACAGTCCACTCTAAGAACAGGCCGCTTGGACACTTTCAGAACAGCTCTGTTAATGACTGTAAACAGCTCTCGAAGAGATTGTCAAAAGAGACTCCGAAAACGAAACGTTGATCACTTTTGAGCAAAAGGCTGCACACACGCAATTCAAGTTGCTCTGATTGTCATTTAGAGTTACATTATAGGATTATTCAACAACAAGTCAAAATGTGCTCGTGAAAGGCAGAAAACAACACTTTGATAGTTTGATATAACTTGAGAACGAATGCAAAAAACAGTCCACTCTAAGAACAGGCCGCTTGGACACTTTCAGAACAGCTCAGTTAATGACTGAAAACAGCTCTCGAAGAGATTGTCAAAAGAGACTCCGAAAACGAAACGTTGATCACTTTTGAGCAAAAGGCTGCACACACGCAATTCAAGTTGCTCTGATTGTCATTTAGAGTTACATTATAGGATTATTCAACAACAAGTCAAAATGTGCTCGTGAAAGGCAGAAAACAACACTTTGATAGTTTGATATAACTTGAGAACGAATGCAAAAAACTGTCCACTCTAAGAACAGGCCGCTTGGACACTTTCAGAACAGCTCAGTTAATGACTGAAAACAGCTCTCGAAGAGATTGTCAAAAGAGACTCCGAAAACGAAACGTTGATCACTTTTGAGCAAAAGGCTGCACACACGCAATTCAAGTTGCTCTGATTGTCATTTAGAGTTACATTATAGGATTATTCAACAACAAGTCAAAATGTGCTCGTGAAAGGCAGAAAACAACACTTTGATAGTTTGATATAACTTGAGAACGAATGCAAAAAACAGTCCACTCTAAGAACAGGCCGCTTGGACACTTTCAGAACAGCTCTGTTAATGACTGAAAACAGCTCTCGAAGAGATTGTCAAAAGAGACTCTGAAAACGAAACGTTGATCACTTTTGAGCAAAAGGCTGCACACACGCAATTCAAGTTGCTCTGATTGTCATTTAGAGTTACAATATAGGATTATTCAACAACAATTTAAAATGTGCTCGTGAAAGGCAGAAAACAACACTTTGATAGTTTTATATAACTTGAGAATGAATGCAAAAAACAGTCCACTCTAAGAACAGGCCGCTTGGACACTTTCAGAACAGCTCAGTTAATGACTGAAAACAGCTCTCGAAGAGATTGTCAAAAGAGACTCTGAAAACGAAACGTTGATCACTTTTGAGCAAAAGGCTGCACACACGCAATTCAAGTTGCTCTGATTGTCATTTAGAGTTACATTATAGGATTATTCAACAACAAGTCAAAATGTGCTCGTGAAAGGCAGAAAACAACACTTTGATAGTTTGATATAACTTGAGAACGAATGCAAAAACAGTCCACTCTAAGAACAGACCGCTTGGACACTTTCAGAACAGCTCTGTTAATGACTGAAAACAGCTCTCTAAGAGATTGTCAAAAGAGACTCTGAAAACGAAACGTTGATCACTTTTGAGCAAAAGGCTGCACACACGCAATTCAAGTTGCTCTGATTGTCATTTAGAGTTACATTATAGGATTATTCAACAACAAGTCAAAATGTGCTCGTGAAAGGCAGAAAACAACACTTTGATAGTTTGATATAACTTGAGAACGAATGCAAAAAACAGTCCACTCTAAGAACAGGCCGCTTGGACACTTTCAGAACAGCTCTGTTAATGACTGAAAACAGCTCTCGAAGAGATTGTCAAAAGAGACTCTGAAAACGAAACGTTGATCACTTTTGAGCAAAAGGCTGCACACACGCAATTCAAGTTGCTCTGATTGTCATTTAGAGTTACAATATAGGATTATTCAACAACAAGTCAAAATGTGCTCGTGAAAGGCAGAAAACAACACTTTGATAGTTTGATATAACTTGAGAACGAATGCAAAAAACAGTCCACTCTAAGAACAGGCCGCTTGGACACTTTCAGAACAGCTCAGTTAATGACTGAAAACAGCTCTCGAAGAGATTGTCAAAAGAGACTCTGAAAACGAAACGTTGATCACTTTTGAGCAAAAGGCTGCACACACGCAATTCAAGTTGCTCTGATTGTCATTTAGAGTTACATTATAGGATTATTCAACAACAAGTCAAAATGTGCTCGTGAAAGGCAGAAAACAACACTTTGATAGTTTGATATAACTTGAGAACGAATGCAAAAAACAGTCCACTCTAAGAACAGGCCGCTTGGACACTTTCAGAACAGCTCTGTTAATGACTGAAAACAGCTCTCGAAGAGATTGTCAAAAGAGACTCTGAAAACGAAACGTTGATCACTTTTGAGCAAAAGGCTGCACACACGCAATTCAAGTTGCTCTGATTGTCATTTAGAGTTACATTATAGGATTATTCAACAACAAGTCAAAATGTGCTCGTGAAAGGCAGAAAACAACACTTTGATAGTTTGATATAACTTGAGAACGAATGCAAAAACAGTCCACTCTAAGAACAGACCGCTTGGACACTTTCAGAACAGCTCTGTTAATGACTGAAAACAGCTCTCGAAGAGATTGTCAAAAGAGACTCTGAAAACGAAACGTTGATCACTTTTGAGCAAAAGGCTGCACACACGCAATTCAAGTTGCTCTGATTGTCATTTAGAGTTACATTATAGGATTATTCAACAACAAGTCAAAATGTGCTCGTGAAAGGCAGAAAACAACACTTTGATAGTTTGATATAACTTGAGAACGAATGCAAAAAACAGTCCACTCTCAGAACAGGCCGCTTGGACACTTTCAGAACAGCTCTGTTAATGACTGAAAACAGCTCTCGAAGAGATTGTCAAAAGAGACTCCGAAAACGAAACGTTGATCACTTTTGAGCAAAAGGCTGCACACACGCAATTCAAGTTGCTCTGATTGTCATTTAGAGTTACATTATAGGATTATTCAACAACAAGTCAAAATGTGCTCGTGAAAGGCAGAAAACAACACTTTGATAGTTTGATATAACTTGAGAACGAATGCAAAAAACAGTCCACTCTCAGAACAGGCCGCTTGGACACTTTCAGAACAGCTCTGTTAATGACTGAAAACAGCTCTCGAAGAGATTGTCAAAAGAGACTCCGAAAACGAAACGTTGATCACTTTTGAGCAAAAGGCTGCACACACGCAATTCAAGTTGCTCTGATTGTCATTTAGAGTTACATTATAGGATTATTCAACAACAAGTCAAAATGTGCTCGTGAAAGGCAGAAAACAACACTTTGATAGTTTGATATAACTTGAGAACGAATGCAAAAAACAGTCCACTCTAAGAACAGGCCGCTTGGACACTTTCAGAACAGCTCTGTTAATGACTGAAAACAGCTCTCGAAGAGATTGTCAAAAGAGACTCTGAAAACGAAACGTTGATCACTTTTGAGCAAAAGGCTGCACACACGCAATTCAAGTTGCTCTGATTGTCATTTAGAGTTACATTATAGGATTATTCAACAACAAGTCAAAATGTGCTCGTGAAAGGCAGAAAACAACACTTTGATAGTTTGATATAACTTGAGAACGAATGCAAAAAACAGTCCACTCTCAGAACAGGCCGCTTGGACACTTTCAGAACAGCTCTGTTAATGACTGAAAACAGCTCTCGAAGAGATTGTCAAAAGAGACTCCGAAAACGAAACGTTGATCACTTTTGAGCAAAAGGCTGCACACACGCAATTCAAGTTGCTCTGATTGTCATTTAGAGTTACATTATAGGATTATTCAACAACAAGTCAAAATGTGCTCGTGAAAGGCAGAAGACAACACTTTGATAGTTTGATATAACTTGAGAACGAATGCAAAAAACAGTCCACTCTAAGAACAGGCCGCTTGGACACTTTCAGAACAGCTCTGTTAATGACTGAAAACAGCTCTCGAAGAGATTGTCAAAAGAGACTCTGAAAACGAAACGTTGATCACTTTTGAGCAAAAGGCTGCACACACGCAATTCAAGTTGCTCTGATTGTCATTTAGAGTTACATTATAGGATTATTCAACAACAAGTCAAAATGTGCTCGTGAAAGGCAGAAAACAACACTTTGATAGTTTGATATAACTTGAGAACGAATGCAAAAAACAGTCCACTCTAAGAACAGGCCGCTTGGACACTTTCAGAACAGCTCTGTTAATGACTGAAAACAGCTCTCGAAGAGATTGTCAAAAGAGACTCCGAAAACGAAACGTTGATCACTTTTGAGCAAAAGGCTGCACACACGCAATTCAAGTTGCTCTGATTGTCATTTAGAGTAACATTATAGGATTATTCAACAACAAGTCAAAATGTGCTCGTGAAAGGCAGAAAACAACACTTTGATAGTTTGATATAACTTGAGAACGAATGCAAAAAACAGTCCACTCTCAGAACAGGCCGCTTGGACACTTTCAGAACAGCTCTGTTAATGACTGAAAACAGCTCTCGAAGAGATTGTCAAAAGAGACCCCGAAAACGAAACGTTGATCACTTTTGAGCAAAAGGCTGCACACACGCAATTCAAGTTGCTCTGATTGTCATTTAGAGTTACATTATAGGATTATTCAACAACAAGTCAAAATGTGCTCGTGAAAGGCAGAAAACAACACTTTGATAGTTTGATATAACTTGAGAACGAATGCAAAAAACAGTCCACTCTCAGAACAGGCCGCTTGGACACTTTCAGAACAGCTCTGTTAATGACTGAAAACAGCTCTCGAAGAGATTGTCAAAAGAGACTCCGAAAACGAAACGTTGATCACTTTTGAGCAAAAGGCTGCACACACGCAATTCAAGTTGCTCTGATTGTCATTTAGAGTTACATTATAGGATTATTCAACAACAAGTCAAAATGTGCTCGTGAAAGGCAGAAAACAACACTTTGATAGTTTGATATAACTTGAGAACGAATGCAAAAAACAGTCCACTCTAAGAACAGGCCGCTTGGACACTTTCAGAACAGCTCTGTTAATGACTGAAAACAGCTCTCGAAGAGATTGTCAAAAGAGACTCTGAAAACGAAACGTTGATCACTTTTGAGCAAAAGGCTGCACACACGCAATTCAAGTTGCTCTGATTGTCATTTAGAGTTACATTATAGGATTATTCAACAACAAGTCAAAATGTGCTCGTGAAAGGCAGAAAACAACACTTTGATAGTTTGATATAACTTGAGAACGAATGCAAAAAACAGTCCACTCTAAGAACAGGCCGCTTGGACACTTTCAGAACAGCTCTGTTAATGACTGAAAACAGCTCTCGAAGAGATTGTCAAAAGAGACTCTGAAAACGAAACGTTGATCACTTTTGAGCAAAAGGCTGCACACACGCAATTCAAGTTGCTCTGATTGTCATTTAGAGTTACATTATAGGATTATTCAACAACAAGTCAAAATGTGCTCGTGAAAGGCAGAAAACAACACTTTGATAGTTTGATATAACTTGAGAACGAATGCAAAAAACAGTCCACTCTCAGAACAGGCCGCTTGGACACTTTCAGAACAGCTCTGTTAATGACTGAAAACAGCTCTCGAAGAGATTGTCAAAAGAGACTCCGAAAACGAAACGTTGATCACTTTTGAGCAAAAGGCTGCACACACGCAATTCAAGTTGCTCTGATTGTCATTTAGAGTTACATTATAGGATTATTCAACAACAAGTCAAAATGTGCTCGTGAAAGGCAGAAGACAACACTTTGATAGTTTGATATAACTTGAGAACGAATGCAAAAAACAGTCCACTCTAAGAACAGGCCGCTTGGACACTTTCAGAACAGCTCTGTTAATGACTGAAAACAGCTCTCGAAGAGATTGTCAAAAGAGACTCTGAAAACGAAACGTTGATCACTTTTGAGCAAAAGGCTGCACACACGCAATTCAAGTTGCTCTGATTGTCATTTAGAGTTACATTATAGGATTATTCAACAACAAGTCAAAATGTGCTCGTGAAAGGCAGAAAACAACACTTTGATAGTTTGATATAACTTGAGAACGAATGCAAAAAACAGTCCACTCTAAGAACAGGCCGCTTGGACACTTTCAGAACAGCTCTGTTAATGACTGAAAACAGCTCTCGAAGAGATTGTCAAAAGAGACTCCGAAAACGAAACGTTGATCACTTTTGAGCAAAAGGCTGCACACACGCAATTCAAGTTGCTCTGATTGTCATTTAGAGTAACATTATAGGATTATTCAACAACAAGTCAAAATGTGCTCGTGAAAGGCAGAAAACAACACTTTGATAGTTTGATATAACTTGAGAACGAATGCAAAAAACAGTCCACTCTCAGAACAGGCCGCTTGGACACTTTCAGAACAGCTCTGTTAATGACTGAAAACAGCTCTCGAAGAGATTGTCAAAAGAGACCCCGAAAACGAAACGTTGATCACTTTTGAGCAAAAGGCTGCACACACGCAATTCAAGTTGCTCTGATTGTCATTTAGAGTTACATTATAGGATTATTCAACAACAAGTCAAAATGTGCTCGTGAAAGGCAGAAAACAACACTTTGATAGTTTGATATAACTTGAGAACGAATGCAAAAAACAGTCCACTCTCAGAACAGGCCGCTTGGACACTTTCAGAACAGCTCTGTTAATGACTGAAAACAGCTCTCGAAGAGATTGTCAAAAGAGACTCCGAAAACGAAACGTTGATCACTTTTGAGCAAAAGGCTGCACACACGCAATTCAAGTTGCTCTGATTGTCATTTAGAGTTACATTATAGGATTATTCAACAACAAGTCAAAATGTGCTCGTGAAAGGCAGAAAACAACACTTTGATAGTTTGATATAACTTGAGAACGAATGCAAAAAACAGTCCACTCTAAGAACAGGCCGCTTGGACACTTTCAGAACAGCTCTGTTAATGACTGAAAACAGCTCTCGAAGAGATTGTCAAAAGAGACTCTGAAAACGAAACGTTGATCACTTTTGAGCAAAAGGCTGCACACACGCAATTCAAGTTGCTCTGATTGTCATTTAGAGTTACATTATAGGATTATTCAACAACAAGTCAAAATGTGCTCGTGAAAGGCAGAAAACAACACTTTGATAGTTTGATATAACTTGAGAACGAATGCAAAAAACAGTCCACTCTCAGAACAGGCCGCTTGGACACTTTCAGAACAGCTCTGTTAATGACTGAAAACAGCTCTCGAAGAGATTGTCAAAAGAGACTCCGAAAACGAAACGTTGATCACTTTTGAGCAAAAGGCTGCACACACGCAATTCAAGTTGCTCTGATTGTCATTTAGAGTTACATTATAGGATTATTCAACAACAAGTCAAAATGTGCTCGTGAAAGGCAGAAGACAACACTTTGATAGTTTGATATAACTTGAGAACGAATGCAAAAAACAGTCCACTCTAAGAACAGGCCGCTTGGACACTTTCAGAACAGCTCTGTTAATGACTGAAAACAGCTCTCGAAGAGATTGTCAAAAGAGACTCTGAAAACGAAACGTTGATCACTTTTGAGCAAAAGGCTGCACACACGCAATTCAAGTTGCTCTGATTGTCATTTAGAGTTACATTATAGGATTATTCAACAACAAGTCAAAATGTGCTCGTGAAAGGCAGAAAACAACACTTTGATAGTTTGATATAACTTGAGAACGAATGCAAAAAACAGTCCACTCTAAGAACAGGCCGCTTGGACACTTTCAGAACAGCTCTGTTAATGACTGAAAACAGCTCTCGAAGAGATTGTCAAAAGAGACTCCGAAAACGAAACGTTGATCACTTTTGAGCAAAAGGCTGCACACACGCAATTCAAGTTGCTCTGATTGTCATTTAGAGTAACATTATAGGATTATTCAACAACAAGTCAAAATGTGCTCGTGAAAGGCAGAAAACAACACTTTGATAGTTTGATATAACTTGAGAACGAATGCAAAAAACAGTCCACTCTCAGAACAGGCCGCTTGGACACTTTCAGAACAGCTCTGTTAATGACTGAAAACAGCTCTCGAAGAGATTGTCAAAAGAGACCCCGAAAACGAAACGTTGATCACTTTTGAGCAAAAGGCTGCACACACGCAATTCAAGTTGCTCTGATTGTCATTTAGAGTTACATTATAGGATTATTCAACAACAAGTCAAAATGTGCTCGTGAAAGGCAGAAAACAACACTTTGATAGTTTGATATAACTTGAGAACGAATGCAAAAAACAGTCCACTCTCAGAACAGGCCGCTTGGACACTTTCAGAACAGCTCTGTTAATGACTGAAAACAGCTCTCGAAGAGATTGTCAAAAGAGACTCCGAAAACGAAACGTTGATCACTTTTGAGCAAAAGGCTGCACACACGCAATTCAAGTTGCTCTGATTGTCATTTAGAGTTACATTATAGGATTATTCAACAACAAGTCAAAATGTGCTCGTGAAAGGCAGAAAACAACACTTTGATAGTTTGATATAACTTGAGAACGAATGCAAAAAACAGTCCACTCTAAGAACAGGCCGCTTGGACACTTTCAGAACAGCTCTGTTAATGACTGAAAACAGCTCTCGAAGAGATTGTCAAAAGAGACTCCGAAAACGAAACGTTGATCACTTTTGAGCAAAAGGCTGCACACACGCAATTCAAGTTGCTCTGATTGTCATTTAGAGTTACATTATAGGATTATTCAACAACAAGTCAAAATGTGCTCGTGAAAGGCAGAAAACAACACTTTGATAGTTTGATATAACTTGAGAACGAATGCAAAAAACAGTCCACTCTAAGAACAGGCCGCTTGGACACTTTCAGAACAGCTCTGTTAATGACTGAAAACAGCTCTCGAAGAGATTGTCAAAAGAGACTCTGAAAACGAAACGTTGATCACTTTTGAGCAAAAGGCTGCACACACGCAATTCAAGTTGCTCTGATTGTCATTTAGAGTTACATTATAGGATTATTCAACAACAAGTCAAAATGTGCTCGTGAAAGGCAGAAAACAACACTTTGATAGTTTGATATAACTTGAGAACGAATGCAAAAAACAGTCCACTCTCAGAACAGGCCGCTTGGACACTTTCAGAACAGCTCTGTTAATGACTGAAAACAGCTCTCGAAGAGATTGTCAAAAGAGACTCCGAAAACGAAACGTTGATCACTTTTGAGCAAAAGGCTGCACACACGCAATTCAAGTTGCTCTGATTGTCATTTAGAGTTACATTATAGGATTATTCAACAACAAGTCAAAATGTGCTCGTGAAAGGCAGAAAACAACACTTTGATAGTTTGATATAACTTGAGAACGAATGCAAAAAACAGTCCACTCTAAGAACAGGCCGCTTGGACACTTTCAGAACAGCTCTGTTAATGACTGAAAACAGCTCTCGAAGAGATTGTCAAAAGAGACTCCGAAAACGAAACGTTGATCACTTTTGAGCAAAAGGCTGCACACACGCAATACAAGTTGCTCTGATTGTCATTTAGAGTAACATTATAGGATTATTCAACAACAAGTCAAAATGTGCTCGTGAAAGGCAGAAAACAACACTTTGATAGTTTGATATAACTTGAGAACGAATGCAAAAAACAGTCCACTCTCAGAACAGGCCGCTTGGACACTTTCAGAACAGCTCTGTTAATGACTGAAAACAGCTCTCGAAGAGATTGTCAAAAGAGACTCCGAAAACGAAACGTTGATCACTTATGAGCAAAAGGCTGCACACACGCAATTCAAGTTGCTCTGATTGTCATTTAGAGTTACATTATAGGATTATTCAACAACAAGTCAAAATGTGCTCGTGAAAGGCAGAAAACAACACTTTGATAGTTTGATATAACTTGAGAACGAATGCAAAAAACAGTCCACTCTAAGAACAGGCCGCTTGGACACTTTCAGAACAGCTCTGTTAATGACTGAAAACAGCTCTCGAAGAGATTGTCAAAAGAGACTCTGAAAACGAAACGTTGATTACTTTTGAGCAAAAGGCTGCACACACGCAATTCAAGTTGCTCTGATTGTCATTTAGAGTTACATTATAGGATTATTCAACAACAAGTCAAAATGTGCTCGTGAAAGGCAGAAAACAACACTTTGATAGTTTGATATAACTTGAGAACGAATGCAAAAAACAGTCCACTCTCAGAACAGGCCGCTTGGACACTTTCAGAACAGCTCTGTTAATGACTGAAAACAGCTCTCGAAGAGATTGTCAAAAGAGACTCCGAAAACGAAACGTTGATCACTTTTGAGCAAAAGGCTGCACACACGCAATTCAAGTTGCTCTGATTGTCATTTAGAGTTACATTATAGGATTATTCAACAACAAGTCAAAATGTGCTCGTGAAAGGCAGAAAACAACACTTTGATAGTTTGATATAACTTGAGAACGAATGCAAAAAACAGTCCACTCTAAAAACAGGCCGCTTGGACACTTTCAGAACAGCTCTGTTAATGACTGAAAACAGCTCTCGAAGAGATTGTCAAAAGAGACTCTGAAAACGAAACGTTGATCACTTTTGAGCAAAAGGCTGCACACACGCAATTCAAGTTGCTCTGATTGTCATTTAGAGTTACATTATAGGATTATTCAACAACAAGTCAAAATGTGCTCGTGAAAGGCAGAAAACAACACTTTGATAGTTTGATATAACTTGAGAACGAATGCAAAAAACAGTCCACTCTCAGAACAGGCCGCTTGGACACTTTCAGAACAGCTCTGTTAATGACTGAAAACAGCTCTCGAAGAGATTGTCAAAAGAGACTCCGAAAACGAAACGTTGATCACTTTTGAGCAAAAGGCTGCACACACGCAATTCAAGTTGCTCTGATTGTCATTTAGAGTTACATTATAGGATTATTCAACAACAAGTCAAAATGTGCTCGTGAAAGGCAGAAGACAACACTTTGATAGTTTGATATAACTTGAGAACGAATGCAAAAAACAGTCCACTCTAAGAACAGGCCGCTTGGACACTTTCAGAACAGCTCTGTTAATGACTGAAAACATCTCTCGAAGAGATTGTCAAAAGAGACTCTGAAAACGAAACGTTGATCACTTTTGAGCAAAAGGCTGCACACACGCAATTCAAGTTGCTCTGATTGTCATTTAGAGTTACATTATAGGATTATTCAACAACAAGTCAAAATGTGCTCGTGAAAGGCAGAAAACAACACTTTGATAGTTTGATATAACTTGAGAACGAATGCAAAAAACAGTCCACTCTAAGAACAGGCCGCTTGGACACTTTCAGAACAGCTCTGTTAATGACTGAAAACAGCTCTCGAAGAGATTGTCAAAAGAGACTCCGAAAACGAAACGTTGATCACTTTTGAGCAAAAGGCTGCACACACGCAATACAAGTTGCTCTGATTGTCATTTAGAGTAACATTATAGGATTATTCAACAACAAGTCAAAATGTGCTCGTGAAAGGCAGAAAACAACACTTTGATAGTTTGATATAACTTGAGAACGAATGCAAAAAACAGTCCACTCTCAGAACAGGCCGCTTGGACACTTTCAGAACAGCTCTGTTAATGACTGAAAACAGCTCTCGAAGAGATTGTCAAAAGAGACTCCGAAAACGAAACGTTGATCACTTATGAGCAAAAGGCTGCACACACGCAATTCAAGTTGCTCTGATTGTCATTTAGAGTTACATTATAGGATTATTCAACAACAAGTCAAAATGTGCTCGTGAAAGGTAGAAAACAACACTTTGATAGTTTGATATAACTTGAGAACGAATGCAAAAAACAGTCCACTCTCAGAACAGGCCGCTTGGACACTTTCAGAACAGCTCTGTTAATGACTGAAAACAGCTCTCGAAGAGATTGTCAAAAGAGACTCCGAAAACGAAACGTTGATCACTTTTGAGCAAAAGGCTGCACACACGCAATTCAAGTTGCTCTGATTGTCATTTAGAGTTACGTTATAGGATTATTCAACAACAAGTCAAAATGTGCTCGTGAAAGGCAGAAAACAACACTTTGATAGTTTGATATAACTTGAGAACGAATGCAAAAAACAGTCCACTCTAAGAACAGGCCGCTTGGACACTTTCAGAAAAGCTCTGTTAATGACTGAAAACAGCTCTCGAAGAGATTGTCAAAAGAGACTCTGAAAACGAAACGTTGATCACTTTTGAGCAAAAGGCTGCACACACGCAATTCAAGTTGCTCTGATTGTCATTTAGAGTTACATTATAGGATTATTCAACAACAAGTCAAAATGTGCTCGTGAAAGGCAGAAAACAACACTTTGATAGTTTGATATAACTTGAGAACGAATGCAAAAAACAGTCCACTCTAAGAACAGGCCGCTTGGACACTTTCAGAACAGCTCTGTTAATGACTGAAAACAGCTCTCGAAGAGATTGTCAAAAGAGACTCTGAAAACGAAACGTTGATCACTTTTGAGCAAAAGGCTGCACACACGCAATTCAAGTTGCTCTGATTGTCATTTAGAGTTACATTATAGGATTATTCAACAACAAGTCAAAATGTGCTCGTGAAAGGCAGAAAACAACACTTTGATAGTTTGATATAACTTGAGAACGAATGCAAAAAACAGTCCACTCTAAGAACAGGCCGCTTGGACACTTTCAGAACAGCTCTGTTAATGACTGAAAACAGCTCTCGAAGAGATTGTCAAAAGAGACTCTGAAAACGAAACGTTGATCACTTTTGAGCAAAAGGCTGCACACACGCAATTCAAGTTGCTCTGATTGTCATTTAGAGTTACATTATAGGATTATTCAACAACAAGTCAAAATGTGCTCGTGAAAGGCAGAAAACAACACTTTGATAGTTTGATATAACTTGAGAACGAATGCAAAAAACAGTCCACTCTCAGAACAGGCCGCTTGGACACTTTCAGAACAGCTCTGTTAATGACTGAAAACAGCTCTCGAAGAGATTGTCAAAAGAGACTCCGAAAACGAAACGTTGATCACTTTTGAGCAAAAGGCTGCACACACGCAATTCAAGTTGCTCTGATTGTCATTTAGAGTTACATTATAGGATTATTCAACAACAAGTCAAAATGTGCTCGTGAAAGGCAGAAAACAACACTTTGATAGTTTGATATAACTTGAGAACGAATGCAAAAAACAGTCCACTCTCAGAACAGGCCGCTTGGACACTTTCAGAACAGCTCTGTTAATGACTGAAAACAACTCTCGAAGAGATTGTCAAAAGAGACTCCGAAAACGAAACGTTGATCTCTTTTGAGCAAAAGGCTGCACACACGCAATTCAAGTTGCTCTGATTGTCATTTAGAGTTACATTATAGGATTATTCAACAACAAGTCAAAATGTGCTCGTGAAAGGCAGAAAACAACACTTTGATAGTTTGATATAACTTGAGAACGAATGCAAAAAACAGTCCACTCTAAGAACAGGCCGCTTGGACACTTTCAGAACAGCTCTGTTAATGACTGAAAACAGCTCTCGAAGAGATTGTCAAAAGAGACTCTGAAAACGAAACGTTGATCACTTTTGAGCAAAAGGCTGCACACACGCAATTCAAGTTGCTCTGATTGTCATTTAGAGTTACATTATAGGATTATTCAACAACAAGTCAAAATGTGCTCGTGAAAGGCAGAAAACAACACTTTGATAGTTTGATATAACTTGAGAACGAATGCAAAAAACAGTCCACTCTCAGAACAGGCCGCTTGGACACTTTCAGAACAGCTTTGTTAATGACTGAAAACAGCTCTCGAAGAGATTGTCAAAAGAGACTCCGAAAACGAAACGTTGATCACTTTTGAGCAAAAGGCTGCACACACGCAATTCAAGTTGCTCTGATTGTCATTTAGAGTTACATTATAGGATTATTCAACAACAAGTCAAAATGTGCTCGTGAAAGGCAGAAAACAACACTTTGATAGTTTGATATAACTTGAGAACGAATGCAAAAAACAGTCCACTCTCAGAACAGGCCGCTTGGACACTTTCAGAACAGCTCTGTTAATGACTGAAAACAGCTCTCGAAGAGATTGTCAAAAGAGACCCCGAAAACGAAACGTTGATCACTTTTGAGCAAAAGGCTGCACACACGCAATTCAAGTTGCTCTGATTGTCATTTAGAGTTACATTATAGGATTATTCAACAACAAGTCAAAATGTGCTCGTGAAAGGCAGAAAACAACACTTTGATAGTTTGATATAACTTGAGAACGAATGCAAAAAACAGTCCACTCTCAGAACAGGCCGCTTGGACACTTTCAGAACAGCTCTGTTAATGACTGAAAACAGCTCTCGAAGAGATTGTCAAAAGAGACTCCGAAAACGAAACGTTGATCACTTTTGAGCAAAAGGCTGCACACACGCAATTCAAGTTGCTCTGATTGTCATTTAGAGTTACATTATAGGATTATTCAACAACAAGTCAAAATGTGCTCGTGAAAGGCAGAAAACAACACTTTGATAGTTTGATATAACTTGAGAACGAATGCAAAAAACAGTCCACTCTAAGAACAGGCCGCTTGGACACTTTCAGAACAGCTCTGTTAATGACTGAAAACAGCTCTCGAAGAGATTGTCAAAAGAGACTCCGAAAACGAAACGTTGATCACTTTTGAGCAAAAGGCTGCACACACGCAATTCAAGTTGCTCTGATTGTCATTTAGAGTTACATTATAGGATTATTCAACAACAAGTCAAAATGTGCTCGTGAAAGGCAGAAAACAACACTTTGATAGTTTGATATAACTTGAGAACGAATGCAAAAAACAGTCCACTCTAAGAACAGGCCGCTTGGACACTTTCAGAACAGCTCTGTTAATGACTGAAAACAGCTCTCGAAGAGATTGTCAAAAGAGACTCTGAAAACGAAACGTTGATCACTTTTGAGCAAAAGGCTGCACACACGCAATTCAAGTTGCTCTGATTGTCATTTAGAGTTACATTATAGGATTATTCAACAACAAGTCAAAATGTGCTCGTGAAAGGCAGAAAACAACACTTTGATAGTTTGATATAACTTGAGAACGAATGCAAAAAACAGTCCACTCTCAGAACAGGCCGCTTGGACACTTTCAGAACAGCTCTGTTAATGACTGAAAACAGCTCTCGAAGAGATTGTCAAAAGAGACTCCGAAAACGAAACGTTGATCACTTTTGAGCAAAAGGCTGCACACACGCAATTCAAGTTGCTCTGATTGTCATTTAGAGTTACATTATAGGATTATTCAACAACAAGTCAAAATGTGCTCGTGAAAGGCAGAAAACAACACTTTGATAGTTTGATATAACTTGAGAACGAATGCAAAAAACAGTCCACTCTAAGAACAGGCCGCTTGGACACTTTCAGAACAGCTCTGTTAATGACTGAAAACAGCTCTCGAAGAGATTGTCAAAAGAGACTCTGAAAACGAAACGTTGATCACTTTTGAGCAAAAGGCTGCACACACGCAATTCAAGTTGCTCTGATTGTCATTTAGAGTTACATTATAGGATTATTCAACAACAAGTCAAAATGTGCTCGTGAAAGGCAGAAAACAACACTTTGATAGTTTGATATAACTTGAGAACGAATGCAAAAAACAGTCCACTCTAAGAACAGGCCGCTTGGACACTTTCAGAACAGCTCTGTTAATGACTGAAAACAGCTCTCGAAGAGATTGTCAAAAGAGACTCCGAAAACGAAACGTTGATCACTTTTGAGCAAAAGGCTGCACACACGCAATACAAGTTGCTCTGATTGTCATTTAGAGTAACATTATAGGATTATTCAACAACAAGTCAAAATGTGCTCGTGAAAGGCAGAAAACAACACTTTGATAGTTTGATATAACTTGAGAACGAATGCAAAAAACAGTCCACTCTCAGAACAGGCCGCTTGGACACTTTCAGAACAGCTCTGTTAATGACTGAAAACAGCTCTCGAAGAGATTGTCAAAAGAGACTCCGAAAATAAAACGTTGATCACTTATGAGCAAAAGGCTGCACACACGCAATTCAAGTTGCTCTGATTGTCATTTAGAGTTACATTATAGGATTATTCAACAACAAGTCAAAATGTGCTCGTGAAAGGCAGAAAACAACACTTTGATAGTTTGATATAACTTGAGAACGAATGCAAAAAACAGTCCACTCTAAGAACAGGCCGCTTGGACACTTTCAGAACAGCTCTGTTAATGACTGAAAACAGCTCTCGAAGAGATTGTCAAAAGAGACTCTGAAAACGAAACGTTGATTACTTTTGAGCAAAAGGCTGCACACACGCAATTCAAGTTGCTCTGATTGTCATTTAGAGTAACATTATAGGATTATTCAACAACAAGTCAAAATGTGCTCGTGAAAGGCAGAAAACAACACTTTGATAGTTTGATATAACTTGAGAACGAATGCAAAAAACAGTCCACTCTCAGAACAGGCCGCTTGGACACTTTCAGAACAGCTCTGTTAATGACTGAAAACAGCTCTCGAAGAGATTGTCAAAAGAGACTCCGAAAACGAAACGTTGATCACTTTTGAGCAAAAGGCTGCACACACGCAATTCAAGTTGCTCTGATTGTCATTTAGAGTTACATTATAGGATTATTCAACAACAAGTCAAAATGTGCTCGTGAAAGGCAGAAAACAACACTTTGATAGTTTGATATAACTTGAGAACGAATGCAAAAAACAGTCCACTCTAAAAACAGGCCGCTTGGACACTTTCAGAACAGCTCTGTTAATGACTGAAAACAGCTCTCGAAGAGATTGTCAAAAGAGACTCTGAAAACGAAACGTTGATCACTTTTGAGCAAAAGGCTGCACACACGCAATTCAAGTTGCTCTGATTGTCATTTAGAGTTACATTATAGGATTATTCAACAACAAGTCAAAATGTGCTCGTGAAAGGCAGAAAACAACACTTTGATAGTTTGATATAACTTGAGAACGAATGCAAAAAACAGTCCACTCTCAGAACAGGCCGCTTGGACACTTTCAGAACAGCTCTGTTAATGACTGAAAACAGCTCTCGAAGAGATTGTCAAAAGAGACTCCGAAAACGAAACGTTGATCACTTTTGAGCAAAAGGCTGCACACACGCAATTCAAGTTGCTCTGATTGTCATTTAGAGTTACATTATAGGATTATTCAACAACAAGTCAAAATGTGCTCGTGAAAGGCAGAAGACAACACTTTGATAGTTTGATATAACTTGAGAACGAATGCAAAAAACAGTCCACTCTAAGAACAGGCCGCTTGGACACTTTCAGAACAGCTCTGTTAATGACTGAAAACATCTCTCGAAGAGATTGTCAAAAGAGACTCTGAAAACGAAACGTTGATCACTTTTGAGCAAAAGGCTGCACACACGCAATTCAAGTTGCTCTGATTGTCATTTAGAGTTACATTATAGGATTATTCAACAACAAGTCAAAATGTGCTCGTGAAAGGCAGAAAACAACACTTTGATAGTTTGATATAACTTGAGAACGAATGCAAAAAACAGTCCACTCTAAGAACAGGCCGCTTGGACACTTTCAGAACAGCTCTGTTAATGACTGAAAACAGCT
Source organism: Nansenia antarctica (assembly GCF_963989245.1). NCBI lineage: Eukaryota > Metazoa > Chordata > Actinopteri > Argentiniformes > Microstomatidae > Nansenia > Nansenia antarctica. The sequence continues at coordinate 26,100,443 of NC_137685.1, read as the reverse complement.
CTCGAAGAGATTGTCAAAAGAGACTCCGAAAACGAAACGTTGATCACTTTTGAGCAAAAGGCTGCACACACGCAATACAAGTTGCTCTGATTGTCATTTAGAGTAACATTATAGGATTATTCAACAACAAGTCAAAATGTGCTCGTGAAAGGCAGAAAACAACACTTTGATAGTTTGATATAACTTGAGAACGAATGCAAAAAACAGTCCACTCTCAGAACAGGCCGCTTGGACACTTTCAGAACAGCTCTGTTAATGACTGAAAACAGCTCTCGAAGAGATTGTCAAAAGAGACTCCGAAAACGAAACGTTGATCACTTATGAGCAAAAGGCTGCACACACGCAATTCAAGTTGCTCTGATTGTCATTTAGAGTTACATTATAGGATTATTCAACAACAAGTCAAAATGTGCTCGTGAAAGGCAGAAAACAACACTTTGATAGTTTGATATAACTTGAGAACGAATGCAAAAAACAGTCCACTCTCAGAACAGGCCGCTTGGACACTTTCAGAACAGCTCTGTTAATGACTGAAAACAGCTCTCGAAGAGATTGTCAAAAGAGACTCTGAAAACGAAACGTTGATCACTTTTGAGCAAAAGGCTGCACACACGCAATTCAAGTTGCTCTGATTGTCATTTAGAGTTACGTTATAGGATTATTCAACAACAAGTCAAAATGTGCTCGTGAAAGGCAGAAAACAACACTTTGATAGTTTGATATAACTTGAGAACGAATGCAAAAAACAGTCCACTCTAAGAACAGGCCGCTTGGACACTTTCAGAAAAGCTCTGTTAATGACTGAAAACAGCTCTCGAAGAGATTGTCAAAAGAGACTCTGAAAACGAAACGTTGATCACTTTTGAGCAAAAGGCTGCACACACGCAATTCAAGTTGCTCTGATTGTCATTTAGAGTTACATTATAGGATTATTCAACAACAAGTCAAAATGTGCTCGTGAAAGGCAGAAAACAACACTTTGATAGTTTGATATAACTTGAGAACGAATGCAAAAAACAGTCCACTCTAAGAACAGGCCGCTTGGACACTTTCAGAACAGCTCTGTTAATGACTGAAAACAGCTCTCGAAGAGATTGTCAAAAGAGACTCCGAAAACGAAACGTTGATCACTTTTGAGCAAAAGGCTGCACACACGCAATTCAAGTTGCTCTGATTGTCATTTAGAGTTACATTATAGGATTATTCAACAACAAGTCAAAATGTGCTCGTGAAAGGCAGAAAACAACACTTTGATAGTTTGATATAACTTGAGAACGAATGCAAAAAACAGTCCACTCTAAGAACAGGCCGCTTGGACACTTTCAGAACAGCTCTGTTAATGACTGAAAACAGCTCTCGAAGAGATTGTCAAAAGAGACTCCGAAAACGAAACGTTGATCACTTTTGAGCAAAAGGCTGCACACACGCAATACAAGTTGCTCTGATTGTCATTTAGAGTAACATTATAGGATTATTCAACAACAAGTCAAAATGTGCTCGTGAAAGGCAGAAAACAACAATTTGATAGTTTGATATAACTTGAGAACGAATGCAAAAAACAGTCCACTCTCAGAACAGGCCGCTTGGACACTTTCAGAACAGCTCTGTTAATGACTGAAAACAGCTCTCGAAGAGATTGTCAAAAGAGACTCCGAAAACGAAACGTTGATCACTTATGAGCAAAAGGCTGCACACACGCAATTCAAGTTGCTCTGATTGTCATTTAGAGTTACATTATAGGATTATTCAACAACAAGTCAAAATGTGCTCGTGAAAGGCAGAAAACAACACTTTGATAGTTTGATATAACTTGAGAACGAATGCAAAAAACAGTCCACTCTAAGAACAGGCCGCTTGGACACTTTCAGAACAGCTCTGTTAATGACTGAAAACAGCTCTCGAAGAGATTGTCAAAAGAGACTCTGAAAACGAAACGTTGATTACTTTTGAGCAAAAGGCTGCACACACGCAATTCAAGTTGCTCTGATTGTCATTTAGAGTAACATTATAGGATTATTCAACAACAAGTCAAAATGTGCTCGTGAAAGGCAGAAAACAACACTTTGATAGTTTGATATAACTTGAGAACGAATGCAAAAAACAGTCCACTCTCAGAACAGGCCGCTTGGACACTTTCAGAACAGCTCTGTTAATGACTGAAAACAGCTCTCGAAGAGATTGTCAAAAGAGACTCCGAAAACGAAACGTTGATCACTTTTGAGCAAAAGGCTGCACACACGCAATTCAAGTTGCTCTGATTGTCATTTAGAGTTACATTATAGGATTATTCAACAACAAGTCAAAATGTGCTCGTGAAAGGCAGAAAACAACACTTTGATAGTTTGATATAACTTGAGAACGAATGCAAAAAACAGTCCACTCTAAAAACAGGCCGCTTGGACACTTTCAGAACAGCTCTGTTAATGACTGAAAACAGCTCTCGAAGAGATTGTCAAAAGAGACTCTGAAAACGAAACGTTGATCACTTTTGAGCAAAAGGCTGCACACACGCAATTCAAGTTGCTCTGATTGTCATTTAGAGTTACATTATAGGATTATTCAACAACAAGTCAAAATGTGCTCGTGAAAGGCAGAAAACAACACTTTGATAGTTTGATATAACTTGAGAACGAATGCAAAAAACAGTCCACTCTCAGAACAGGCCGCTTGGACACTTTCAGAACAGCTCTGTTAATGACTGAAAACAGCTCTCGAAGAGATTGTCAAAAGAGACTCCGAAAACGAAACGTTGATCACTTTTGAGCAAAAGGCTGCACACACGCAATACAAGTTGCTCTGATTGTCATTTAGAGTAACATTATAGGATTATTCAACAACAAGTCAAAATGTGCTCGTGAAAGGCAGAAAACAACACTTTGATAGTTTGATATAACTTGAGAACGAATGCAAAAAACAGTCCACTCTCAGAACAGGCCGCTTGGACACTTTCAGAACAGCTCTGTTAATGACTGAAAACAGCTCTCGAAGAGATTGTCAAAAGAGACTCCGAAAACGAAACGTTGATCACTTATGAGCAAAAGGCTGCACACACGCAATTCAAGTTGCTCTGATTGTCATTTAGAGTTACATTATAGGATTATTCAACAACAAGTCAAAATGTGCTCGTGAAAGGCAGAAAACAACACTTTGATAGTTTGATATAACTTGAGAACGAATGCAAAAAACAGTCCACTCTCAGAACAGGCCGCTTGGACACTTTCAGAACAGCTCTGTTAATGACTGAAAACAGCTCTCGAAGAGATTGTCAAAAGAGACTCCGAAAACGAAACGTTGATCACTTTTGAGCAAAAGGCTGCACACACGCAATTCAAGTTGCTCTGATTGTCATTTAGAGTTACGTTATAGGATTATTCAACAACAAGTCAAAATGTGCTCGTGAAAGGCAGAAAACAACACTTTGATAGTTTGATATAACTTGAGAACGAATGCAAAAAACAGTCCACTCTAAGAACAGGCCGCTTGGACACTTTCAGAAAAGCTCTGTTAATGACTGAAAACAGCTCTCGAAGAGATTGTCAAAAGAGACTCTGAAAACGAAACGTTGATCACTTTTGAGCAAAAGGCTGCACACACGCAATTCAAGTTGCTCTGATTGTCATTTAGAGTTACATTATAGGATTATTCAACAACAAGTCAAAATGTGCTCGTGAAAGGCAGAAAACAACACTTTGATAGTTTGATATAACTTGAGAACGAATGCAAAAAACAGTCCACTCTAAGAACAGGCCGCTTGGACACTTTCAGAACAGCTCTGTTAATGACTGAAAACAGCTCTCGAAGAGATTGTCAAAAGAGACTCTGAAAACGAAACGTTGATCACTTTTGAGCAAAAGGCTGCACACACGCAATTCAAGTTGCTCTGATTGTCATTTAGAGTTACATTATAGGATTATTCAACAACAAGTCAAAATGTGCTCGTGAAAGGCAGAAAACAACACTTTGATAGTTTGATATAACTTGAGAACGAATGCAAAAAACAGTCCACTCTAAGAACAGGCCGCTTGGACACTTTCAGAACAGCTCTGTTAATGACTGAAAACAGCTCTCGAAGAGATTGTCAAAAGAGACTCCGAAAACGAAACGTTGATCACTTTTGAGCAAAAGGCTGCACACACGCAATTCAAGTTGCTCTGATTGTCATTTAGAGTTACATTATAGGATTATTCAACAACAAGTCAAAATGTGCTCGTGAAAGGCAGAAAACAACACTTTGATAGTTTGATATAACTTGAGAACGAATGCAAAAAACAGTCCACTCTCAGAACAGGCCGCTTGGACACTTTCAGAACAGCTCTGTTAATGACTGAAAACAGCTCTCGAAGAGATTGTCAAAAGAGACTCCGAAAACGAAACGTTGATCACTTTTGAGCAAAAGGCTGCACACACGCAATTCAAGTTGCTCTGATTGTCATTTAGAGTTACATTATAGGAGCATTCAGCAACAAGTCAAAATGTGCTCCAGAAAAGCAGAAAACAACACTGATAGAACTTGAGAACGAATGCAAAAACAGTCCACTCTCAGAACAGGCCGCTTGGACACTTTCAGAACAGCTCTGTTAATGACTGAAAACAGCTCTCGAAGAGATTGTCAAAAGAGACTCTGAAAACGAAACGTTGATTACTTTTGAGCAAAAGGCTGCACACACGCAATTCAAGTTGCTCTGATTGTCATTTAGAGTAACATTATAGGATTATTCAACAACAAGTCAAAATGTGCTCGTGAAAGGCAGAAAACAACACTTTGATAGTTTGATTTAACTTGAGAACGAATGCAAAAAACAGTCCACTCTAAGAACAGGCCGCTTGGACACTTTCAGAACAGCTCCATTAATGACTGAAAACAGCTCTCGAAGTGATTGTCAAAAGAGACTCTGAAAACGAAACGTTGATTACTTTTGAGCAAAAGGCTGCACACACGCAATTCAAGTTGCTCTGATTGTCATTTAGAGTAACATTATAGGATTATTCAACAACAAGTCAAAATGTGCTCGTGAAAGGCAGAAAACAACACTTTGATAGTTTGATATAACTTGAGAACGAATGCAAAAAACAGTCCACTCTAAGAACAGGCCGCTTGGACACTTTCAGAACAGCTCTGTTAATGACTGAAAACAGCTCTCGAAGAGATTGTCAAAAGAGACTCTGAAAACGAAACGTTGATCACTTTTGAGCAAAAAGCTGCACACACGCAATTCAAGTTGCTCTGGTTGTCATTTAGAGTTACATTATAGGATTATTCAACAACAAGTCAAAATGTGCTCGTGAAAGGCAGAAAACAACACTTTGATAGTTTGATATAACTTGAGAACGAATGCAAAAAACAGTCCACTCTCAGAACAGGCCGCTTGGACACTTTCAGAACAGCTCTGTTAATGACTGAAAACAGCTCTCGAAGAGATTGTCAAAAGAGACTCCGAAAACGAAACGTTGATCACTTTTGAGCAAAAGGCTGCACACACGCAATTCAAGTTGCTCTGATTGTCATTTAGAGTTACATTATAGGATTATTCAACAACAAGTCAAAATGTGCTCGTGAAAGGCAGAAAACAACACTTTGATAGTTTGATATAACTTGAGAACGAATGCAAAAAACAGTCCACTCTCAGAACAGGCCGCTTGGACACTTTCAGAACAGCTCTGTTAATGACTGAAAACAGCTCTCGAAGAGATTGTCAAAAGAGACTCCGAAAACGAAACGTTGATCACTTTTGAGCAAAAGGCTGCACACACGCAATTCAAGTTGCTCTGATTGTCATTTAGAGTTACATTATAGGATTATTCAACAACAAGTCAAAATGTGCTCGTGAAAGGCAGAAAACAACACTTAGTTTGATATAACTTGAGAACGAATGCAAAAAACAGTCCACTCTAAGAACAGGCCGCTTGGACACTTTCAGAACAGCTCTGTTAATGACTGAAAACAGCTCTCGAAGAGATTGTCAAAAGAGACTCTGAAAACGAAACGTTGATCACTTTTGAGCAAAAGGCTGCACACACGCAATTCAAGTTGCTCTGATTGTCATTTAGAGTTACATTATAGGATTATTCAACAACAAGTCAAAATGTGCTCGTGAAAGGCAGAAAACAACACTTTGATAGTTTGATATAACTTGAGAACGAATGCAAAAAACAGTCCACTCTCAGAACAGGCCGCTTGGACACTTTCAGAACAGCTCTGTTAATGACTGAAAACAGCTCTCGAAGAGATTGTCAAAAGAGACTCCGAAAACGAAACGTTGATCACTTTTGAGCAAAAGGCTGCACACACGCAATTCAAGTTGCTCTGATTGTCATTTAGAGTTACATTATAGGATTATTCAACAACAAGTCAAAATGTGCTCGTGAAAGGCAGAAAACAACACTTTGATAGTTTGATATAACTTGAGAACGAATGCAAAAAACAGTCCACTCTAAGAACAGGCCGCTTGGACACTTTCAGAACAGCTCTGTTAATGACTGAAAACAGCTCTCGAAGAGATTGTCAAAAGAGACTCTGAAAACGAAACGTTGATCACTTTTGAGCAAAAGGCTGCACACACGCAATTCAAGTTGCTCTGATTGTCATTTAGAGTTACATTATAGGATTATTCAACAACAAGTCAAAATGTGCTCGTGAAAGGCAGAAAACAACACTTTGATAGTTTGATATAACTTGAGAACGAATGCAAAAAACAGTCCACTCTCAGAACAGGCCGCTTGGACACTTTCAGAACAGCTCTGTTAATGACTGAAAACAGCTCTCGAAGAGATTGTCAAAAGAGACTCCGAAAACGAAACGTTGATCACTTTTGAGCAAAAGGCTGCACACACGCAATTCAAGTTGCTCTGATTGTCATTTAGAGTTACATTATAGGATTATTCAACAACAAGTCAAAATGTGCTCGTGAAAGGCAGAAAACAACACTTTGATAGTTTGATATAACTTGAGAACGAATGCAAAAAACAGTCCACTCTAAGAACAGGCCGCTTGGACACTTTCAGAACAGCTCTGTTAATGACTGAAAACAGCTCTCGAAGAGATTGTCAAAAGAGACTCCGAAAACGAAACGTTGATCACTTTTGAGCAAAAGGCTGCACACACGCAATTCAAGTTGCTCTGATTGTCATTTAGAGTTACATTATAGGAGCATTCAGCAACAAGTCAAAATGTGCTCCAGAAAAGCAGAAAACAACACTGATAGAACTTGAGAACGAATGCAAAAACAGTCCACTCTCAGAACAGGCCGCTTGGACACTTTCAGAACAGCTCTGTTAATGACTGAAAACAGCTCTCGAAGAGATTGTCAAAAGAGACTCCGAAAACGAAACGTTGATCACTTTTGAGCAAAAGGCTGCACACACGCAATTCAAGTTGCTCTGATTGTCATTTAGAGTTACGTTATAGGATTATTCAACAACAAGTCAAAATGTGCTCGTGAAAGGCAGAAAACAACACTTTGATAGTTTGATATAACTTGAGAACGAATGCAAAAAACAGTCCACTCTAAGAACAGGCCGCTTGGACACTTTCAGAAAAGCTCTGTTAATGACTGAAAACAGCTCTCGAAGAGATTGTCAAAAGAGACTCTGAAAACGAAACGTTGATCACTTTTGAGCAAAAGGCTGCACACACGCAATTCAAGTTGCTCTGATTGTCATTTAGAGTTACATTATAGGATTATTCAACAACAAGTCAAAATGTGCTCGTGAAAGGCAGAAAACAACACTTTGATAGTTTGATATAACTTGAGAACGAATGCAAAAAACAGTCCACTCTAAGAACAGGCCGCTTGGACACTTTCAGAACAGCTCTGTTAATGACTGAAAACAGCTCTCGAAGAGATTGTCAAAAGAGACTCTGAAAACGAAACGTTGATCACTTTTGAGCAAAAGGCTGCACACACGCAATTCAAGTTGCTCTGATTGTCATTTAGAGTTACATTATAGGATTATTCAACAACAAGTCAAAATGTGCTCGTGAAAGGCAGAAAACAACACTTTGACAGTTTGATATAACTTGAGAACGAATGCAAAAAACAGTCCACTCTAAGAACAGGCCGCTTGGACACTTTCAGAACAGCTCTGTTAATGACTGAAAACAGCTCTCGAAGAGATTGTCAAAAGAGACTCCGAAAACGAAACGTTGATCACTTTTGAGCAAAAGGCTGCACACACGCAATTCAAGTTGCTCTGATTGTCATTTAGAGTTACATTATAGGATTATTCAACAACAAGTCAAAATGTGCTCGTGAAAGGCAGAAAACAACACTTTGATAGTTTGATATAACTTGAGAACGAATGCAAAAAACAGTCCACTCTCAGAACAGGCCGCTTGGACACTTTCAGAACAGCTCTGTTAATGACTGAAACCAGCTCTCGAAGAGATTGTCAAAAGAGACTCCGAAAACGAAACGTTGATCACTTTTGAGCAAAAGGCTGCACACACGCAATTCAAGTTGCTCTGATTGTCATTTAGAGTTACATTATAGGATTATTCAACAACAAGTCAAAATGTGCTCGTGAAAGGCAGAAAACAACACTTTGATAGTTTGATATAACTTGAGAACGAATGCAAAAAACAGTCCACTCTCAGAACAGGCCGCTTGGACACTTTCAGAACAGCTCTGTTAATGACTGAAAACAGCTCTCGAAGAGATTGTCAAAAGAGACTCCGAAAACGAAACGTTGATCACTTTTGAGCAAAAGGCTGCACACACGCAATTCAAGTTGCTCTGATTGTCATTTAGAGTTACATTATAGGATTATTCAACAACAAGTCAAAATGTGCTCGTGAAAGGCAGAAAACAACACTTTGATAGTTTGATATAACTTGAGAACGAATGCAAAAAACAGTCCACTCTAAGAACAGGCCGCTTGGACACTTTCAGAACAGCTCTGTTAATGACTGAAAACAGCTCTCGAAGAGATTGTCAAAAGAGACTCTGAAAACGAAACGTTGATCACTTTTGAGCAAAAGGCTGCACACACGCAATTCAAGTTGCTCTGATTGTCATTTAGAGTTACATTATAGGATTATTCAACAACAAGTCAAAATGTGCTCGTGAAAGGCAGAAAACAACACTTTGATAGTTTGATATAACTTGAGAACGAATGCAAAAAACAGTCCACTCTCAGAACAGGCCGCTTGGACACTTTCAGAACAGCTCTGTTAATGACTGAAAACAGCTCTCGAAGAGATTGTCAAAAGAGACTCTGAAAACGAAACGTTGATCACTTTTGAGCAAAAGGCTGCACACACGCAATTCAAGTTGCTCTGATTGTCATTTAGAGTTACATTATAGGATTATTCAACAACAAGTCAAAATGTGCTCGTGAAAGGCAGAAAATAACACTTTGATAGTTTGATATAACTTGAGAACGAATGCAAAAAACAGTCCACTCTAAGAACAGGCCGCTTGGACACTTTCAGAACAGCTCTGTTAATGACTGAAAACAGCTCTCGAAGAGATTGTCAAAAGAGACTCCGAAAACGAAACGTTGATCACTTTTGAGCAAAAGGCTGCACACACGCAATTCAAGTTGCTCTGATTGTCATTTAGAGTTACATTATAGGAGCATTCAGCAACAAGTCAAAATGTGCTCCAGAAAAGCAGAAAACAACACTGATAGAACTTGAGAACGAATGCAAAAACAGTCCACTCTCAGAACAGGCCGCTTGGACACTTTCAGAACAGCTCTGTTAATGACTGAAAACAGCTCTCGAAGAGATTGTCAAAAGAGACTCTGAAAACGAAACGTTGATTACTTTTGAGCAAAAGGCTGCACACACGCAATTCAAGTTGCTCTGATTGTCATTTAGAGTAACATTATAGGATTATTCAACAACAAGTCAAAATGTGCTCGTGAAAGGCAGAAAACAACACTTTGATAGTTTGATTTAACTTGAGAACGAATGCAAAAAACAGTCCACTCTAAGAACAGGCCGCTTGGACACTTTCAGAACAGCTCCATTAATGACTGAAAACAGCTCTCGAAGTGATTGTCAAAAGAGACTCTGAAAACGAAACGTTGATTACTTTTGAGCAAAAGGCTGCACACACGCAATTCAAGTTGCTCTGATTGTCATTTAGAGTAACATTATAGGATTATTCAACAACAAGTCAAAATGTGCTCGTGAAAGGCAGAAAACAACACTTTGATAGTTTGATATAACTTGAGAACGAATGCAAAAAACAGTCCACTCTAAGAACAGGCCGCTTGGACACTTTCAGAACAGCTCTGTTAATGACTGAAAACAGCTCTCGAAGAGATTGTCAAAAGAGACTCTGAAAACGAAACGTTGATCACTTTTGAGCAAAAAGCTGCACACACGCAATTCAAGTTGCTCTGGTTGTCATTTAGAGTTACATTATAGGATTATTCAACAACAAGTCAAAATGTGCTCGTGAAAGGCAGAAAACAACACTTTGATAGTTTGATATAACTTGAGAACGAATGCAAAAAACAGTCCACTCTCAGAACAGGCCGCTTGGACACTTTCAGAACAGCTCTGTTAATGACTGAAAACAGCTCTCGAAGAGATTGTCAAAAGAGACTCCGAAAACGAAACGTTGATCACTTTTGAGCAAAAGGCTGCACACACGCAATTCAAGTTGCTCTGATTGTCATTTAGAGTTACATTATAGGATTATTCAACAACAAGTCAAAATGTGCTCGTGAAAGGCAGAAAACAACACTTTGATAGTTTGATATAACTTGAGAACGAATGCAAAAAACAGTCCACTCTCAGAACAGGCCGCTTGGACACTTTCAGAACAGCTCTGTTAATGACTGAAAACAGCTCTCGAAGAGATTGTCAAAAGAGACTCCGAAAACGAAACGTTGATCACTTTTGAGCAAAAGGCTGCACACACGCAATTCAAGTTGCTCTGATTGTCATTTAGAGTTACATTATAGGATTATTCAACAACAAGTCAAAATGTGCTCGTGAAAGGCAGAAAACAACACTTAGTTTGATATAACTTGAGAACGAATGCAAAAAACAGTCCACTCTAAGAACAGGCCGCTTGGACACTTTCAGAACAGCTCTGTTAATGACTGAAAACAGCTCTCGAAGAGATTGTCAAAAGAGACTCTGAAAACGAAACGTTGATCACTTTTGAGCAAAAGGCTGCACACACGCAATTCAAGTTGCTCTGATTGTCATTTAGAGTTACATTATAGGATTATTCAACAACAAGTCAAAATGTGCTCGTGAAAGGCAGAAAACAACACTTTGATAGTTTGATATAACTTGAGAACGAATGCAAAAAACAGTCCACTCTCAGAACAGGCCGCTTGGACACTTTCAGAACAGCTCTGTTAATGACTGAAAACAGCTCTCGAAGAGATTGTCAAAAGAGACTCCGAAAACGAAACGTTGATCACTTTTGAGCAAAAGGCTGCACACACGCAATTCAAGTTGCTCTGATTGTCATTTAGAGTTACATTATAGGATTATTCAACAACAAGTCAAAATGTGCTCGTGAAAGGCAGAAAACAACACTTTGATAGTTTGATATAACTTGAGAACGAATGCAAAAAACAGTCCACTCTAAGAACAGGCCGCTTGGACACTTTCAGAACAGCTCTGTTAATGACTGAAAACAGCTCTCGAAGAGATTGTCAAAAGAGACTCTGAAAACGAAACGTTGATCACTTTTGAGCAAAAGGCTGCACACACGCAATTCAAGTTGCTCTGATTGTCATTTAGAGTTACATTATAGGATTATTCAACAACAAGTCAAAATGTGCTCGTGAAAGGCAGAAAACAACACTTTGATAGTTTGATATAACTTGAGAACGAATGCAAAAAACAGTCCACTCTCAGAACAGGCCGCTTGGACACTTTCAGAACAGCTCTGTTAATGACTGAAAACAGCTCTCGAAGAGATTGTCAAAAGAGACTCCGAAAACGAAACGTTGATCACTTTTGAGCAAAAGGCTGCACACACGCAATTCAAGTTGCTCTGATTGTCATTTAGAGTTACATTATAGGATTATTCAACAACAAGTCAAAATGTGCTCGTGAAAGGCAGAAAACAACACTTTGATAGTTTGATATAACTTGAGAACGAATGCAAAAAACAGTCCACTCTAAGAACAGGCCGCTTGGACACTTTCAGAACAGCTCTGTTAATGACTGAAAACAGCTCTCGAAGAGATTGTCAAAAGAGACTCCGAAAACGAAACGTTGATCACTTTTGAGCAAAAGGCTGCACACACGCAATTCAAGTTGCTCTGATTGTCATTTAGAGTTACATTATAGGAGCATTCAGCAACAAGTCAAAATGTGCTCCAGAAAAGCAGAAAACAACACTGATAGAACTTGAGAACGAATGCAAAAACAGTCCACTCTCAGAACAGGCCGCTTGGACACTTTCAGAACAGCTCTGTTAATGACTGAAAACAGCTCTCGAAGAGATTGTCAAAAGAGACTCCGAAAACGAAACGTTGATCACTTTTGAGCAAAAGGCTGCACACACGCAATTCAAGTTGCTCTGATTGTCATTTAGAGTTACATTATAGGATTATTCAACAACAAGTCAAAATGTGCTCGTGAAAGGCAGAAAACAACACTTTGATAGTTTGATATAACTTGAGAACGAATGCAAAAAACAGTCCACTCTAAGAACAGGCCGCTTGGACACTTTCAGAACAGCTCTGTTAATGACTGAAAACAGCTCTCGAAGAGATTGTCAAAAGAGACTCTGAAAACGAAACGTTGATCACTTTTGAGCAAAAGGCAGCACACACGCAATTCAAGTTGCTCTGATTGTCATTTAGAGTTACATTATAGGATTATTCAACAACAAGTCAAAATGTGCTCGTGAAAGGCAGAAAACAACACTTTGATAGTTTGATATAACTTGAGAACGAATGCAAAAAACAGTCCACTCTCAGAACAGGCCGCTTGGACACTTTCAGAACAGCTCTGTTAATGACTGAAAACAGCTCTCGAAGAGATTGTCAAAAGAGACTCCGAAAACGAAACGTTGATCACTTTTGAGCAAAAGGCTGCACACACGCAATTCAAGTTGCTCTGATTGTCATTTAGAGTTACATTATAGGATTATTCAACAACAAGTCAAAATGTGCTCGTGAAAGGCAGAAAACAACACTTAGTTTGATATAACTTGAGAACGAATGCAAAAAACAGTCCACTCTAAGAACAGGCCGCTTGGACACTTTCAGAACAGCTCTGTTAATGACTGAAAACAGCTCTCGAAGAGATTGTCAAAAGAGACTCTGAAAACGAAACGTTGATCACTTTTGAGCAAAAGGCTGCACACACGCAATTCAAGTTGCTCTGATTGTCATTTAGAGTTACATTATAGGATTATTCAACAACAAGTCAAAATGTGCTCGTGAAAGGCAGAAAACAACACTTTGATAGTTTGATATAACTTGAGAACGAATGCAAAAAACAGTCCACTCTAAGAACAGGCCGCTTGGACACTTTCAGAACAGCTCTGTTAATGACTGAAAACAGCTCTCGAAGAGATTGTCAAAAGAGACTGAAAACGAAACGTTGATCACTTTTGAGCAAAAGGCTGCACACACGCAATTCAAGTTGCTCTGATTGTCATTTAGAGTTACATTATAGGATTATTCAACAACAAGTCAAAATGTGCTCGTGAAAGGCAGAAAACAACACTTTGATAGTTTGATATAACTTGAGAACGAATGCAAAAAACAGTCCACTCTCAGAACAGGCCGCTTGGACACTTTCAGAACAGCTCTGTTAATGACTGAAAACAGCTCTCGAAGAGATTGTCAAAAGAGACTCCGAAAACGAAACGTTGATCACTTTTGAGCAAAAGGCTGCACACACGCAATTCAAGTTGCTCTGATTGTCATTTAGAGTTACATTATAGGATTATTCAACAACAAGTCAAAATGTGCTCGTGAAAGGCAGAAAACAACACTTTGATAGTTTGATATAACTTGAGAACGAATGCAAAAAACAGTCCACTCTAAGAACAGGCCGCTTGGACACTTTCAGAACAGCTCTGTTAATGACTGAAAACAGCTCTCGAAGAGATTGTCAAAAGAGACTCCGAAAACGAAACGTTGATCACTTTTGAGCAAAAGGCTGCACACACGCAATTCAAGTTGCTCTGATTGTCATTTAGAGTTACATTATAGGAGCATTCAGCAACAAGTCAAAATGTGCTCCAGAAAAGCAGAAAACAACACTGATAGAACTTGAGAACGAATGCAAAAACAGTCCACTCTCAGAACAGGCCGCTTGGACACTTTCAGAACAGCTCTGTTAATGACTGAAAACAGCTCTCGAAGAGATTGTCAAAAGAGACTCCGAAAACGAAACGTTGATCACTTTTGAGCAAAAGGCTGCACACACGCAATTCAAGTTGCTCTGATTGTCATTTAGAGTTACATTATAGGATTATTCAACAACAAGTCAAAATGTGCTCGTGAAAGGCAGAAAACAACACTTTGATAGTTTGATATAACTTGAGAACGAATGCAAAAAACAGTCCACTCTAAGAACAGGCCGCTTGGACACTTTCAGAACAGCTCTGTTAATGACTGAAAACAGCTCTCGAAGAGATTGTCAAAAGAGACTCTGAAAACGAAACGTTGATCACTTTTGAGCAAAAGGCAGCACACACGCAATTCAAGTTGCTCTGATTGTCATTTAGAGTTACATTATAGGATTATTCAACAACAAGTCAAAATGTGCTCGTGAAAGGCAGAAAACAACACTTTGATAGTTTGATATAACTTGAGAACGAATGCAAAAAACAGTCCACTCTAAGAATAGGCCGCTTGGACACTTTCAGAACAGCTCTGTTAATGACTGAAAACAGCTCTCGAAGAGATTGTCAAAAGAGACTCCGAAAACGAAACGTTGATCACTTTTGAGCAAAAGGCTGCACACACGCAATTCAAGTTGCTCTGATTGTCATTTAGAGTTACATTATAGGATTATTCAACAACAAGTCAAAATGTGCTCGTGAAAGGCAGAAAACAACACTTTGATAGTTTGATATAACTTGAGAACGAATGCAAAAAACAGTCCACTCTCAGAACAGGCCGCTTGGACACTTTCAGAACAGCTCTGTTAATGACTGAAAACAGCTCTCGAAGAGATTGTCAAAAGAGACTCCGAAAACGAAACGTTGATCACTTTTGAGCAAAAGGCTGCACACACGCAATTCAAGTTGCTCTGATTGTCATTTAGAGTTACATTATAGGATTATTCAACAACAAGTCAAAATGTGCTCGTGAAAGGCAGAAAACAACACTTTGATAGTTTGATATAACTTGAGAACGAATGCAAAAAACAGTCCACTCTCAGAACAGGCCGCTTGGACACTTTCAGAACAGCTCTGTTAATGACTGAAAACAGCTCTCGAAGAGATTGTCAAAAGAGACTCCGAAAACGAAACGTTGATCACTTTTGAGCAAAAGGCTGCACACACGCAATTCAAGTTGCTCTGATTGTCATTTAGAGTTACATTATAGGATTATTCAACAACAAGTCAAAATGTGCTCGTGAAAGGCAGAAAACAACACTTAGTTTGATATAACTTGAGAACGAATGCAAAAAACAGTCCACTCTAAGAACAGGCCGCTTGGACACTTTCAGAACAGCTCTGTTAATGACTGAAAACAGCTCTCGAAGAGATTGTCAAAAGAGACTCTGAAAACGAAACGTTGATCACTTTTGAGCAAAAGGCTGCACACACGCAATTCAAGTTGCTCTGATTGTCATTTAGAGTTACATTATAGGATTATTCAACAACAAGTCAAAATGTGCTCGTGAAAGGCAGAAAACAACACTTTGATAGTTTGATATAACTTGAGAACGAATGCAAAAAACAGTCCACTCTAAGAACAGGCCGCTTGGACACTTTCAGAACAGCTCAGTTAATGACTGAAAACAGCTCTCGAAGAGATTGTCAAAAGAGACTCCGAAAACGAAACGTTGATCACTTTTGAGCAAAAGGCTGCACACACGCAATTCAAGTTGCTCTGATTGTCATTTAGAGTTACATTATAGGATTATTCAACAACAAGTCAAAATGTGCTCGTGAAAGGCAGAAAACAACACTTTGATAGTTTGATATAACTTGAGAACGAATGCAAAAAACAGTCCACTCTAAGAACAGGCCGCTTGGACACTTTCAGAACAGCTCTGTTAATGACTGAAAACAGCTCTCGAAGAGATTGTCAAAAGAGACTCCGAAAACGAAACGTTGATCACTTTTGAGCAAAAGGCTGCACACACGCAATTCAAGTTGCTCTGATTGTCATTTAGAGTTACATTATAGGAGCATTCAGCAACAAGTCAAAATGTGCTCCAGAAAAGCAGAAAACAACACTGATAGAACTTGAGAACGAATGCAAAAACAGTCCACTCTCAGAACAGGCCGCTTGGACACTTTCAGAACAGCTCTGTTAATGACTGAAAACAGCTCTCGAAGAGATTGTCAAAAGAGACTCCGAAAACGAAACGTTGATCACTTTTGAGCAAAAGGCTGCACACACGCAATTCAAGTTGCTCTGATTGTCATTTAGAGTTACATTATAGGATTATTCAACAACAAGTCAAAATGTGCTCGTGAAAGGCAGAAAACAACACTTTGATAGTTTGATATAACTTGAGAACGAATGCAAAAAACAGTCCACTCTAAGAACAGGCCGCTTGGACACTTTCAGAACAGCTCTGTTAATGACTGAAAACAGCTCTCGAAGAGATTGTCAAAAGAGACTCTGAAAACGAAACGTTGATCACTTTTGAGCAAAAGGCAGCACACACGCAATTCAAGTTGCTCTGATTGTCATTTAGAGTTACATTATAGGATTATTCAACAACAAGTCAAAATGTGCTCGTGAAAGGCAGAAAACAACACTTTGATAGTTTGATATAACTTGAGAACGAATGCAAAAAACAGTCCACTCTAAGAACAGGCCGCTTGGACACTTTCAGAACAGCTCTGTTAATGACTGAAAACAGCTCTCGAAGAGATTGTCAAAAGAGACTCCGAAAACGAAACGTTGATCACTTTTGAGCAAAAGGCTGCACACACGCAATTCAAGTTGCTCTGATTGTCATTTAGAGTTACATTATAGGATTATTCAACAACAAGTCAAAATGTGCTCGTGAAAGGCAGAAAACAACACTTTGATAGTTTGATATAACTTGAGAACGAATGCAAAAAACAGTCCACTCTCAGAACAGGCCGCTTGGACACTTTCAGAACAGCTCTGTTAATGACTGAAAACAGCTCTCGAAGAGATTGTCAAAAGAGACTCCGAAAACGAAACGTTGATCACTTTTGAGCAAAAGGCTGCACACACGCAATTCAAGTTGCTCTGATTGTCATTTAGAGTTACATTATAGGATTATTCAACAACAAGTCAAAATGTGCTCGTGAAAGGCAGAAAACAACACTTTGATAGTTTGATATAACTTGAGAACGAATGCAAAAAACAGTCCACTCTCAGAACAGGCCGCTTGGACACTTTCAGAACAGCTCTGTTAATGACTGAAAACAGCTCTCGAAGAGATTGTCAAAAGAGACTCCGAAAACGAAACGTTGATCACTTTTGAGCAAAAGGCTGCACACACGCAATTCAAGTTGCTCTGATTGTCATTTAGAGTTACATTATAGGATTATTCAACAACAAGTCAAAATGTGCTCGTGAAAGGCAGAAAACAACACTTAGTTTGATATAACTTGAGAACGAATGCAAAAAACAGTCCACTCTAAGAACAGGCCGCTTGGACACTTTCAGAACAGCTCTGTTAATGACTGAAAACAGCTCTCGAAGAGATTGTCAAAAGAGACTCTGAAAACGAAACGTTGATCACTTTTGAGCAAAAGGCTGCACACACGCAATTCAAGTTGCTCTGATTGTCATTTAGAGTTACATTATAGGATTATTCAACAACAAGTCAAAATGTGCTCGTGAAAGGCAGAAAACAACACTTTGATAGTTTGATATAACTTGAGAACGAATGCAAAAAACAGTCCACTCTCAGAACAGGCCGCTTGGACACTTTCAGAACAGCTCTGTTAATGACTGAAAACAGCTCTCGAAGAGATTGTCAAAAGAGACTCCGAAAACGAAACGTTGATCACTTTTGAGCAAAAGGCTGCACACACGCAATTCAAGTTGCTCTGATTGTCATTTAGAGTTACATTATAGGATTATTCAACAACAAGTCAAAATGTGCTCGTGAAAGGCAGAAAACAACACTTTGATAGTTTGATATAACTTGAGAACGAATGCAAAAAACAGTCCACTCTAAGAACAGGCCGCTTGGACACTTTCAGAACAGCTCTGTTAATGACTGAAAACAGCTCTCGAAGAGATTGTCAAAAGAGACTCTGAAAACGAAACGTTGATCACTTTTGAGCAAAAGGCTGCACACACGCAATTCAAGTTGCTCTGATTGTCATTTAGAGTTACATTATAGGATTATTCAACAACAAGTCAAAATGTGCTCGTGAAAGGCAGAAAACAACACTTTGATAGTTTGATATAACTTGAGAACGAATGCAAAAAACAGTCCACTCTAAGAACAGGCCGCTTGGACACTTTCAGAACAGCTCTGTTAATGACTGAAAACAGCTCTCGAAGAGATTGTCAAAAGAGACTCCGAAAACGAAACGTTGATCACTTTTGAGCAAAAGGCTGCACACACGCAATTCAAGTTGCTCTGATTGTCATTTAGAGTTACATTATAGGATTATTCAACAACAAGTCAAAATGTGCTCGTGAAAGGCAGAAAACAACACTTTGATAGTTTGATATAACTTGAGAACGAATGCAAAAAACAGTCCACTCTCAGAACAGGCCGCTTGGACACTTTCAGAACAGCTCTGTTAATGACTGAAACCAGCTCTCGAAGAGATTGTCAAAAGAGACTCCGAAAACGAAACGTTGATCACTTTTGAGCAAAAGGCTGCACACACGCAATTCAAGTTGCTCTGATTGTCATTTAGAGTTACATTATAGGATTATTCAACAACAAGTCAAAATGTGCTCGTGAAAGGCAGAAAACAACACTTTGATAGTTTGATATAACTTGAGAACGAATGCAAAAAACAGTCCACTCTCAGAACAGGCCGCTTGGACACTTTCAGAACAGCTCTGTTAATGACTGAAAACAGCTCTCGAAGAGATTGTCAAAAGAGACTCCGAAAACGAAACGTTGATCACTTTTGAGCAAAAGGCTGCACACACGCAATTCAAGTTGCTCTGATTGTCATTTAGAGTTACATTATAGGATTATTCAACAACAAGTCAAAATGTGCTCGTGAAAGGCAGAAAACAACACTTTGATAGTTTGATATAACTTGAGAACGAATGCAAAAAACAGTCCACTCTAAGAACAGGCCGCTTGGACACTTTCAGAACAGCTCTGTTAATGACTGAAAACAGCTCTCGAAGAGATTGTCAAAAGAGACTCTGAAAACGAAACGTTGATCACTTTTGAGCAAAAGGCTGCACACACGCAATTCAAGTTGCTCTGATTGTCATTTAGAGTTACATTATAGGATTATTCAACAACAAGTCAAAATGTGCTCGTGAAAGGCAGAAAACAACACTTTGATAGTTTGATATAACTTGAGAACGAATGCAAAAAACAGTCCACTCTCAGAACAGGCCGCTTGGACACTTTCAGAACAGCTCTGTTAATGACTGAAAACAGCTCTCGAAGAGATTGTCAAAAGAGACTCTGAAAACGAAACGTTGATCACTTTTGAGCAAAAGGCTGCACACACGCAATTCAAGTTGCTCTGATTGTCATTTAGAGTTACATTATAGGATTATTCAACAACAAGTCAAAATGTGCTCGTGAAAGGCAGAAAATAACACTTTGATAGTTTGATATAACTTGAGAACGAATGCAAAAAACAGTCCACTCTAAGAACAGGCCGCTTGGACACTTTCAGAACAGCTCTGTTAATGACTGAAAACAGCTCTCGAAGAGATTGTCAAAAGAGACTCCGAAAACGAAACGTTGATCACTTTTGAGCAAAAGGCTGCACACACGCAATTCAAGTTGCTCTGATTGTCATTTAGAGTTACATTATAGGAGCATTCAGCAACAAGTCAAAATGTGCTCCAGAAAAGCAGAAAACAACACTGATAGAACTTGAGAACGAATGCAAAAACAGTCCACTCTCAGAACAGGCCGCTTGGACACTTTCAGAACAGCTCTGTTAATGACTGAAAACAGCTCTCGAAGAGATTGTCAAAAGAGACTCTGAAAACGAAACGTTGATTACTTTTGAGCAAAAGGCTGCACACACGCAATTCAAGTTGCTCTGATTGTCATTTAGAGTAACATTATAGGATTATTCAACAACAAGTCAAAATGTGCTCGTGAAAGGCAGAAAACAACACTTTGATAGTTTGATTTAACTTGAGAACGAATGCAAAAAACAGTCCACTCTAAGAACAGGCCGCTTGGACACTTTCAGAACAGCTCCATTAATGACTGAAAACAGCTCTCGAAGTGATTGTCAAAAGAGACTCTGAAAACGAAACGTTGATTACTTTTGAGCAAAAGGCTGCACACACGCAATTCAAGTTGCTCTGATTGTCATTTAGAGTAACATTATAGGATTATTCAACAACAAGTCAAAATGTGCTCGTGAAAGGCAGAAAACAACACTTTGATAGTTTGATATAACTTGAGAACGAATGCAAAAAACAGTCCACTCTAAGAACAGGCCGCTTGGACACTTTCAGAACAGCTCTGTTAATGACTGAAAACAGCTCTCGAAGAGATTGTCAAAAGAGACTCTGAAAACAAAACGTTGATCACTTTTGAGCAAAAAGCTGCACACACGCAATTCAAGTTGCTCTGGTTGTCATTTAGAGTTACATTATAGGATTATTCAACAACAAGTCAAAATGTGCTCGTGAAAGGCAGAAAACAACACTTTGATAGTTTGATATAACTTGAGAACAAATGCAAAAAACAGTCCACTCTCAGAACAGGCCGCTTGGACACTTTCAGAACAGCTCTGTTAATGACTGAAAACAGCTCTCGAAGAGATTGTCAAAAGAGACTCCGAAAACGAAACGTTGATCACTTTTGAGCAAAAGGCTGCACACACGCAATTCAAGTTGCTCTGATTGTCATTTAGAGTTACATTATAGGATTATTCAACAACAAGTCAAAATGTGCTCGTGAAAGGCAGAAAACAACACTTTGATAGTTTGATATAACTTGAGAACGAATGCAAAAAACAGTCCACTCTCAGAACAGGCCGCTTGGACACTTTCAGAACAGCTCTGTTAATGACTGAAAACAGCTCTCGAAGAGATTGTCAAAAGAGACTCCGAAAACGAAACGTTGATCACTTTTGAGCAAAAGGCTGCACACACGCAATTCAAGTTGCTCTGATTGTCATTTAGAGTTACATTATAGGATTATTCAACAACAAGTCAAAATGTGCTCGTGAAAGGCAGAAAACAACACTTAGTTTGATATAACTTGAGAACGAATGCAAAAAACAGTCCACTCTAAGAACAGGCCGCTTGGACACTTTCAGAACAGCTCTGTTAATGACTGAAAACAGCTCTCGAAGAGATTGTCAAAAGAGACTCTGAAAACGAAACGTTGATCACTTTTGAGCAAAAGGCTGCACACACGCAATTCAAGTTGCTCTGATTGTCATTTAGAGTTACATTATAGGATTATTCAACAACAAGTCAAAATGTGCTCGTGAAAGGCAGAAAACAACACTTTGATAGTTTGATATAACTTGAGAACGAATGCAAAAAACAGTCCACTCTCAGAACAGGCCGCTTGGACACTTTCAGAACAGCTCTGTTAATGACTGAAAACAGCTCTCGAAGAGATTGTCAAAAGAGACTCCGAAAACGAAACGTTGATCACTTTTGAGCAAAAGGCTGCACACACGCAATTCAAGTTGCTCTGATTGTCATTTAGAGTTACATTATAGGATTATTCAACAACAAGTCAAAATGTGCTCGTGAAAGGCAGAAAACAACACTTTGATAGTTTGATATAACTTGAGAACGAATGCAAAAAACAGTCCACTCTAAGAACAGGCCGCTTGGACACTTTCAGAACAGCTCTGTTAATGACTGAAAACAGCTCTCGAAGAGATTGTCAAAAGAGACTCTGAAAACGAAACGTTGATCACTTTTGAGCAAAAGGCTGCACACACGCAATTCAAGTTGCTCTGATTGTCATTTAGAGTTACATTATAGGATTATTCAACAACAAGTCAAAATGTGCTCGTGAAAGGCAGAAAACAACACTTTGATAGTTTGATATAACTTGAGAACGAATGCAAAAAACAGTCCACTCTCAGAACAGGCCGCTTGGACACTTTCAGAACAGCTCTGTTAATGACTGAAAACAGCTCTCGAAGAGATTGTCAAAAGAGACTCCGAAAACGAAACGTTGATCACTTTTGAGCAAAAGGCTGCACACACGCAATTCAAGTTGCTCTGATTGTCATTTAGAGTTACATTATAGGATTATTCAACAACAAGTCAAAATGTGCTCGTGAAAGGCAGAAAACAACACTTTGATAGTTTGATATAACTTGAGAACGAATGCAAAAAACAGTCCACTCTAAGAACAGGCCGCTTGGACACTTTCAGAACAGCTCTGTTAATGACTGAAAACAGCTCTCGAAGAGATTGTCAAAAGAGACTCCGAAAACGAAACGTTGATCACTTTTGAGCAAAAGGCTGCACACACGCAATTCAAGTTGCTCTGATTGTCATTTAGAGTTACATTATAGGAGCATTCAGCAACAAGTCAAAATGTGCTCCAGAAAAGCAGAAAACAACACTGATAGAACTTGAGAACGAATGCAAAAACAGTCCACTCTCAGAACAGGCCGCTTGGACACTTTCAGAACAGCTCTGTTAATGACTGAAAACAGCTCTCGAAGAGATTGTCAAAAGAGACTCCGAAAACGAAACGTTGATCACTTTTGAGCAAAAGGCTGCACACACGCAATTCAAGTTGCTCTGATTGTCATTTAGAGTTACATTATAGGATTATTCAACAACAAGTCAAAATGTGCTCGTGAAAGGCAGAAAACAACACTTTGATAGTTTGATATAACTTGAGAACGAATGCAAAAAACAGTCCACTCTAAGAACAGGCCGCTTGGACACTTTCAGAACAGCTCTGTTAATGACTGAAAACAGCTCTCGAAGAGATTGTCAAAAGAGACTCTGAAAACGAAACGTTGATCACTTTTGAGCAAAAGGCAGCACACACGCAATTCAAGTTGCTCTGATTGTCATTTAGAGTTACATTATAGGATTATTCAACAACAAGTCAAAATGTGCTCGTGAAAGGCAGAAAACAACACTTTGATAGTTTGATATAACTTGAGAACGAATGCAAAAAACAGTCCACTCTAAGAACAGGCCGCTTGGACACTTTCAGAACAGCTCTGTTAATGACTGAAAACAGCTCTCGAAGAGATTGTCAAAAGAGACTCCGAAAACGAAACGTTGATCACTTTTGAGCAAAAGGCTGCACACACGCAATTCAAGTTGCTCTGATTGTCATTTAGAGTTACATTATAGGATTATTCAACAACAAGTCAAAATGTGCTCGTGAAAGGCAGAAAACAACACTTTGATAGTTTGATATAACTTGAGAACGAATGCAAAAAACAGTCCACTCTCAGAACAGGCCGCTTGGACACTTTCAGAACAGCTCTGTTAATGACTGAAAACAGCTCTCGAAGAGATTGTCAAAAGAGACTCCTGTAGTATATTTCTGTAGTATGTATGATCTATGTATGAATATGTGGTATGTTTTAGACACACACACATGCCAGGGCATGCAGGGACACAGATGACCAGCAGGGACCTTTGGGGGTTGGGCAGGGACATACATGCACGCTGGCCCCTCCCCTCTGGAGGGGAAAGGGGAGAGAGGGACACAGAGAGCCCTCTTCCCACCCTGATGTCCATGGAGAACGCATGTAATGTATGAATCTGCCTGTAACTAATTAAATTGTCTTAAACTAACGGTTCTTTGATTCATAATCAATAAGAATACACGACAGTAAATGGCGAGCAAGCGACGGAGATAAATAACTTAATTTACAGTATTGTGCGGACTCTTCAATTCGACGAAAAAGGTAGATTTTCTGCAGAAATCTCTTTCTAGTCGATTGGTGTGTTTAAAATAGGCTGTAAATCTCAGATAAGTTATAGTCAAAAGAATCTGTGTAACGGTAATCTTGTTGGAATAGAAGCAAACTTCATAATCTTTGATGGGTGGGTGGTGAGAGCCGGACTTGGAAGCCCGTTTTTTGTAAAATATAGTGTATGGTAAGGTTTGTTTGTACGGTATTGGAATATCGTGTGTGTTTGTGTAAAATTCGGTGAGGTTGTGTTTGTGTTGGAGTGTGGGTGGACTCGGTAGTCTGTTTTATATTGTAGCAGTGAAGAACATGTGAGGCTCTTTTGTCTGTTTGGAAGGACGCCATTGTGTTGCAGTGTACTGTCGGCGGAGTTTAGACGCCATTTGCATTTAGACGCCATTTGCAGTGTGTCAGAGAGTCCATTCTTAGACGCCATTTGCAGTGTGTCAGAGAGTCTATTCTTAGACGCCATTTTTATGAGGGAAACGTGACGCCATTTGCAGTGTGTCAGAGAGTCTATTCTTAGACGCCATCTTTGTGAGGGAAGCGTGAACGTAGAATATTTGAATGAGATAAATAGTGGTTTAACTGGATTGAAAGATATTGCTGTGTCGTGAAAAGTAATCGTTTATGAAAACAAGTTGTGTTAAAGAGATTGTTTTAAGCAGGCCCCAATACGGCCGTGGGCTTTCAAGAACAATAAAGCCCTTCCCTCTTTCTGCTTTGCAAAAAGCGCAGACACACGGTGGAACATTCCTTTAGAGGGGAGCCTGAGTTTGATGGATTTTCAGTGCTCATCTCTTAAAGATAGCGATAAAACCATACACATAGACTAGTATTGATAGAGAAAAGATAGAGATATAGTGAATTGATCTCGGGGTGTTTTAAATAGTTTAGAGTTACGGTTAAAACATTCATAGCCTTGGCTAAGAGTTGGCGCATGCGCAATCGATGCGCGTTAGCCGGAGCACAGCTCCATCTGCTGGTCGAAATACGACAATACATTTTAAAACACTAAATCCTCAGGGAGATACAGCTGAGGTCGATGAAATGGTCTTTTACAATGATAAATGGATGGTTACTTCAATTAATTTAAGTAATTACAAATTGATTGAATTAATTATTCAGATTATTTCATTTTCAGTTTTTACAAAACTTTGATCAATTGGTTTATAGTGGTCTAGGGATGACGTTTTCTTAAATGTGCATTCCTTCCGAGTAGCAGGTCGATTTCCTTACAGATTGTAATTGATAATTGATCATTTTGTTCCTTTCAAATAACAAGTCGATTTCCTTACAGATTGTAATGAATAATTAATCATTTTATTCCTTCCCAATGACAAGTCGATTTCTTTACAGGTTGTGATTAATATTTGTAATTTACATCTTTTATTTTAGTTAGGTCATTTCCACAGTGTTTGATTAAGGAATAGCAGAATAGTACATATTTGATAGTTGAGCAGTAAAAGGGTTTTTGTGGATCGGTGAATACTTAGGTGTTGATCAGCCTTTGTGATTTAATAATTGTGTTGACCAGAACTGTAATTAGTATTGAATGAGTAATTAAGTGACACATTCATAAACAATTAGGAAACACATTTAAGTATAAAGTACTTACACAGCTATTAGATTTAAGTTAATACTGCACTGACATACACAAGAGGCAAGTCTGTTATTCTGGAGTTGCAGGGTTTTTGTGGGGATGGTCAATACAGTTATATTGGACTAGCATTTGTTTAGCAAACAAGACAAAATAAGGTGGGTTGTAAGAAGCGTACACCTTATCTAATATAGAATATTGTCAGCATATTGAACAAGTAGAATGGGGTCGAATTCCACGAAGCTGTTAAAAGATATTAGTGAACATCGTGGAATGTTGGCTACGTTATCCCCTATGGCTGTAGTGGAAAAAATGAATCCTCTTGTTAGGGAAATTAGCAAAATGTCTACGAAATGGAATAGCCGTTGGGCATACATTGAACAGCCGTGGCCGAAAGAGGGCAGCATTAATTTACAATTAATTGCAACATTGGAAATACTTATCAATGGGCACAAAGCACATCAAAGAGGAAAGATTAGATCAGAGAAACGCAAGTTAGAGTTAGCTATTTTAGATCTATTTAAGGTAGAGGGACAGAAAATAGCTCAGTGTCCTGCCTCCAGTCCCCCTCCATATGCTAAGGCACTGGAGGATCATTCCCAGAAGAAGAAGAAGGAGCCAAGGGGAAAAGGGGACGACAGGAGTGACGAGGAAGATGACAGCGAAGATGGCAGTGCAGACTCAAGTGATGACGACAATGCAGATGGAGGCTACAACGCGCAGGGCAGGAAGATGATAGCCACAGCCGAAAGGAAAGGTGGGAGAAGACGCCCGGAGAAAGAGGGAGATTGTCACCGAATGTCATCAAATACATTAAAGAACTGTCCAGTGCTGATTCGGGGTAACAAGATGGAATATCATCCGTGGCATCATACAGATTTGTCTGAAGTGATCGAGAAACTCCCAGTTCTTCAAGAGGGAGGACATTCGTGGACGCGACAGGTCGACGTGATACTGACAGGAACGCAGGCCGCGATGGGAGACCTGAAAAGACTCTTAGCTTTTATTGCAGGATTGGATACAATGCAGGAAATATTGATGAAGGCAGGACTTCATAGATATATCAATACATCAGTTTATGATCCAGAGCTCTTCGCAGCAAACAGAGGCAAACTGTGGAAAGCAATCAGGGAGATCTACCCTACTCACATTCACCCAGACAATATCATTGTGAAGCCACTGGGGGGGGATGAGAATCCCAGGGGTTATATTGCCCGTATGCACTCTCAATGGAGAAGTGTGACAGGGAAAGACGCTGAAGATAACCCCTTAGAAAAATCCATAATCAGGGAAAAAATACAAGAAGGGCTTCCTACCCCAGTTAAGGATAAGCTAGCAGAAGTGGTGGGGCTACGACACATGAACAAAGCTGTTTATATAGACCACGTAGCTCATCAAGTTGAATTATATCGAAAGAACATTCAGATACAGAAGGCACGAGACGAAGAATCCCTCAGAATATTGACTCATTTGCAATTGACTGAAAGCGAGAGGAACATAGAGGGAGTGCAGGCTTTAGCCCCACAGCAACAGCCACCTGGAGTGCAGACTGCTACTTACCAGTCCTACTCACAGGGGCCACAAGGGGGGTATCCTGCTACTTACCAGTCCTACCCACAGGGGCCACAAGGGGGGTATCCATACCCACAAGGGCCACCAGGGGTGCAAGCGGTTCCATACCAGATGTACACACAGCCTGGCCAAGGACCACCACCAGGGGGATGGACAGCAGCAGGGAAGGAGATGCTAGACCCATGCCAATGCGACCAGAATGGACATCTAGCCTGTGCCTGCTGCAACAGGCCCCAGGGGGGCGCAGGGGGGAGCCAAGGAGGAGGATATTGGCCCCCTACTACACCTGCTCCAGGAGTGATGAACCCTTACGGAGGCCCAGCAGCTGGCCTATAGGGGTGCCCGGAAGATCCGAGTGGGAGGTGCCAGCTGGTGGTGACACAGAAGCCTGAAGGCGCCACGCACCTCCCTATGTCTAGAGAATATGGGAAGACAATCGGATTTGAGGGAATTAAACAGCTGATTCCTACAACTGAGCTTGTAGACTTAGAGTACAAGGGACAGAGAGCAACTCTGTCAACACTTGTGTCAGAACACACGCCAACAGGGCTGCTAGGGAGAGATGCTCTATGCCAATTGAACTGTACAGTAAAATGCACACCTGACGACTGTCAGGTGACGATGCCATCCGGTGTTCAGATTCCATCGACAGCCAGAGTGATTAAGCATAGAACAGACCTACAAGCTTTGCCTTTAAAGGGAGCTGATATAGAATATTGGGTTGATGGGTCTTGTTACGGGGTAGGAGAAACGTTGTGCGCTGGGTATTCCTTAGTTAAAGCACAGAATTCAAAGTTTATTGTAGAACAGGCTGAGGCAGTTCCTCAGCCTTGCTCAGCCCAGTTGGCTGAATTGATTGCCCTCACAGAAGCATGCAACTTGGGAACCGGACGGAGAGTGACAGTGTACACCGACTCTGCCTATGCACATAATGTTTGTCATTTTAATGGAGCTGTATGGAGGGGGCGGGGTTTTAAGAGAACTGATGGTACGCCTATACAGCATCACGCACAGATCATGAAGCTGTTACAAGCCATGATGAAGCCAAAGGAATTAGCTATAGTGAAGTGTGCCACACACAGGTCTGACTCATCACATGTCACACAAGGTAGCAGGGCTGCAGAGGATGCAGCCAAAGCCATTACAGGAGCAGACAAGGCAGGTAAAGGTCTTCTGGTCACACATGAAAAGCAATTACAGGGCATGGTCACACTTGAGGATTTATTGATGTTACAGAGTAGAGTAACTACGTTAGACAAGAGCGTTTGGCTAGCAAGGGGGGCAAGTCAGGATGACACAGGTCTATGGAGGAATCATGAGGGGTTGGTTGTAGCACCCTCAGATTTATTAGGCATGTTAATACAGGAAGCTCATGGATTAGCACATGTGGCTAGGGGGGAGGTGAGACGCAAGATCACCAAGAAATATGGGTTTTGGAGTCCATATTTGATGGAACAGATTGACCATGCTTTAGGTCAATGTGGGGTCTGTTGGAGAAACAACATCAGAGTGGGTACACCAGTGGTGTCTGGGCATATCCCTACCCCAATAGGGCCACGGGTGGTGGACAGGGGGGTGGATGTACAGAGTAGGCAGGATGTTGTGCCAACAGGTGCCGAGGTCCCCAGAGAACCTGAGAAGGAGGAGCTACGAGGAGATGCTGTGGTGTTGCCAGAGCCAGTGGCAATGCCAGTGTTACAGCCAGTGACAATACCGGCAGTGCCTGAAACCGAGGGGACAGTGGAAAGCTGTCCAGATGCCAATGAACCAGAAACCAACGAAGCAGAGAGTGCTGACAGTCTGGAGGTCCAGCCTGGGAGTGTCCAAAGCCTGGACACCTGTGCTACTGGGGATGCTGGCGAGGGCCTGCACCATGCTTCAGATGATGCTGAGGGCGACTCCCCAGACCTTGATCAGCGTGGGAGGGGACCAGGCGGCTGCCTTAACCTCAATGACACTGACGGACGACGACCAGTTAGGAAAAGATTAAAGACTATGAATAGGGTAGTGAAGCAGCAGATCAAAGGGAACGACGGGAATGGACAGCAGATGATAGCATGGCTGGAAACGGTCTTAGGGGCATGGGAAACTTATTTTGCTAAGATAGGCGCACCTATTATAGCAGACATGATTTTTGACTTTCTTAGGAGGCAGGGCCTCATTGACTGTTTTTGGAAAATCAGTCACTCAGTCCACGTTAATGAACTTTTCAGAAGACTAGTCCTCACCTGAGGTGAAGATCTATGCATTAATGCATTCCCTTTGGCCTATGCTTACTGTTGGAGAATTATGTGTTATGATAACTGAATGTCATTATTTGTGTATTGTTTGTTTGTTTCTATATCGTGTGATTGAGGTCAGTTGAGAAGTGATGTGGTGGTTATACAAAGCTAGGAGAGAGGTTCTGTTCCTAGCGCAACGAAAATGGAAAGCTCCTGACTATGGAAGTGTTATCAATCTGAGACAGCGGTAAAGGCTGTTCTCCAACTGGGTACAAGTGCTAGTAACCTCTGACCCCGACGCTTCAAGGACAAAGAAAACATCGGTCGTTGGAAGTTTCTGTATTGATTTGTGCATGATAAACTGTGTTTAGTTTAATTGTGATTGTTATTTTCAAAATTCTTTTTATTATTGGTTGTTTTCTATTTTTTGTTTATGATATCTTTGGTTCCTAATACTGGTCCTGGGTTGGTCTGTGTTATTGTGCTTCTTGTGTTGTGTGTTGGTGTAGTTTTTCTGTCTGTTGTTGTTTATTTTTCAATTTTTAATTTTTTTTTTTTTTGGGATGTTTTGTGGGGTTTTGTGTTTTTGTTTTTGTTTTATGGTAGTTTAGTTTCGGAACACCCTCTGGGTGGTCCGAGGGGGGATGTGTAGTATATTTCTGTAGTATGTATGATCTATGTATGAATATGTGGTATGTTTTAGACACACACACATGCCAGGGCATGCAGGGACACAGATGACCAGCAGGGACCTTTGGGGGTTGGGCAGGGACATACATGCACGCTGGCCCCTCCCCTCTGGAGGGGAAAGGGGAGAGAGGGACACAGAGAGCCCTCTTCCCACCCTGATGTCCATGGAGAACGCATGTAATGTATGAATCTGCCTGTAACTAATTAAATTGTCTTAAACTAACGGTTCTTTGATTCATAATCAATAAGAATACACGACACTCCGAAAACGAAACGTTGATCACTTTTGAGCAAAAGGCTGCACACACGCAATTCAAGTTGCTCTGATTGTCATTTAGAGTTACATTATAGGATTATTCAACAACAAGTCAAAATGTGCTCGTGAAAGGCAGAAAACAACACTTTGATAGTTTGATATAACTTGAGAACGAATGCAAAAAACAGTCCACTCTAAGAACAGGCCGCTTGGACACTTTCAGAACAGCTCTGTTAATGACTGAAAACAGCTCTCGAAGAGATTGTCAAAAGAGACTCCGAAAACGAAACGTTGATCACTTTTGAGCAAAAGGCTGCACACACGCAATTCAAGTTGCTCTGATTGTCATTTAGAGTTACATTATAGGAGCATTCAGCAACAAGTCAAAATGTGCTCCAGAAAAGCAGAAAACAACACTGATAGAACTTGAGAACGAATGCAAAAACAGTCCACTCTCAGAACAGGCCGCTTGGACACTTTCAGAACAGCTCTGTTAATGACTGAAAACAGCTCTCGAAGAGATTGTCAAAAGAGACTCCGAAAACGAAACGTTGATCACTTTTGAGCAAAAGGCTGCACACACGCAATTCAAGTTGCTCTGATTGTCATTTAGAGTTACATTATAGGATTATTCAACAACAAGTCAAAATGTGCTCGTGAAAGGCAGAAAACAACACTTTGATAGTTTGATATAACTTGAGAACGAATGCAAAAAACAGTCCACTCTAAGAACAGGCCGCTTGGACACTTTCAGAACAGCTCTGTTAATGACTGAAAACAGCTCTCGAAGAGATTGTCAAAAGAGACTCTGAAAACGAAACGTTGATCACTTTTGAGCAAAAGGCAGCACACACGCAATTCAAGTTGCTCTGATTGTCATTTAGAGTTACATTATAGGATTATTCAACAACAAGTCAAAATGTGCTCGTGAAAGGCAGAAAACAACACTTTGATAGTTTGATATAACTTGAGAACGAATGCAAAAAACAGTCCACTCTAAGAACAGGCCGCTTGGACACTTTCAGAACAGCTCTGTTAATGACTGAAAACAGCTCTCGAAGAGATTGTCAAAAGAGACTCCGAAAACGAAACGTTGATCACTTTTGAGCAAAAGGCTGCACACACGCAATTCAAGTTGCTCTGATTGTCATTTAGAGTTACATTATAGGATTATTCAACAACAAGTCAAAATGTGCTCGTGAAAGGCAGAAAACAACACTTTGATAGTTTGATATAACTTGAGAACGAATGCAAAAAACAGTCCACTCTCAGAACAGGCCGCTTGGACACTTTCAGAACAGCTCTGTTAATGACTGAAAACAGCTCTCGAAGAGATTGTCAAAAGAGACTCCGAAAACGAAACGTTGATCACTTTTGAGCAAAAGGCTGCACACACGCAATTCAAGTTGCTCTGATTGTCATTTAGAGTTACATTATAGGATTATTCAACAACAAGTCAAAATGTGCTCGTGAAAGGCAGAAAACAACACTTTGATAGTTTGATATAACTTGAGAACGAATGCAAAAAACAGTCCACTCTCAGAACAGGCCGCTTGGACACTTTCAGAACAGCTCTGTTAATGACTGAAAACAGCTCTCGAAGAGATTGTCAAAAGAGACTCCGAAAACGAAACGTTGATCACTTTTGAGCAAAAGGCTGCACACACGCAATTCAAGTTGCTCTGATTGTCATTTAGAGTTACATTATAGGATTATTCAACAACAAGTCAAAATGTGCTCGTGAAAGGCAGAAAACAACACTTTGATAGTTTGATATAACTTGAGAACGAATGCAAAAAACAGTCCACTCTCAGAACAGGCCGCTTGGACACTTTCAGAACAGCTCTGTTAATGACTGAAAACAGCTCTCGAAGAGATTGTCAAAAGAGACTCCGAAAACGAAACGTTGATCACTTTTGAGCAAAAGGCTGCACACACGCAATTCAAGTTGCTCTGATTGTCATTTAGAGTAACATTATAGGATTATTCAACAACAAGTCAAAATGTGCTCGTGAAAGGCAGAAAACAACACTTTGATAGTTTGATATAACTTGAGAACGAATGCAAAAAACAGTCCACTCTCAGAACAGGCCGCTTGGACACTTTCAGAACAGCTCTGTTAATGACTGAAAACAGCTCTCGAAGAGATTGTCAAAAGAGACTCCGAAAACGAAACGTTGATCACTTTTGAGCAAAAGGCCGCACACACGCAATTCAAGTTGCTCTGATTGTCATTTAGAGTTACATTATAGGATTATTCAACAACAAGTCAAAATGTGCTCGTGAAAGGCAGAAAACAACACTTTGATAGTTTGATATAACTTGAGAACGAATGCAAAAAACAGTCCACTCTAAGAACAGGCCGCTTGGACACTTTCAGAACAGCTCTGTTAATGACTGAAAACAGCTCTCGAAGAGATTGTCAAAAGAGACTCTGAAAACGAAACGTTGATCACTTTTGAGCAAAAGGCAGCACACACGCAATTCAAGTTGCTCTGATTGTCATTTAGAGTTACATTATAGGATTATTCAACAACAAGTCAAAATGTGCTCGTGAAAGGCAGAAAACAACACTTTGATAGTTTGATATAACTTGAGAACGAATGCAAAAAACAGTCCACTCTCAGAACAGGCCGCTTGGACACTTTCAGAACAGCTCTGTTAATGACTGAAAACAGCTCTCGAAGAGATTGTCAAAAGAGACTCCGAAAACGAAACGTTGATCACTTTTGAGCAAAAGGCTGCACACACGCAATTCAAGTTGCTCTGATTGTCATTTAGAGTTACATTATAGGATTATTCAACAACAAGTCAAAATGTGCTCGTGAAAGGCAGAAAACAACACTTTGATAGTTTGATATAACTTGAGAACGAATGCAAAAAACAGTCCACTCTCAGAACAGGCCGCTTGGACACTTTCAGAACAGCTCTGTTAATGACTGAAAACAGCTCTCGAAGAGATTGTCAAAAGAGACTCCGAAAACGAAACGTTGATCACTTTTGAGCAAAAGGCTGCACACACGCAATTCAAGTTGCTCTGATTGTCATTTAGAGTTACATTATAGGATTATTCAACAACAAGTCAAAATGTGCTCGTGAAAGGCAGAAAACAACACTTAGTTTGATATAACTTGAGAACGAATGCAAAAAACAGTCCACTCTAAGAACAGGCCGCTTGGACACTTTCAGAACAGCTCTGTTAATGACTGAAAACAGCTCTCGAAGAGATTGTCAAAAGAGACTCTGAAAACGAAACGTTGATCACTTTTGAGCAAAAGGCTGCACACACGCAATTCAAGTTGCTCTGATTGTCATTTAGAGTTACATTATAGGATTATTCAACAACAAGTCAAAATGTGCTCGTGAAAGGCAGAAAACAACACTTTGATAGTTTGATATAACTTGAGAACGAATGCAAAAAACAGTCCACTCTCAGAACAGGCCGCTTGGACACTTTCAGAACAGCTCTGTTAATGACTGAAAACAGCTCTCGAAGAGATTGTCAAAAGAGACTCCGAAAACGAAACGTTGATCACTTTTGAGCAAAAGGCTGCACACACGCAATTCAAGTTGCTCTGATTGTCATTTAGAGTTACATTATAGGATTATTCAACAACAAGTCAAAATGTGCTCGTGAAAGGCAGAAAACAACACTTTGATAGTTTGATATAACTTGAGAACGAATGCAAAAAACAGTCCACTCTAAGAACAGGCCGCTTGGACACTTTCAGAACAGCTCTGTTAATGACTGAAAACAGCTCTCGAAGAGATTGTCAAAAGAGACTCTGAAAACGAAACGTTGATCACTTTTGAGCAAAAGGCTGCACACACGCAATTCAAGTTGCTCTGATTGTCATTTAGAGTTACATTATAGGATTATTCAACAACAAGTCAAAATGTGCTCGTGAAAGGCAGAAAACAACACTTTGATAGTTTGATATAACTTGAGAACGAATGCAAAAAACAGTCCACTCTCAGAACAGGCCGCTTGGACACTTTCAGAACAGCTCTGTTAATGACTGAAAACAGCTCTCGAAGAGATTGTCAAAAGAGACTCCGAAAACGAAACGTTGATCACTTTTGAGCAAAAGGCTGCACACACGCAATTCAAGTTGCTCTGATTGTCATTTAGAGTTACATTATAGGATTATTCAACAACAAGTCAAAATGTGCTCGTGAAAGGCAGAAAACAACACTTTGATAGTTTGATATAACTTGAGAACGAATGCAAAAAACAGTCCACTCTAAGAACAGGCCGCTTGGACACTTTCAGAACAGCTCTGTTAATGACTGAAAACAGCTCTCGAAGAGATTGTCAAAAGAGACTCCGAAAACGAAACGTTGATCACTTTTGAGCAAAAGGCTGCACACACGCAATTCAAGTTGCTCTGATTGTCATTTAGAGTTACATTATAGGAGCATTCAGCAACAAGTCAAAATGTGCTCCAGAAAAGCAGAAAACAACACTGATAGAACTTGAGAACGAATGCAAAAACAGTCCACTCTCAGAACAGGCCGCTTGGACACTTTCAGAACAGCTCTGTTAATGACTGAAAACAGCTCTCGAAGAGATTGTCAAAAGAGACTCCGGAAACGAAACGTTGATCACTTTTGAGCAAAAGGCTGCACACACGCAATTCAAGTTGCTCTGATTGTCATTTAGAGTTACATTATAGGATTATTCAACAACAAGTCAAAATGTGCTCGTGAAAGGCAGAAAACAACACTTTGATAGTTTGATATAACTTGAGAACGAATGCAAAAAACAGTCCACTCTAAGAACAGGCCGCTTGGACACTTTCAGAACAGCTCTGTTAATGACTGAAAACAGCTCTCGAAGAGATTGTCAAAAGAGACTCCGAAAACGAAACGTTGATCACTTTTGAGCAAAAGGCTGCACACACGCAATTCAAGTTGCTCTGATTGTCATTTAGAGTTACATTATAGGATTATTCAACAACAAGTCAAAATGTGCTCGTGAAAGGCAGAAAACAACACTTTGATAGTTTGATATAACTTGAGAACGAATGCAAAAAACAGTCCACTCTCAGAACAGGCCGCTTGGACACTTTCAGAACAGCTCTGTTAATGACTGAAAACAGCTCTCGAAGAGATTGTCAAAAGAGACTCCGAAAACGAAACGTTGATCACTTTTGAGCAAAAGGCTGCACACACGCAATTCAAGTTGCTCTGATTGTCATTTAGAGTTACATTATAGGAGCATTCAGCAACAAGTCAAAATGTGCTCCAGAAAAGCAGAAAACAACACTGATAGAACTTGAGAACGAATGCAAAAACAGTCCACTCTCAGAACAGGCCGCTTGGACACTTTCAGAACAGCTCTGTTAATGACTGAAAACAGCTCTCGAAGAGATTGTCAAAAGAGACTCCGAAAACGAAACGTTGATCACTTTTGAGCAAAAGGCTGCACACACGCAATTCAAGTTGCTCTGATTGTCATTTAGAGTTACATTATAGGATTATTCAACAACAAGTCAAAATGTGCTCGTGAAAGGCAGAAAACAACACTTTGATAGTTTGATATAACTTGAGAACGAATGCAAAAAACAGTCCACTCTAAGAACAGGCCGCTTGGACACTTTCAGAACAGCTCTGTTAATGACTGAAAACAGCTCTCGAAGAGATTGTCAAAAGAGACTCTGAAAACGAAACGTTGATCACTTTTGAGCAAAAGGCAGCACACACGCAATTCAAGTTGCTCTGATTGTCATTTAGAGTTACATTATAGGATTATTCAACAACAAGTCAAAATGTGCTCGTGAAAGGCAGAAAACAACACTTTGATAGTTTGATATAACTTGAGAACGAATGCAAAAAACAGTCCACTCTAAGAACAGGCCGCTTGGACACTTTCAGAACAGCTCTGTTAATGACTGAAAACAGCTCTCGAAGAGATTGTCAAAAGAGACTCCGAAAACGAAACGTTGATCACTTTTGAGCAAAAGGCTGCACACACGCAATTCAAGTTGCTCTGATTGTCATTTAGAGTTACATTATAGGATTATTCAACAACAAGTCAAAATGTGCTCGTGAAAGGCAGAAAACAACACTTTGATAGTTTGATATAACTTGAGAACGAATGCAAAAAACAGTCCACTCTCAGAACAGGCCGCTTGGACACTTTCAGAACAGCTCTGTTAATGACTGAAAACAGCTCTCGAAGAGATTGTCAAAAGAGACTCCGAAAACGAAACGTTGATCACTTTTGAGCAAAAGGCTGCACACACGCAATTCAAGTTGCTCTGATTGTCATTTAGAGTTACATTATAGGAGCATTCAGCAACAAGTCAAAATGTGCTCCAGAAAAGCAGAAAACAACACTGATAGAACTTGAGAACGAATGCAAAAACAGTCCACTCTCAGAACAGGCCGCTTGGACACTTTCAGAACAGCTCTGTTAATGACTGAAAACAGCTCTCGAAGAGATTGTCAAAAGAGACTCCGAAAACGAAACGTTGATCACTTTTGAGCAAAAGGCTGCACACACGCAATTCAAGTTGCTCTGATTGTCATTTAGAGTTACATTATAGGATTATTCAACAACAAGTCAAAATGTGCTCGTGAAAGGCAGAAAACAACACTTTGATAGTTTGATATAACTTGAGAACGAATGCAAAAAACAGTCCACTCTAAGAACAGGCCGCTTGGACACTTTCAGAACAGCTCTGTTAATGACTGAAAACAGCTCTCGAAGAGATTGTCAAAAGAGACTCTGAAAACGAAACGTTGATCACTTTTGAGCAAAAGGCAGCACACACGCAATTCAAGTTGCTCTGATTGTCATTTAGAGTTACATTATAGGATTATTCAACAACAAGTCAAAATGTGCTCGTGAAAGGCAGAAAACAACACTTTGATAGTTTGATATAACTTGAGAACGAATGCAAAAAACAGTCCACTCTAAGAACAGGCCGCTTGGACACTTTCAGAACAGCTCTGTTAATGACTGAAAACAGCTCTCGAAGAGATTGTCAAAAGAGACTCCGAAAACGAAACGTTGATCACTTTTGAGCAAAAGGCTGCACACACGCAATTCAAGTTGCTCTGATTGTCATTTAGAGTTACATTATAGGATTATTCAACAACAAGTCAAAATGTGCTCGTGAAAGGCAGAAAACAACACTTTGATAGTTTGATATAACTTGAGAACGAATGCAAAAAACAGTCCACTCTCAGAACAGGCCGCTTGGACACTTTCAGAACAGCTCTGTTAATGACTGAAAACAGCTCTCGAAGAGATTGTCAAAAGAGACTCCGAAAACGAAACGTTGATCACTTTTGAGCAAAAGGCTGCACACACGCAATTCAAGTTGCTCTGATTGTCATTTAGAGTTACATTATAGGATTATTCAACAACAAGTCAAAATGTGCTCGTGAAAGGCAGAAAACAACACTTTGATAGTTTGATATAACTTGAGAACGAATGCAAAAAACAGTCCACTCTCAGAACAGGCCGCTTGGACACTTTCAGAACAGCTCTGTTAATGACTGAAAACAGCTCTCGAAGAGATTGTCAAAAGAGACTCCGAAAACGAAACGTTGATCACTTTTGAGCAAAAGGCTGCACACACGCAATTCAAGTTGCTCTGATTGTCATTTAGAGTAACATTATAGGATTATTCAACAACAAGTCAAAATGTGCTCGTGAAAGGCAGAAAACAACACTTTGATAGTTTGATATAACTTGAGAACGAATGCAAAAAACAGTCCACTCTCAGAACAGGCCGCTTGGACACTTTCAGAACAGCTCTGTTAATGACTGAAAACAGCTCTCGAAGAGATTGTCAAAAGAGACTCCGAAAACGAAACGTTGATCACTTTTGAGCAAAAGGCTGCACACACGCAATTCAAGTTGCTCTGATTGTCATTTAGAGTTACATTATAGGATTATTCAACAACAAGTCAAAATGTGCTCGTGAAAGGCAGAAAACAACACTTTGATAGTTTGATATAACTTGAGAACGAATGCAAAAA
Source organism: Nansenia antarctica (assembly GCF_963989245.1). NCBI lineage: Eukaryota > Metazoa > Chordata > Actinopteri > Argentiniformes > Microstomatidae > Nansenia > Nansenia antarctica. Next base: position 26,061,962 of record NC_137685.1, on the reverse strand, counting down.
ACAGTCCACTCTCAGAACAGGCCGCTTGGACACTTTCAGAACAGCTCTGTTAATGACTGAAAACAGCTCTCGAAGAGATTGTCAAAAGAGACTCCGAAAACGAAACGTTGATCACTTTTGAGCAAAAGGCTGCACACACGCAATTCAAGTTGCTCTGATTGTCATTTAGAGTTACATTATAGGATTATTCAACAACAAGTCAAAATGTGCTCGTGAAAGGCAGAAAACAACACTTTGATAGTTTGATATAACTTGAGAACGAATGCAAAAAACAGTCCACTCTCAGAACAGGCCGCTTGGACACTTTCAGAACAGCTCTGTTAATGACTGAAAACAGCTCTCGAAGAGATTGTCAAAAGAGACTCCGAAAACGAAACGTTGATCACTTTTGAGCAAAAGGCTGCACACACGCAATTCAAGTTGCTCTGATTGTCATTTAGAGTTACATTATAGGATTATTCAACAACAAGTCAAAATGTGCTCGTGAAAGGCAGAAAACAACACTTTGATAGTTTGATATAACTTGAGAACGAATGCAAAAAACAGTCCACTCTAAGAACAGGCCGCTTGGACACTTTCAGAACAGCTCTGTTAATGACTGAAAACAGCTCTCGAAGAGATTGTCAAAAGAGACTCTGAAAACGAAACGTTGATCACTTTTGAGCAAAAGGCAGCACACACGCAATTCAAGTTGCTCTGATTGTCATTTAGAGTTACATTATAGGATTATTCAACAACAAGTCAAAATGTGCTCGTGAAAGGCAGAAAACAACACTTTGATAGTTTGATATAACTTGAGAACGAATGCAAAAAACAGTCCACTCTAAGAACAGGCCGCTTGGACACTATCAGAACAGCTCTGTTAATGACTGAAAACAGCTCTCGAAGAGATTGTCAAAAGAGACTCCGAAAACGAAACGTTGATCACTTTTGAGCAAAAGGCTGCACACACGCAATTCAAGTTGCTCTGATTGTCATTTAGAGTTACATTATAGGATTATTCAACAACAAGTCAAAATGTGCTCGTGAAAGGCAGAAAACAACACTTTGATAGTTTGATATAACTTGAGAACGAATGCAAAAAACAGTCCACTCTAAGAACAGGCCGCTTGGACACTTTCAGAACAGCTCTGTTAATGACTGAAAACAGCTCTCGAAGAGATTGTCAAAAGAGACTCTGAAAACGAAACGTTGATCACTTTTGAGCAAAAGGCAGCACACACGCAATTCAAGTTGCTCTGATTGTCATTTAGAGTTACATTATAGGATTATTCAACAACAAGTCAAAATGTGCTCGTGAAAGGCAGAAAACAACACTTTGATAGTTTGATATAACTTGAGAACGAATGCAAAAAACAGTCCACTCTAAGAACAGGCCGCTTGGACACTTTCAGAACAGCTCTGTTAATGACTGAAAACAGCTCTCGAAGAGATTGTCAAAAGAGACTCCGAAAACGAAACGTTGATCACTTTTGAGCAAAAGGCTGCACACACGCAATTCAAGTTGCTCTGATTGTCATTTAGAGTTACATTATAGGATTATTCAACAACAAGTCAAAATGTGCTCGTGAAAGGCAGAAAACAACACTTTGATAGTTTGATATAACTTGAGAACGAATGCAAAAAACAGTCCACTCTCAGAACAGGCCGCTTGGACACTTTCAGAACAGCTCTGTTAATGACTGAAAACAGCTCTCGAAGAGATTGTCAAAAGAGACTCCGAAAACGAAACGTTGATCACTTTTGAGCAAAAGGCTGCACACACGCAATTCAAGTTGCTCTGATTGTCATTTAGAGTTACATTATAGGATTATTCAACAACAAGTCAAAATGTGCTCGTGAAAGGCAGAAAACAACACTTTGATAGTTTGATATAACTTGAGAACGAATGCAAAAAACAGTCCACTCTAAGAACAGGCCGCTTGGACACTTTCAGAACAGCTCTGTTAATGACTGAAAACAGCTCTCGAAGAGATTGTCAAAAGAGACTCTGAAAACGAAACGTTGATCACTTTTGAGCAAAAGGCTGCACACACGCAATTCAAGTTGCTCTGATTGTCATTTAGAGTTACATTATAGGATTATTCAACAACAAGTCAAAATGTGCTCGTGAAAGGCAGAAAACAACACTTTGATAGTTTGATATAACTTGAGAACGAATGCAAAAAACAGTCCACTCTCAGAACAGGCCGCTTGGACACTTTCAGAACAGCTCTGTTAATGACTGAAAACAGCTCTCGAAGAGATTGTCAAAAGAGACTCCGAAAACGAAACGTTGATCACTTTTGAGCAAAAGGCTGCACACACGCAATTCAAGTTGCTCTGATTGTCATTTAGAGTTACATTATAGGATTATTCAACAACAAGTCAAAATGTGCTCGTGAAAGGCAGAAAACAACACTTTGATAGTTTGATATAACTTGAGAACGAATGCAAAAAACAGTCCACTCTAAGAACAGGCCGCTTGGACACTTTCAGAACAGCTCTGTTAATGACTGAAAACAGCTCTCGAAGAGATTGTCAAAAGAGACTCTGAAAACGAAACGTTGATCACTTTTGAGCAAAAGGCAGCACACACGCAATTCAAGTTGCTCTGATTGTCATTTAGAGTTACATTATAGGATTATTCAACAACAAGTCAAAATGTGCTCGTGAAAGGCAGAAAACAACACTTTGATAGTTTGATATAACTTGAGAACGAATGCAAAAAACAGTCCACTCTAAGAACAGGCCGCTTGGACACTTTCAGAACAGCTCTGTTAATGACTGAAAACAGCTCTCGAAGAGATTGTCAAAAGAGACTCCGAAAACGAAACGTTGATCACTTTTGAGCAAAAGGCTGCACACACGCAATTCAAGTTGCTCTGATTGTCATTTAGAGTTACATTATAGGATTATTCAACAACAAGTCAAAATGTGCTCGTGAAAGGCAGAAAACAACACTTTGATAGTTTGATATAACTTGAGAACGAATGCAAAAAACAGTCCACTCTAAGAACAGGCCGCTTGGACACTTTCAGAACAGCTCTGTTAATGACTGAAAACAGCTCTCGAAGAGATTGTCAAAAGAGACTCTGAAAACGAAACGTTGATCACTTTTGAGCAAAAGGCTGCACACACGCAATTCAAGTTGCTCTGATTGTCATTTAGAGTTACATTATAGGATTATTCAACAACAAGTCAAAATGTGCTCGTGAAAGGCAGAAAACAACACTTTGATAGTTTGATATAACTTGAGAACGAATGCAAAAAACAGTCCACTCTAAGAACAGGCCGCTTGGACACTTTCAGAACAGCTCTGTTAATGACTGAAAACAGCTCTCGAAGAGATTGTCAAAAGAGACTCCGAAAACGAAACGTTGATCACTTTTGAGCAAAAGGCTGCACACACGCAATTCAAGTTGCTCTGATTGTCATTTAGAGTTACATTATAGGATTATTCAACAACAAGTCAAAATGTGCTCGTGAAAGGCAGAAAACAACACTTTGATAGTTTGATATAACTTGAGAACGAATGCAAAAAACAGTCCACTCTCAGAACAGGCCGCTTGGACACTTTCAGAACAGCTCTGTTAATGACTGAAACCAGCTCTCGAAGAGATTGTCAAAAGAGACTCCGAAAACGAAACGTTGATCACTTTTGAGCAAAAGGCTGCACACACGCAATTCAAGTTGCTCTGATTGTCATTTAGAGTTACATTATAGGATTATTCAACAACAAGTCAAAATGTGCTCGTGAAAGGCAGAAAACAACACTTTGATAGTTTGATATAACTTGAGAACGAATGCAAAAAACAGTCCACTCTCAGAACAGGCCGCTTGGACACTTTCAGAACAGCTCTGTTAATGACTGAAAACAGCTCTCGAAGAGATTGTCAAAAGAGACTCCGAAAACGAAACGTTGATCACTTTTGAGCAAAAGGCTGCACACACGCAATTCAAGTTGCTCTGATTGTCATTTAGAGTTACATTATAGGATTATTCAACAACAAGTCAAAATGTGCTCGTGAAAGGCAGAAAACAACACTTTGATAGTTTGATATAACTTGAGAACGAATGCAAAAAACAGTCCACTCTAAGAACAGGCCGCTTGGACACTTTCAGAACAGCTCTGTTAATGACTGAAAACAGCTCTCGAAGAGATTGTCAAAAGAGACTCTGAAAACGAAACGTTGATCACTTTTGAGCAAAAGGCTGCACACACGCAATTCAAGTTGCTCTGATTGTCATTTAGAGTTACATTATAGGATTATTCAACAACAAGTCAAAATGTGCTCGTGAAAGGCAGAAAACAACACTTTGATAGTTTGATATAACTTGAGAACGAATGCAAAAAACAGTCCACTCTCAGAACAGGCCGCTTGGACACTTTCAGAACAGCTCTGTTAATGACTGAAAACAGCTCTCGAAGAGATTGTCAAAAGAGACTCCGAAAACGAAACGTTGATCACTTTTGAGCAAAAGGCTGCACACACGCAATTCAAGTTGCTCTGATTGTCATTTAGAGTTACATTATAGGATTATTCAACAACAAGTCAAAATGTGCTCGTGAAAGGCAGAAAACAACACTTTGATAGTTTGATATAACTTGAGAACGAATGCAAAAAACAGTCCACTCTAAGAACAGGCCGCTTGGACACTTTCAGAACAGCTCTGTTAATGACTGAAAACAGCTCTCGAAGAGATTGTCAAAAGAGACTCTGAAAACGAAACGTTGATCACTTTTGAGCAAAAGGCTGCACACACGCAATTCAAGTTGCTCTGATTGTCATTTAGAGTTACATTATAGGATTATTCAACAACAAGTCAAAATGTGCTCGTGAAAGGCAGAAAACAACACTTTGATAGTTTGATATAACTTGAGAACGAATGCAAAAAACAGTCCACTCTCAGAACAGGCCGCTTGGACACTTTCAGAACAGCTCTGTTAATGACTGAAAACAGCTCTCGAAGAGATTGTCAAAAGAGACTCCGAAAACGAAACGTTGATCACTTTTGAGCAAAAGGCTGCACACACGCAATTCAAGTTGCTCTGATTGTCATTTAGAGTTACATTATAGGATTATTCAACAACAAGTCAAAATGTGCTCGTGAAAGGCAGAAAACAACACTTTGATAGTTTGATATAACTTGAGAACGAATGCAAAAAACAGTCCACTCTAAGAACAGGCCGCTTGGACACTTTCAGAACAGCTCTGTTAATGACTGAAAACAGCTCTCGAAGAGATTGTCAAAAGAGACTCTGAAAACGAAACGTTGATCACTTTTGAGCAAAAGGCAGCACACACGCAATTCAAGTTGCTCTGATTGTCATTTAGAGTTACATTATAGGATTATTCAACAACAAGTCAAAATGTGCTCGTGAAAGGCAGAAAACAACACTTTGATAGTTTGATATAACTTGAGAACGAATGCAAAAAACAGTCCACTCTAAGAACAGGCCGCTTGGACACTTTCAGAACAGCTCTGTTAATGACTGAAAACAGCTCTCGAAGAGATTGTCAAAAGAGACTCCGAAAACGAAACGTTGATCACTTTTGAGCAAAAGGCTGCACACACGCAATTCAAGTCGCTCTGATTGTCATTTAGAGTTACATTATAGGATTATTCAACAACAAGTCAAAATGTGCTCGTGAAAGGCAGAAAACAACACTTTGATAGTTTGATATAACTTGAGAACGAATGCAAAAAACAGTCCACTCTCAGAACAGGCCGCTTGGACACTTTCAGAACAGCTCTGTTAATGACTGAAAACAGCTCTCGAAGAGATTGTCAAAAGAGACTCCGAAAACGAAACGTTGATCACTTTTGAGCAAAAGGCTGCACACACGCAATTCAAGTTGCTCTGATTGTCATTTAGAGTTACATTATAGGATTATTCAACAACAAGTCAAAATGTGCTCGTGAAAGGCAGAAAACAACACTTTGATAGTTTGATATAACTTGAGAACGAATGCAAAAAACAGTCCACTCTAAGAACAGGCCGCTTGGACACTTTCAGAACAGCTCTGTTAATGACTGAAAACAGCTCTCGAAGAGATTGTCAAAAGAGACTCTGAAAACGAAACGTTGATCACTTTTGAGCAAAAGGCTGCACACACGCAATTCAAGTTGCTCTGATTGTCATTTAGAGTTACATTATAGGATTATTCAACAACAAGTCAAAATGTGCTCGTGAAAGGCAGAAAACAACACTTTGATAGTTTGATATAACTTGAGAACGAATGCAAAAAACAGTCCACTCTCAGAACAGGCCGCTTGGACACTTTCAGAACAGCTCTGTTAATGACTGAAAACAGCTCTCGAAGAGATTGTCAAAAGAGACTCCGAAAACGAAACGTTGATCACTTTTGAGCAAAAGGCTGCACACACGCAATTCAAGTTGCTCTGATTGTCATTTAGAGTTACATTATAGGATTATTCAACAACAAGTCAAAATGTGCTCGTGAAAGGCAGAAAACAACACTTTGATAGTTTGATATAACTTGAGAACGAATGCAAAAAACAGTCCACTCTCAGAACAGGCCGCTTGGACACTTCCAGAACAGCTCTGTTAATGACTGAAAACAGCTCTCGAAGAGATTGTCAAAAGAGACTCCGAAAACGAAACGTTGATCACTTTTGAGCAAAAGGCTGCACACACGCAATTCAAGTTGCTCTGATTGTCATTTAGAGTTACATTATAGGATTATTCAACAACAAGTCAAAATGTGCTCGTGAAAGGCAGAAAACATCACTTTGATAGTTTGATATAACTTGAGAACGAATGCAAAAAACAGTCCACTCTCAGAACAGGCCGCTTGGACACTTTCAGAACAGCTCTGTTAATGACTGAAAACAGCTCTCGAAGAGATTGTCAAAAGAGACTCCGAAAACGAAACGTTGATCACTTTTGAGCAAAAGGCTGCACACACGCAATTCAAGTTGCTCTGATTGTCATTTAGAGTTACATTATAGGATTATTCAACAACAAGTCAAAATGTGCTCGTGAAAGGCAGAAAACAACACTTTGATAGTTTGATATAACTTGAGAACGAATGCAAAAAACAGTCCACTCTAAGAACAGGCCGCTTGGACACTTTCAGAACAGCTCTGTTAATGACTGAAAACAGCTCTCGAAGAGATTGTCAAAAGAGACTCTGAAAACGAAACGTTGATTACTTTTGAGCAAAAGGCTGCACACACGCAATTCAAGTTGCTCTGATTGTCATTTAGAGTAACATTATAGGATTATTCAACAACAAGTCAAAATGTGCTCGTGAAAGGCAGAAAACAACACTTTGATAGTTTGATATAACTTGAGAACGAATGCAAAAAACAGTCCACTCTCAGAACAGGCCGCTTGGACACTTTCAGAACAGCTCTGTTAATGACTGAAAACAGCTCTCGAAGAGATTGTCAAAAGAGACTCCGAAAACGAAACGTTGATCACTTTTGAGCAAAAGGCTGCACACACGCAATTCAAGTTGCTCTGATTGTCATTTAGAGTTACATTATAGGATTATTCAACAACAAGTCAAAATGTGCTCGTGAAAGGCAGAAAACAACACTTTGATAGTTTGATATAACTTGAGAACGAATGCAAAAAACAGTCCACTCTAAGAACAGGCCGCTTGGACACTTTCAGAACAGCTCTGTTAATGACTGAAAACAGCTCTCGAAGAGATTGTCAAAAGAGACTCTGAAAACGAAACGTTGATTACTTTTGAGCAAAAGGCTGCACACACGCAATTCAAGTTGCTCTGATTGTCATTTAGAGTAACATTATAGGATTATTCAACAACAAGTCAAAATGTGCTCGTGAAAGGCAGAAAACAACACTTTGATAGTTTGATATAACTTGAGAACGAATGCAAAAAACAGTCCACTCTCAGAACAGGCCGCTTGGACACTTTCAGAACAGCTCTGTTAATGACTGAAAACAGCTCTCGAAGAGATTGTCAAAAGAGACTCCGAAAACGAAACGTTGATCACTTTTGAGCAAAAGGCTGCACACACGCAATTCAAGTTGCTCTGATTGTCATTTAGAGTTACATTATAGGATTATTCAACAACAAGTCAAAATGTGCTCGTGAAAGGCAGAAAACAACACTTTGATAGTTTGATATAACTTGAGAACGAATGCAAAAAACAGTCCACTCTAAGAACAGGCCGCTTGGACACTTTCAGAACAGCTCTGTTAATGACTGAAAACAGCTCTCGAAGAGATTGTCAAAAGAGACTCTGAAAACGAAACGTTGATCACTTTTGAGCAAAAGGCTGCACACACGCAATTCAAGTTGCTCTGATTGTCATTTAGAGTTACATTATAGGATTATTCAACAACAAGTCAAAATGTGCTCGTGAAAGGCAGAAAACAACACTTTGATAGTTTGATATAACTTGAGAACGAATGCAAAAAACAGTCCACTCTCAGAACAGGCCGCTTGGACACTTTCAGAACAGCTCTGTTAATGACTGAAAACAGCTCTCGAAGAGATTGTCAAAAGAGACTCCGAAAACGAAACGTTGATCACTTTTGAGCAAAAGGCTGCACACACGCAATTCAAGTTGCTCTGATTGTCATTTAGAGTTACATTATAGGATTATTCAACAACAAGTCAAAATGTGCTCGTGAAAGGCAGAAAACAACACTTTGATAGTTTGATATAACTTGAGAACGAATGCAAAAAACAGTCCACTCTAAGAACAGGCCGCTTGGACACTTTCAGAACAGCTCTGTTAATGACTGAAAACAGCTCTCGAAGAGATTGTCAAAAGAGACTCTGAAAACGAAACGTTGATCACTTTTGAGCAAAAGGCAGCACACACGCAATTCAAGTTGCTCTGATTGTCATTTAGAGTTACATTATAGGATTATTCAACAACAAGTCAAAATGTGCTCGTGAAAGGCAGAAAACAACACTTTGATAGTTTGATATAACTTGAGAACGAATGCAAAAAACAGTCCACTCTAAGAACAGGCCGCTTGGACACTTTCAGAACAGCTCTGTTAATGACTGAAAACAGCTCTCGAAGAGATTGTCAAAAGAGACTCCGAAAACGAAACGTTGATCACTTTTGAGCAAAAGGCTGCACACACGCAATTCAAGTTGCTCTGATTGTCATTTAGAGTTACATTATAGGATTATTCAACAACAAGTCAAAATGTGCTCGTGAAAGGCAGAAAACAACACTTTGATAGTTTGATATAACTTGAGAACGAATGCAAAAAACAGTCCACTCTCAGAACAGGCCGCTTGGACACTTTCAGAACAGCTCTGTTAATGACTGAAAACAGCTCTCGAAGAGATTGTCAAAAGAGACTCCGAAAACGAAACGTTGATCACTTTTGAGCAAAAGGCTGCACACACGCAATTCAAGTTGCTCTGATTGTCATTTAGAGTTACATTATAGGATTATTCAACAACAAGTCAAAATGTGCTCGTGAAAGGCAGAAAACAACACTTTGATAGTTTGATATAACTTGAGAACGAATGCAAAAAACAGTCCACTCTCAGAACAGGCCGCTTGGACACTTTCAGAACAGCTCTGTTAATGACTGAAAACAGCTCTCGAAGAGATTGTCAAAAGAGACTCCGAAAACGAAACGTTGATCACTTTTGAGCAAAAGGCTGCACACACGCAATTCAAGTTGCTCTGATTGTCATTTAGAGTTACATTATAGGATTATTCAACAACAAGTCAAAATGTGCTCGTGAAAGGCAGAAAACAACACTTTGATAGTTTGATATAACTTGAGAACGAATGCAAAAAACAGTCCACTCTAAGAACAGGCCGCTTGGACACTTTCAGAACAGCTCTGTTAATGACTGAAAACAGCTCTCGAAGAGATTGTCAAAAGAGACTCTGAAAACGAAACGTTGATCACTTTTGAGCAAAAGGCTGCACACACGCAATTCAAGTTGCTCTGATTGTCATTTAGAGTTACATTATAGGATTATTCAACAACAAGTCAAAATGTGCTCGTGAAAGGCAGAAAACAACACTTTGATAGTTTGATATAACTTGAGAACGAATGCAAAAAACAGTCCACTCTCAGAACAGGCCGCTTGGACACTTTCAGAACAGCTCTGTTAATGACTGAAAACAGCTCTCGAAGAGATTGTCAAAAGAGACTCCGAAAACGAAACGTTGATCACTTTTGAGCAAAAGGCTGCACACACGCAATTCAAGTTGCTCTGATTGTCATTTAGAGTTACATTATAGGATTATTCAACAACAAGTCAAAATGTGCTCGTGAAAGGCAGAAAACAACACTTTGATAGTTTGATATAACTTGAGAACGAATGCAAAAAACAGTCCACTCTAAGAACAGGCCGCTTGGACACTTTCAGAACAGCTCTGTTAATGACTGAAAACAGCTCTCGAAGAGATTGTCAAAAGAGACTCTGAAAACGAAACGTTGATCACTTTTGAGCAAAAGGCTGCACACACGCAATTCAAGTTGCTCTGATTGTCATTTAGAGTTACATTATAGGATTATTCAACAACAAGTCAAAATGTGCTCGTGAAAGGCAGAAAACAACACTTTGATAGTTTGATATAACTTGAGAACGAATGCAAAAAACAGTCCACTCTCAGAACAGGCCGCTTGGACACTTTCAGAACAGCTCTGTTAATGACTGAAAACAGCTCTCGAAGAGATTGTCAAAAGAGACTCTGAAAACGAAACGTTGATCACTTTTGAGCAAAAGGCTGCACACACGCAATTCAAGTTGCTCTGATTGTCATTTAGAGTTACATTATAGGATTATTCAACAACAAGTCAAAATGTGCTCGTGAAAGGCAGAAAATAACACTTTGATAGTTTGATATAACTTGAGAACGAATGCAAAAAACAGTCCACTCTAAGAACAGGCCGCTTGGACACTTTCAGAACAGCTCTGTTAATGACTGAAAACAGCTCTCGAAGAGATTGTCAAAAGAGACTCCGAAAACGAAACGTTGATCACTTTTGAGCAAAAGGCTGCACACACGCAATTCAAGTTGCTCTGATTGTCATTTAGAGTTACATTATAGGAGCATTCAGCAACAAGTCAAAATGTGCTCCAGAAAAGCAGAAAACAACACTGATAGAACTTGAGAACGAATGCAAAAACAGTCCACTCTCAGAACAGGCCGCTTGGACACTTTCAGAACAGCTCTGTTAATGACTGAAAACAGCTCTCGAAGAGATTGTCAAAAGAGACTCTGAAAACGAAACGTTGATTACTTTTGAGCAAAAGGCTGCACACACGCAATTCAAGTTGCTCTGATTGTCATTTAGAGTAACATTATAGGATTATTCAACAACAAGTCAAAATGTGCTCGTGAAAGGCAGAAAACAACACTTTGATAGTTTGATTTAACTTGAGAACGAATGCAAAAAACAGTCCACTCTAAGAACAGGCCGCTTGGACACTTTCAGAACAGCTCCATTAATGACTGAAAACAGCTCTCGAAGTGATTGTCAAAAGAGACTCTGAAAACGAAACGTTGATTACTTTTGAGCAAAAGGCTGCACACACGCAATTCAAGTTGCTCTGATTGTCATTTAGAGTAACATTATAGGATTATTCAACAACAAGTCAAAATGTGCTCGTGAAAGGCAGAAAACAACACTTTGATAGTTTGATATAACTTGAGAACGAATGCAAAAAACAGTCCACTCTAAGAACAGGCCGCTTGGACACTTTCAGAACAGCTCTGTTAATGACTGAAAACAGCTCTCGAAGAGATTGTCAAAAGAGACTCTGAAAACGAAACGTTGATCACTTTTGAGCAAAAGGCTGCACACACGCAATTCAAGTTGCTCTGATTGTCATTTAGAGTTACATTATAGGATTATTCAACAACAAGTCAAAATGTGCTCGTGAAAGGCAGAAAACAACACTTTGATAGTTTGATATAACTTGAGAACGAATGCAAAAAACAGTCCACTCTAAGAACAGGCCGCTTGGACACTTTCAGAACAGCTCTGTTAATGACTGAAAACAGCTCTCGAAGAGATTGTCAAAAGAGACTCTGAAAACGAAACGTTGATCACTTTTGAGCAAAAGGCTGCACACACGCAATTCAAGTTGCTCTGATTGTCATTTAGAGTTACATTATAGGATTATTCAACAACAAGTCAAAATGTGCTCGTGAAAGGCAGAAAACAACACTTTGATAGTTTGATATAACTTGAGAACGAATGCAAAAAACAGTCCACTCTCAGAACAGGCCGCTTGGACACTTTCAGAACAGCTCTGTTAATGACTGAAAACAGCTCTCGAAGAGATTGTCAAAAGAGACTCTGAAAACGAAACGTTGATCACTTTTGAGCAAAAGGCTGCACACACGCAATTCAAGTTGCTCTGATTGTCATTTAGAGTTACATTATAGGATTATTCAACAACAAGTCAAAATGTGCTCGTGAAAGGCAGAAAATAACACTTTGATAGTTTGATATAACTTGAGAACGAATGCAAAAAACAGTCCACTCTAAGAACAGGCCGCTTGGACACTTTCAGAACAGCTCTGTTAATGACTGAAAACAGCTCTCGAAGAGATTGTCAAAAGAGACTCCGAAAACGAAACGTTGATCACTTTTGAGCAAAAGGCTGCACACACGCAATTCAAGTTGCTCTGATTGTAATTTAGAGTTACATTATAGGATTATTCAACAACAAGTCAAAATGTGCTCGTGAAAGGCAGAAAACAACACTTTGATAGTTTGATATAACTTGAGAACGAATGCAAAAAACAGTCCACTCTCAGAACAGGCCGCTTGGACACTTTCAGAACAGCTCTGTTAATGACTGAAAACAGCTCTCGAAGAGATTGTCAAAAGAGACTCTGAAAACGAAACGTTGATCACTTTTGAGCAAAAGGCTGCACACACGCAATTCAAGTTGCTCTGATTGTCATTTAGAGTTACATTATAGGATTATTCAACAACAAGTCAAAATGTGCTCGTGAAAGGCAGAAAATAACACTTTGATAGTTTGATATAACTTGAGAACGAATGCAAAAAACAGTCCACTCTAAGAACAGGCCGCTTGGACACTTTCAGAACAGCTCTGTTAATGACTGAAAACAGCTCTCGAAGAGATTGTCAAAAGAGACTCCGAAAACGAAACGTTGATCACTTTTGAGCAAAAGGCTGCACACACGCAATTCAAGTTGCTCTGATTGTCATTTAGAGTTACATTATAGGAGCATTCAGCAACAAGTCAAAATGTGCTCCAGAAAAGCAGAAAACAACACTGATAGAACTTGAGAACGAATGCAAAAACAGTCCACTCTCAGAACAGGCCGCTTGGACACTTTCAGAACAGCTCTGTTAATGACTGAAAACAGCTCTCGAAGAGATTGTCAAAAGAGACTCTGAAAACGAAACGTTGATTACTTTTGAGCAAAAGGCTGCACACACGCAATTCAAGTTGCTCTGATTGTCATTTAGAGTAACATTATAGGATTATTCAACAACAAGTCAAAATGTGCTCGTGAAAGGCAGAAAACAACACTTTGATAGTTTGATTTAACTTGAGAACGAATGCAAAAAACAGTCCACTCTAAGAACAGGCCGCTTGGACACTTTCAGAACAGCTCCATTAATGACTGAAAACAGCTCTCGAAGTGATTGTCAAAAGAGACTCTGAAAACGAAACGTTGATTACTTTTGAGCAAAAGGCTGCACACACGCAATTCAAGTTGCTCTGATTGTCATTTAGAGTAACATTATAGGATTATTCAACAACAAGTCAAAATGTGCTCGTGAAAGGCAGAAAACAACACTTTGATAGTTTGATATAACTTGAGAACGAATGCAAAAAACAGTCCACTCTAAGAACAGGCCGCTTGGACACTTTCAGAACAGCTCTGTTAATGACTGAAAACAGCTCTCGAAGAGATTGTCAAAAGAGACTCTGAAAACGAAACGTTGATCACTTTTGAGCAAAAGGCTGCACACACGCAATTCAAGTTGCTCTGATTGTCATTTAGAGTTACATTATAGGATTATTCAACAACAAGTCAAAATGTGCTCGTGAAAGGCAGAAAACAACACTTTGATAGTTTGATATAACTTGAGAACGAATGCAAAAAACAGTCCACTCTCAGAACAGGCCGCTTGGACACTTTCAGAACAGCTCTGTTAATGACTGAAAACAGCTCTCGAAGAGATTGTCAAAAGAGACTCCGAAAACGAAACGTTGATCACTTTTGAGCAAAAGGCTGCACACACGCAATTCAAGTTGCTCTGATTGTCATTTAGAGTTACATTATAGGATTATTCAACAACAAGTCAAAATGTGCTCGTGAAAGGCAGAAAACAACACTTTGATAGTTTGATATAACTTGAGAACGAATGCAAAAAACAGTCCACTCTAAGAACAGGCCGCTTGGACACTTTCAGAACAGCTCTGTTAATGACTGAAAACAGCTCTCGAAGAGATTGTCAAAAGAGACTCTGAAAACGAAACGTTGATCACTTTTGAGCAAAAGGCTGCACACACGCAATTCAAGTTGCTCTGATTGTCATTTAGAGTTACATTATAGGATTATTCAACAACAAGTCAAAATGTGCTCGTGAAAGGCAGAAAACAACACTTTGATAGTTTGATATAACTTGAGAACGAATGCAAAAAACAGTCCACTCTCAGAACAGGCCGCTTGGACACTTTCAGAACAGCTCTGTTAATGACTGAAAACAGCTCTCGAAGAGATTGTCAAAAGAGACTCTGAAAACGAAACGTTGATCACTTTTGAGCAAAAGGCTGCACACACGCAATTCAAGTTGCTCTGATTGTCATTTAGAGTTACATTATAGGATTATTCAACAACAAGTCAAAATGTGCTCGTGAAAGGCAGAAAATAACACTTTGATAGTTTGATATAACTTGAGAACGAATGCAAAAAACAGTCCACTCTAAGAACAGGCCGCTTGGACACTTTCAGAACAGCTCTGTTAATGACTGAAAACAGCTCTCGAAGAGATTGTCAAAAGAGACTCCGAAAACGAAACGTTGATCACTTTTGAGCAAAAGGCTGCACACACGCAATTCAAGTTGCTCTGATTGTAATTTAGAGTTACATTATAGGATTATTCAACAACAAGTCAAAATGTGCTCGTGAAAGGCAGAAAATAACACTTTGATAGTTTGATATAACTTGAGAACGAATGCAAAAAACAGTCCACTCTAAGAACAGGCCGCTTGGACACTTTCAGAACAGCTCTGTTAATGACTGAAAACAGCTCTCGAAGAGATTGTCAAAAGAGACTCCGAAAACGAAACGTTGATCACTTTTGAGCAAAAGGCTGCACACACGCAATTCAAGTTGCTCTGATTGTCATTTAGAGTTACATTATAGGAGCATTCAGCAACAAGTCAAAATGTGCTCCAGAAAAGCAGAAAACAACACTGATAGAACTTGAGAACGAATGCAAAAACAGTCCACTCTCAGAACAGGCCGCTTGGACACTTTCAGAACAGCTCTGTTAATGACTGAAAACAGCTCTCGAAGAGATTGTCAAAAGAGACTCTGAAAACGAAACGTTGATTACTTTTGAGCAAAAGGCTGCACACACGCAATTCAAGTTGCTCTGATTGTCATTTAGAGTAACATTATAGGATTATTCAACAACAAGTCAAAATGTGCTCGTGAAAGGCAGAAAACAACACTTTGATAGTTTGATTTAACTTGAGAACGAATGCAAAAAACAGTCCACTCTAAGAACAGGCCGCTTGGACACTTTCAGAACAGCTCCATTAATGACTGAAAACAGCTCTCGAAGTGATTGTCAAAAGAGACTCTGAAAACGAAACGTTGATTACTTTTGAGCAAAAGGCTGCACACACGCAATTCAAGTTGCTCTGATTGTCATTTAGAGTAACATTATAGGATTATTCAACAACAAGTCAAAATGTGCTCGTGAAAGGCAGAAAACAACACTTTGATAGTTTGATATAACTTGAGAACGAATGCAAAAAACAGTCCACTCTAAGAACAGGCCGCTTGGACACTTTCAGAACAGCTCTGTTAATGACTGAAAACAGCTCTCGAAGAGATTGTCAAAAGAGACTCTGAAAACGAAACGTTGATCACTTTTGAGCAAAAGGCTGCACACACGCAATTCAAGTTGCTCTGATTGTCATTTAGAGTTACATTATAGGATTATTCAACAACAAGTCAAAATGTGCTCGTGAAAGGCAGAAAACAACACTTTGATAGTTTGATATAACTTGAGAACGAATGCAAAAAACAGTCCACTCTCAGAACAGGCCGCTTGGACACTTTCAGAACAGCTCTGTTAATGACTGAAAACAGCTCTCGAAGAGATTGTCAAAAGAGACTCCGAAAACGAAACGTTGATCACTTTTGAGCAAAAGGCTGCACACACGCAATTCAAGTTGCTCTGATTGTCATTTAGAGTTACATTATAGGATTATTCAACAACAAGTCAAAATGTGCTCGTGAAAGGCAGAAAACAACACTTTGATAGTTTGATATAACTTGAGAACGAATGCAAAAAACAGTCCACTCTAAGAACAGGCCGCTTGGACACTTTCAGAACAGCTCTGTTAATGACTGAAAACAGCTCTCGAAGAGATTGTCAAAAGAGACTCTGAAAACGAAACGTTGATCACTTTTGAGCAAAAGGCTGCACACACGCAATTCAAGTTGCTCTGATTGTCATTTAGAGTTACATTATAGGATTATTCAACAACAAGTCAAAATGTGCTCGTGAAAGGCAGAAAACAACACTTTGATAGTTTGATATAACTTGAGAACGAATGCAAAAAACAGTCCACTCTAAGAACAGGCCGCTTGGACACTTTCAGAACAGCTCTGTTAATGACTGAAAACAGCTCTCGAAGAGATTGTCAAAAGAGACTCTGAAAACGAAACGTTGATCACTTTTGAGCAAAAGGCTGCACACACGCAATTCAAGTTGCTCTGATTGTCATTTAGAGTTACATTATAGGATTATTCAACAACAAGTCAAAATGTGCTCGTGAAAGGCAGAAAACAACACTTTGATAGTTTGATATAACTTGAGAACGAATGCAAAAAACAGTCCACTCTCAGAACAGGCCGCTTGGACACTTTCAGAACAGCTCTGTTAATGACTGAAAACAGCTCTCGAAGAGATTGTCAAAAGAGACTCCGAAAACGAAACGTTGATCACTTTTGAGCAAAAGGCTGCACACACGCAATTCAAGTTGCTCTGATTGTCATTTAGAGTTACATTATAGGATTATTCAACAACAAGTCAAAATGTGCTCGTGAAAGGCAGAAAACAACACTTTGATAGTTTGATATAACTTGAGAACGAATGCAAAAAACAGTCCACTCTAAGAACAGGCCGCTTGGACACTTTCAGAACAGCTCTGTTAATGACTGAAAACAGCTCTCGAAGAGATTGTCAAAAGAGACTCTGAAAACGAAACGTTGATCACTTTTGAGCAAAAGGCTGCACACACGCAATTCAAGTTGCTCTGATTGTCATTTAGAGTTACATTATAGGATTATTCAACAACAAGTCAAAATGTGCTCGTGAAAGGCAGAAAACAACACTTTGATAGTTTGATATAACTTGAGAACGAATGCAAAAAACAGTCCACTCTCAGAACAGGCCGCTTGGACACTTTCAGAACAGCTCTGTTAATGACTGAAAACAGCTCTCGAAGAGATTGTCAAAAGAGACTCTGAAAACGAAACGTTGATCACTTTTGAGCAAAAGGCTGCACACACGCAATTCAAGTTGCTCTGATTGTCATTTAGAGTTACATTATAGGATTATTCAACAACAAGTCAAAATGTGCTCGTGAAAGGCAGAAAATAACACTTTGATAGTTTGATATAACTTGAGAACGAATGCAAAAAACAGTCCACTCTAAGAACAGGCCGCTTGGACACTTTCAGAACAGCTCTGTTAATGACTGAAAACAGCTCTCGAAGAGATTGTCAAAAGAGACTCCGAAAACGAAACGTTGATCACTTTTGAGCAAAAGGCTGCACACACGCAATTCAAGTTGCTCTGATTGTAATTTAGAGTTACATTATAGGATTATTCAACAACAAGTCAAAATGTGCTCGTGAAAGGCAGAAAATAACACTTTGATAGTTTGATATAACTTGAGAACGAATGCAAAAAACAGTCCACTCTAAGAACAGGCCGCTTGGACACTTTCAGAACAGCTCTGTTAATGACTGAAAACAGCTCTCGAAGAGATTGTCAAAAGAGACTCCGAAAACGAAACGTTGATCACTTTTGAGCAAAAGGCTGCACACACGCAATTCAAGTTGCTCTGATTGTCATTTAGAGTTACATTATAGGAGCATTCAGCAACAAGTCAAAATGTGCTCCAGAAAAGCAGAAAACAACACTGATAGAACTTGAGAACGAATGCAAAAACAGTCCACTCTCAGAACAGGCCGCTTGGACACTTTCAGAACAGCTCTGTTAATGACTGAAAACAGCTCTCGAAGAGATTGTCAAAAGAGACTCTGAAAACGAAACGTTGATTACTTTTGAGCAAAAGGCTGCACACACGCAATTCAAGTTGCTCTGATTGTCATTTAGAGTAACATTATAGGATTATTCAACAACAAGTCAAAATGTGCTCGTGAAAGGCAGAAAACAACACTTTGATAGTTTGATTTAACTTGAGAACGAATGCAAAAAACAGTCCACTCTAAGAACAGGCCGCTTGGACACTTTCAGAACAGCTCCATTAATGACTGAAAACAGCTCTCGAAGTGATTGTCAAAAGAGACTCTGAAAACGAAACGTTGATTACTTTTGAGCAAAAGGCTGCACACACGCAATTCAAGTTGCTCTGATTGTCATTTAGAGTAACATTATAGGATTATTCAACAACAAGTCAAAATGTGCTCGTGAAAGGCAGAAAACAACACTTTGATAGTTTGATATAACTTGAGAACGAATGCAAAAAACAGTCCACTCTAAGAACAGGCCGCTTGGACACTTTCAGAACAGCTCTGTTAATGACTGAAAACAGCTCTCGAAGAGATTGTCAAAAGAGACTCTGAAAACGAAACGTTGATCACTTTTGAGCAAAAGGCTGCACACACGCAATTCAAGTTGCTCTGATTGTCATTTAGAGTTACATTATAGGATTATTCAACAACAAGTCAAAATGTGCTCGTGAAAGGCAGAAAACAACACTTTGATAGTTTGATATAACTTGAGAACGAATGCAAAAAACAGTCCACTCTCAGAACAGGCCGCTTGGACACTTTCAGAACAGCTCTGTTAATGACTGAAAACAGCTCTCGAAGAGATTGTCAAAAGAGACTCCGAAAACGAAACGTTGATCACTTTTGAGCAAAAGGCTGCACACACGCAATTCAAGTTGCTCTGATTGTCATTTAGAGTTACATTATAGGATTATTCAACAACAAGTCAAAATGTGCTCGTGAAAGGCAGAAAACAACACTTTGATAGTTTGATATAACTTGAGAACGAATGCAAAAAACAGTCCACTCTAAGAACAGGCCGCTTGGACACTTTCAGAACAGCTCTGTTAATGACTGAAAACAGCTCTCGAAGAGATTGTCAAAAGAGACTCTGAAAACGAAACGTTGATCACTTTTGAGCAAAAGGCTGCACACACGCAATTCAAGTTGCTCTGATTGTCATTTAGAGTTACATTATAGGATTATTCAACAACAAGTCAAAATGTGCTCGTGAAAGGCAGAAAACAACACTTTGATAGTTTGATATAACTTGAGAACGAATGCAAAAAACAGTCCACTCTCAGAACAGGCCGCTTGGACACTTTCAGAACAGCTCTGTTAATGACTGAAAACAGCTCTCGAAGAGATTGTCAAAAGAGACTCTGAAAACGAAACGTTGATCACTTTTGAGCAAAAGGCTGCACACACGCAATTCAAGTTGCTCTGATTGTCATTTAGAGTTACATTATAGGATTATTCAACAACAAGTCAAAATGTGCTCGTGAAAGGCAGAAAATAACACTTTGATAGTTTGATATAACTTGAGAACGAATGCAAAAAACAGTCCACTCTAAGAACAGGCCGCTTGGACACTTTCAGAACAGCTCTGTTAATGACTGAAAACAGCTCTCGAAGAGATTGTCAAAAGAGACTCCGAAAACGAAACGTTGATCACTTTTGAGCAAAAGGCTGCACACACGCAATTCAAGTTGCTCTGATTGTCATTTAGAGTTACATTATAGGAGCATTCAGCAACAAGTCAAAATGTGCTCCAGAAAAGCAGAAAACAACACTGATAGAACTTGAGAACGAATGCAAAAACAGTCCACTCTCAGAACAGGCCGCTTGGACACTTTCAGAACAGCTCTGTTAATGACTGAAAACAGCTCTCGAAGAGATTGTCAAAAGAGACTCTGAAAACGAAACGTTGATTACTTTTGAGCAAAAGGCTGCACACACGCAATTCAAGTTGCTCTGATTGTCATTTAGAGTAACATTATAGGATTATTCAACAACAAGTCAAAATGTGCTCGTGAAAGGCAGAAAACAACACTTTGATAGTTTGATTTAACTTGAGAACGAATGCAAAAAACAGTCCACTCTAAGAACAGGCCGCTTGGACACTTTCAGAACAGCTCCATTAATGACTGAAAACAGCTCTCGAAGTGATTGTCAAAAGAGACTCTGAAAACGAAACGTTGCTTACTTTTGAGCAAAAGGCTGCACACACGCAATTCAAGTTGCTCTGATTGTCATTTAGAGTAACATTATAGGATTATTCAACAACAAGTCAAAATGTGCTCGTGAAAGGCAGAAAACAACACTTTGATAGTTTGATATAACTTGAGAACGAATGCAAAAAACAGTCCACTCTAAGAACAGGCCGCTTGGACACTTTCAGAACAGCTCTGTTAATGACTGAAAACAGCTCTCGAAGAGATTGTCAAAAGAGACTCTGAAAACGAAACGTTGATCACTTTTGAGCAAAAGGCTGCACACACGCAATTCAAGTTGCTCTGATTGTCATTTAGAGTTACATTATAGGATTATTCAACAACAAGTCAAAATGTGCTCGTGAAAGGCAGAAAACAACACTTTGATAGTTTGATATAACTTGAGAACGAATGCAAAAAACAGTCCACTCTAAGAACAGGCCGCTTGGACACTTTCAGAACAGCTCTGTTAATGACTGAAAACAGCTCTCGAAGAGATTGTCAAAAGAGACTCTGAAAACGAAACGTTGATCACTTTTGAGCAAAAGGCTGCACACACGCAATTCAAGTTGCTCTGATTGTCATTTAGAGTTACATTATAGGATTATTCAACAACAAGTCAAAATGTGCTCGTGAAAGGCAGAAAACAACACTTTGATAGTTTGATATAACTTGAGAACGAATGCAAAAAACAGTCCACTCTCAGAACAGGCCGCTTGGACACTTTCAGAACAGCTCTGTTAATGACTGAAAACAGCTCTCGAAGAGATTGTCAAAAGAGACTCTGAAAACGAAACGTTGATCACTTTTGAGCAAAAGGCTGCACACACGCAATTCAAGTTGCTCTGATTGTCATTTAGAGTTACATTATAGGATTATTCAACAACAAGTCAAAATGTGCTCGTGAAAGGCAGAAAATAACACTTTGATAGTTTGATATAACTTGAGAACGAATGCAAAAAACAGTCCACTCTAAGAACAGGCCGCTTGGACACTTTCAGAACAGCTCTGTTAATGACTGAAAACAGCTCTCGAAGAGATTGTCAAAAGAGACTCCGAAAACGAAACGTTGATCACTTTTGAGCAAAAGGCTGCACACACGCAATTCAAGTTGCTCTGATTGTAATTTAGAGTTACATTATAGGATTATTCAACAACAAGTCAAAATGTGCTCGTGAAAGGCAGAAAACAACACTTTGATAGTTTGATATAACTTGAGAACGAATGCAAAAAACAGTCCACTCTCAGAACAGGCCGCTTGGACACTTTCAGAACAGCTCTGTTAATGACTGAAAACAGCTCTCGAAGAGATTGTCAAAAGAGACTCCGAAAACGAAACGTTGATCACTTTTGAGCAAAAGGCTGCACACACGCAATTCAAGTTGCTCTGATTGTCATTTAGAGTTACATTATAGGATTATTCAACAACAAGTCAAAATGTGCTCGTGAAAGGCAGAAAACAACACTTTGATAGTTTGATATAACTTGAGAACGAATGCAAAAAACAGTCCACTCTAAGAACAGGCCGCTTGGACACTTTCAGAACAGCTCTGTTAATGACTGAAAACAGCTCTCGAAGAGATTGTCAAAAGAGACTCTGAAAACGAAACGTTGATCACTTTTGAGCAAAAGGCTGCACACACGCAATTCAAGTTGCTCTGATTGTCATTTAGAGTTACATTATAGGATTATTCAACAACAAGTCAAAATGTGCTCGTGAAAGGCAGAAAACAACACTTTGATAGTTTGATATAACTTGAGAACGAATGCAAAAAACAGTCCACTCTCAGAACAGGCCGCTTGGACACTTTCAGAACAGCTCTGTTAATGACTGAAAACAGCTCTCGAAGAGATTGTCAAAAGAGACTCTGAAAACGAAACGTTGATCACTTTTGAGCAAAAGGCTGCACACACGCAATTCAAGTTGCTCTGATTGTCATTTAGAGTTACATTATAGGATTATTCAACAACAAGTCAAAATGTGCTCGTGAAAGGCAGAAAATAACACTTTGATAGTTTGATATAACTTGAGAACGAATGCAAAAAACAGTCCACTCTAAGAACAGGCCGCTTGGACACTTTCAGAACAGCTCTGTTAATGACTGAAAACAGCTCTCGAAGAGATTGTCAAAAGAGACTCCGAAAACGAAACGTTGATCACTTTTGAGCAAAAGGCTGCACACACGCAATTCAAGTTGCTCTGATTGTAATTTAGAGTTACATTATAGGATTATTCAACAACAAGTCAAAATGTGCTCGTGAAAGGCAGAAAACAACACTTTGATAGTTTGATATAACTTGAGAACGAATGCAAAAAACAGTCCACTCTCAGAACAGGCCGCTTGGACACTTTCAGAACAGCTCTGTTAATGACTGAAAACAGCTCTCGAAGAGATTGTCAAAAGAGACTCTGAAAACGAAACGTTGATCACTTTTGAGCAAAAGGCTGCACACACGCAATTCAAGTTGCTCTGATTGTCATTTAGAGTTACATTATAGGATTATTCAACAACAAGTCAAAATGTGCTCGTGAAAGGCAGAAAATAACACTTTGATAGTTTGATATAACTTGAGAACGAATGCAAAAAACAGTCCACTCTAAGAACAGGCCGCTTGGACACTTTCAGAACAGCTCTGTTAATGACTGAAAACAGCTCTCGAAGAGATTGTCAAAAGAGACTCCGAAAACGAAACGTTGATCACTTTTGAGCAAAAGGCTGCACACACGCAATTCAAGTTGCTCTGATTGTAATTTAGAGTTACATTATAGGATTATTCAACAACAAGTCAAAATGTGCTCGTGAAAGGCAGAAAATAACACTTTGATAGTTTGATATAACTTGAGAACGAATGCAAAAAACAGTCCACTCTAAGAACAGGCCGCTTGGACACTTTCAGAACAGCTCTGTTAATGACTGAAAACAGCTCTCGAAGAGATTGTCAAAAGAGACTCCGAAAACGAAACGTTGATCACTTTTGAGCAAAAGGCTGCACACACGCAATTCAAGTTGCTCTGATTGTCATTTAGAGTTACATTATAGGAGCATTCAGCAACAAGTCAAAATGTGCTCCAGAAAAGCAGAAAACAACACTGATAGAACTTGAGAACGAATGCAAAAACAGTCCACTCTCAGAACAGGCCGCTTGGACACTTTCAGAACAGCTCTGTTAATGACTGAAAACAGCTCTCGAAGAGATTGTCAAAAGAGACTCTGAAAACGAAACGTTGATTACTTTTGAGCAAAAGGCTGCACACACGCAATTCAAGTTGCTCTGATTGTCATTTAGAGTAACATTATAGGATTATTCAACAACAAGTCAAAATGTGCTCGTGAAAGGCAGAAAACAACACTTTGATAGTTTGATTTAACTTGAGAACGAATGCAAAAAACAGTCCACTCTAAGAACAGGCCGCTTGGACACTTTCAGAACAGCTCCATTAATGACTGAAAACAGCTCTCGAAGTGATTGTCAAAAGAGACTCTGAAAACGAAACGTTGATTACTTTTGAGCAAAAGGCTGCACACACGCAATTCAAGTTGCTCTGATTGTCATTTAGAGTAACATTATAGGATTATTCAACAACAAGTCAAAATGTGCTCGTGAAAGGCAGAAAACAACACTTTGATAGTTTGATATAACTTGAGAACGAATGCAAAAAACAGTCCACTCTAAGAACAGGCCGCTTGGACACTTTCAGAACAGCTCTGTTAATGACTGAAAACAGCTCTCGAAGAGATTGTCAAAAGAGACTCTGAAAACGAAACGTTGATCACTTTTGAGCAAAAGGCTGCACACACGCAATTCAAGTTGCTCTGATTGTCATTTAGAGTTACATTATAGGATTATTCAACAACAAGTCAAAATGTGCTCGTGAAAGGCAGAAAACAACACTTTGATAGTTTGATATAACTTGAGAACGAATGCAAAAAACAGTCCACTCTCAGAACAGGCCGCTTGGACACTTTCAGAACAGCTCTGTTAATGACTGAAAACAGCTCTCGAAGAGATTGTCAAAAGAGACTCCGAAAACGAAACGTTGATCACTTTTGAGCAAAAGGCTGCACACACGCAATTCAAGTTGCTCTGATTGTCATTTAGAGTTACATTATAGGATTATTCAACAACAAGTCAAAATGTGCTCGTGAAAGGCAGAAAACAACACTTTGATAGTTTGATATAACTTGAGAACGAATGCAAAAAACAGTCCACTCTAAGAACAGGCCGCTTGGACACTTTCAGAACAGCTCTGTTAATGACTGAAAACAGCTCTCGAAGAGATTGTCAAAAGAGACTCTGAAAACGAAACGTTGATCACTTTTGAGCAAAAGGCTGCACACACGCAATTCAAGTTGCTCTGATTGTCATTTAGAGTTACATTATAGGATTATTCAACAACAAGTCAAAATGTGCTCGTGAAAGGCAGAAAACAACACTTTGATAGTTTGATATAACTTGAGAACGAATGCAAAAAACAGTCCACTCTCAGAACAGGCCGCTTGGACACTTTCAGAACAGCTCTGTTAATGACTGAAAACAGCTCTCGAAGAGATTGTCAAAAGAGACTCTGAAAACGAAACGTTGATCACTTTTGAGCAAAAGGCTGCACACACGCAATTCAAGTTGCTCTGATTGTCATTTAGAGTTACATTATAGGATTATTCAACAACAAGTCAAAATGTGCTCGTGAAAGGCAGAAAATAACACTTTGATAGTTTGATATAACTTGAGAACGAATGCAAAAAACAGTCCACTCTAAGAACAGGCCGCTTGGACACTTTCAGAACAGCTCTGTTAATGACTGAAAACAGCTCTCGAAGAGATTGTCAAAAGAGACTCCGAAAACGAAACGTTGATCACTTTTGAGCAAAAGGCTGCACACACGCAATTCAAGTTGCTCTGATTGTCATTTAGAGTTACATTATAGGAGCATTCAGCAACAAGTCAAAATGTGCTCCAGAAAAGCAGAAAACAACACTGATAGAACTTGAGAACGAATGCAAAAACAGTCCACTCTCAGAACAGGCCGCTTGGACACTTTCAGAACAGCTCTGTTAATGACTGAAAACAGCTCTCGAAGAGATTGTCAAAAGAGACTCTGAAAACGAAACGTTGATTACTTTTGAGCAAAAGGCTGCACACACGCAATTCAAGTTGCTCTGATTGTCATTTAGAGTAACATTATAGGATTATTCAACAACAAGTCAAAATGTGCTCGTGAAAGGCAGAAAACAACACTTTGATAGTTTGATTTAACTTGAGAACGAATGCAAAAAACAGTCCACTCTAAGAACAGGCCGCTTGGACACTTTCAGAACAGCTCCATTAATGACTGAAAACAGCTCTCGAAGTGATTGTCAAAAGAGACTCTGAAAACGAAACGTTGCTTACTTTTGAGCAAAAGGCTGCACACACGCAATTCAAGTTGCTCTGATTGTCATTTAGAGTAACATTATAGGATTATTCAACAACAAGTCAAAATGTGCTCGTGAAAGGCAGAAAACAACACTTTGATAGTTTGATATAACTTGAGAACGAATGCAAAAAACAGTCCACTCTAAGAACAGGCCGCTTGGACACTTTCAGAACAGCTCTGTTAATGACTGAAAACAGCTCTCGAAGAGATTGTCAAAAGAGACTCTGAAAACGAAACGTTGATCACTTTTGAGCAAAAGGCTGCACACACGCAATTCAAGTTGCTCTGATTGTCATTTAGAGTTACATTATAGGATTATTCAACAACAAGTCAAAATGTGCTCGTGAAAGGCAGAAAACAACACTTTGATAGTTTGATATAACTTGAGAACGAATGCAAAAAACAGTCCACTCTAAGAACAGGCCGCTTGGACACTTTCAGAACAGCTCTGTTAATGACTGAAAACAGCTCTCGAAGAGATTGTCAAAAGAGACTCTGAAAACGAAACGTTGATCACTTTTGAGCAAAAGGCTGCACACACGCAATTCAAGTTGCTCTGATTGTCATTTAGAGTTACATTATAGGATTATTCAACAACAAGTCAAAATGTGCTCGTGAAAGGCAGAAAACAACACTTTGATAGTTTGATATAACTTGACAACGAATGCAAAAAACAGTCCACTCTCAGAACAGGCCGCTTGGACACTTTCAGAACAGCTCTGTTAATGACTGAAAACAGCTCTCGAAGAGATTGTCAAAAGAGACTCCGAAAACGAAACGTTGATCACTTTTGAGCAAAAGGCTGCACACACGCAATTCAAGTTGCTCTGATTGTCATTTAGAGTTACATTATAGGATTATTCAACAACAAGTCAAAATGTGCTCGTGAAAGGCAGAAAACAACACTTTGATAGTTTGATATAACTTGAGAACGAATGCAAAAAACAGTCCACTCTAAGAACAGGCCGCTTGGACACTTTCAGAACAGCTCTGTTAATGACTGAAAACAGCTCTCGAAGAGATTGTCAAAAGAGACTCTGAAAACGAAACGTTGATCACTTTTGAGCAAAAGGCAGCACACACGCAATTCAAGTTGCTCTGATTGTCATTTAGAGTTACATTATAGGATTATTCAACAACAAGTCAAAATGTGCTCGTGAAAGGCAGAAAACAACACTTTGATAGTTTGATATAACTTGAGAACGAATGCAAAAAACAGTCCACTCTAAGAACAGGCCGCTTGGACACTTTCAGAACAGCTCTGTTAATGACTGAAAACAGCTCTCGAAGAGATTGTCAAAAGAGACTCCGAAAACGAAACGTTGATCACTTTTGAGCAAAAGGCTGCACACACGCAATTCAAGTTGCTCTGATTGTCATTTAGAGTTACATTATAGGATTATTCAACAACAAGTCAAAATGTGCTCGTGAAAGGCAGAAAACAACACTTTGATAGTTTGATATAACTTGAGAACGAATGCAAAAAACAGTCCACTCTCAGAACAGGCCGCTTGGACACTTTCAGAACAGCTCTGTTAATGACTGAAAACAGCTCTCGAAGAGATTGTCAAAAGAGACTCCGAAAACGAAACGTTGATCACTTTTGAGCAAAAGGCTGCACACACGCAATTCAAGTTGCTCTGATTGTCATTTAGAGTTACATTATAGGATTATTCAACAACAAGTCAAAATGTGCTCGTGAAAGGCAGAAAACAACACTTTGATAGTTTGATATAACTTGAGAACGAATGCAAAAAACAGTCCACTCTCAGAACAGGCCGCTTGGACACTTTCAGAACAGCTCTGTTAATGACTGAAAACAGCTCTCGAAGAGATTGTCAAAAGAGACTCCGAAAACGAAACGTTGATCACTTTTGAGCAAAAGGCTGCACACACGCAATTCAAGTTGCTCTGATTGTCATTTAGAGTTACATTATAGGATTATTCAACAACAAGTCAAAATGTGCTCGTGAAAGGCAGAAAACAACACTTTGATAGTTTGATATAACTTGAGAACGAATGCAAAAAACAGTCCACTCTAAGAACAGGCCGCTTGGACACTTTCAGAACAGCTCTGTTAATGACTGAAAACAGCTCTCGAAGAGATTGTCAAAAGAGACTCTGAAAACGAAACGTTGATCACTTTTGAGCAAAAGGCTGCACACACGCAATTCAAGTTGCTCTGATTGTCATTTAGAGTTACATTATAGGATTATTCAACAACAAGTCAAAATGTGCTCGTGAAAGGCAGAAAACAACACTTTGATAGTTTGATATAACTTGAGAACGAATGCAAAAAACAGTCCACTCTCAGAACAGGCCGCTTGGACACTTTCAGAACAGCTCTGTTAATGACTGAAAACAGCTCTCGAAGAGATTGTCAAAAGAGACTCCGAAAACGAAACGTTGATCACTTTTGAGCAAAAGGCTGCACACACGCAATTCAAGTTGCTCTGATTGTCATTTAGAGTTACATTATAGGATTATTCAACAACAAGTCAAAATGTGCTCGTGAAAGGCAGAAAACAACACTTTGATAGTTTGATATAACTTGAGAACGAATGCAAAAAACAGTCCACTCTAAGAACAGGCCGCTTGGACACTTTCAGAACAGCTCTGTTAATGACTGAAAACAGCTCTCGAAGAGATTGTCAAAAGAGACTCTGAAAACGAAACGTTGATCACTTTTGAGCAAAAGGCTGCACACACGCAATTCAAGTTGCTCTGATTGTCATTTAGAGTTACATTATAGGATTATTCAACAACAAGTCAAAATGTGCTCGTGAAAGGCAGAAAACAACACTTTGATAGTTTGATATAACTTGAGAACGAATGCAAAAAACAGTCCACTCTCAGAACAGGCCGCTTGGACACTTTCAGAACAGCTCTGTTAATGACTGAAAACAGCTCTCGAAGAGATTGTCAAAAGAGACTCTGAAAACGAAACGTTGATCACTTTTGAGCAAAAGGCTGCACACACGCAATTCAAGTTGCTCTGATTGTCATTTAGAGTTACATTATAGGATTATTCAACAACAAGTCAAAATGTGCTCGTGAAAGGCAGAAAATAACACTTTGATAGTTTGATATAACTTGAGAACGAATGCAAAAAACAGTCCACTCTAAGAACAGGCCGCTTGGACACTTTCAGAACAGCTCTGTTAATGACTGAAAACAGCTCTCGAAGAGATTGTCAAAAGAGACTCCGAAAACGAAACGTTGATCACTTTTGAGCAAAAGGCTGCACACACGCAATTCAAGTTGCTCTGATTGTCATTTAGAGTTACATTATAGGAGCATTCAGCAACAAGTCAAAATGTGCTCCAGAAAAGCAGAAAACAACACTGATAGAACTTGAGAACGAATGCAAAAACAGTCCACTCTCAGAACAGGCCGCTTGGACACTTTCAGAACAGCTCTGTTAATGACTGAAAACAGCTCTCGAAGAGATTGTCAAAAGAGACTCTGAAAACGAAACGTTGATTACTTTTGAGCAAAAGGCTGCACACACGCAATTCAAGTTGCTCTGATTGTCATTTAGAGTAACATTATAGGATTATTCAACAACAAGTCAAAATGTGCTCGTGAAAGGCAGAAAACAACACTTTGATAGTTTGATTTAACTTGAGAACGAATGCAAAAAACAGTCCACTCTAAGAACAGGCCGCTTGGACACTTTCAGAACAGCTCCATTAATGACTGAAAACAGCTCTCGAAGTGATTGTCAAAAGAGACTCTGAAAACGAAACGTTGATTACTTTTGAGCAAAAGGCTGCACACACGCAATTCAAGTTGCTCTGATTGTCATTTAGAGTAACATTATAGGATTATTCAACAACAAGTCAAAATGTGCTCGTGAAAGGCAGAAAACAACACTTTGATAGTTTGATATAACTTGAGAACGAATGCAAAAAACAGTCCACTCTAAGAACAGGCCGCTTGGACACTTTCAGAACAGCTCTGTTAATGACTGAAAACAGCTCTCGAAGAGATTGTCAAAAGAGACTCTGAAAACGAAACGTTGATCACTTTTGAGCAAAAGGCTGCACACACGCAATTCAAGTTGCTCTGATTGTCATTTAGAGTTACATTATAGGATTATTCAACAACAAGTCAAAATGTGCTCGTGAAAGGCAGAAAACAACACTTTGATAGTTTGATATAACTTGAGAACGAATGCAAAAAACAGTCCACTCTAAGAACAGGCCGCTTGGACACTTTCAGAACAGCTCTGTTAATGACTGAAAACAGCTCTCGAAGAGATTGTCAAAAGAGACTCTGAAAACGAAACGTTGATCACTTTTGAGCAAAAGGCTGCACACACGCAATTCAAGTTGCTCTGATTGTCATTTAGAGTTACATTATAGGATTATTCAACAACAAGTCAAAATGTGCTCGTGAAAGGCAGAAAACAACACTTTGATAGTTTGATATAACTTGAGAACGAATGCAAAAAACAGTCCACTCTCAGAACAGGCCGCTTGGACACTTTCAGAACAGCTCTGTTAATGACTGAAAACAGCTCTCGAAGAGATTGTCAAAAGAGACTCTGAAAACGAAACGTTGATCACTTTTGAGCAAAAGGCTGCACACACGCAATTCAAGTTGCTCTGATTGTCATTTAGAGTTACATTATAGGATTATTCAACAACAAGTCAAAATGTGCTCGTGAAAGGCAGAAAATAACACTTTGATAGTTTGATATAACTTGAGAACGAATGCAAAAAACAGTCCACTCTAAGAACAGGCCGCTTGGACACTTTCAGAACAGCTCTGTTAATGACTGAAAACAGCTCTCGAAGAGATTGTCAAAAGAGACTCCGAAAACGAAACGTTGATCACTTTTGAGCAAAAGGCTGCACACACGCAATTCAAGTTGCTCTGATTGTAATTTAGAGTTACATTATAGGATTATTCAACAACAAGTCAAAATGTGCTCGTGAAAGGCAGAAAACAACACTTTGATAGTTTGATATAACTTGAGAACGAATGCAAAAAACAGTCCACTCTCAGAACAGGCCGCTTGGACACTTTCAGAACAGCTCTGTTAATGACTGAAAACAGCTCTCGAAGAGATTGTCAAAAGAGACTCTGAAAACGAAACGTTGATCACTTTTGAGCAAAAGGCTGCACACACGCAATTCAAGTTGCTCTGATTGTCATTTAGAGTTACATTATAGGATTATTCAACAACAAGTCAAAATGTGCTCGTGAAAGGCAGAAAATAACACTTTGATAGTTTGATATAACTTGAGAACGAATGCAAAAAACAGTCCACTCTAAGAACAGGCCGCTTGGACACTTTCAGAACAGCTCTGTTAATGACTGAAAACAGCTCTCGAAGAGATTGTCAAAAGAGACTCCGAAAACGAAACGTTGATCACTTTTGAGCAAAAGGCTGCACACACGCAATTCAAGTTGCTCTGATTGTCATTTAGAGTTACATTATAGGAGCATTCAGCAACAAGTCAAAATGTGCTCCAGAAAAGCAGAAAACAACACTGATAGAACTTGAGAACGAATGCAAAAACAGTCCACTCTCAGAACAGGCCGCTTGGACACTTTCAGAACAGCTCTGTTAATGACTGAAAACAGCTCTCGAAGAGATTGTCAAAAGAGACTCTGAAAACGAAACGTTGATTACTTTTGAGCAAAAGGCTGCACACACGCAATTCAAGTTGCTCTGATTGTCATTTAGAGTAACATTATAGGATTATTCAACAACAAGTCAAAATGTGCTCGTGAAAGGCAGAAAACAACACTTTGATAGTTTGATTTAACTTGAGAACGAATGCAAAAAACAGTCCACTCTAAGAACAGGCCGCTTGGACACTTTCAGAACAGCTCCATTAATGACTGAAAACAGCTCTCGAAGTGATTGTCAAAAGAGACTCTGAAAACGAAACGTTGATTACTTTTGAGCAAAAGGCTGCACACACGCAATTCAAGTTGCTCTGATTGTCATTTAGAGTAACATTATAGGATTATTCAACAACAAGTCAAAATGTGCTCGTGAAAGGCAGAAAACAACACTTTGATAGTTTGATATAACTTGAGAACGAATGCAAAAAACAGTCCACTCTAAGAACAGGCCGCTTGGACACTTTCAGAACAGCTCTGTTAATGACTGAAAACAGCTCTCGAAGAGATTGTCAAAAGAGACTCTGAAAACGAAACGTTGATCACTTTTGAGCAAAAGGCTGCACACACGCAATTCAAGTTGCTCTGATTGTCATTTAGAGTTACATTATAGGATTATTCAACAACAAGTCAAAATGTGCTCGTGAAAGGCAGAAAACAACACTTTGATAGATTGATATAACTTGAGAACGAATGCAAAAAACAGTCCACTCTCAGAACAGGCCGCTTGGACACTTTCAGAACAGCTCTGTTAATGACTGAAAACAGCTCTCGAAGAGATTGTCAAAAGAGACTCCGAAAACGAAACGTTGATCACTTTTGAGCAAAAGGCTGCACACACGCAATTCAAGTTGCTCTGATTGTCATTTAGAGTTACATTATAGGATTATTCAACAACAAGTCAAAATGTGCTCGTGAAAGGCAGAAAACAACACTTTGATAGTTTGATATAACTTGAGAACGAATGCAAAAAACAGTCCACTCTAAGAACAGGCCGCTTGGACACTTTCAGAACAGCTCTGTTAATGACTGAAAACAGCTCTCGAAGAGATTGTCAAAAGAGACTCTGAAAACGAAACGTTGATCACTTTTGAGCAAAAGGCTGCACACACGCAATTCAAGTTGCTCTGATTGTCATTTAGAGTTACATTATAGGATTATTCAACAACAAGTCAAAATGTGCTCGTGAAAGGCAGAAAACAACACTTTGATAGTTTGATATAACTTGAGAACGAATGCAAAAAACAGTCCACTCTAAGAACAGGCCGCTTGGACACTTTCAGAACAGCTCTGTTAATGACTGAAAACAGCTCTCGAAGAGATTGTCAAAAGAGACTCCGAAAACGAAACGTTGATCACTTTTGAGCAAAAGGCTGCACACACGCAATTCAAGTTGCTCTGATTGTAATTTAGAGTTACATTATAGGATTATTCAACAACAAGTCAAAATGTGCTCGTGAAAGGCAGAAAACAACACTTTGATAGTTTGATATAACTTGAGAACGAATGCAAAAAACAGTCCACTCTCAGAACAGGCCGCTTGGACACTTTCAGAACAGCTCTGTTAATGACTGAAAACAGCTCTCGAAGAGATTGTCAAAAGAGACTCTGAAAACGAAACGTTGATCACTTTTGAGCAAAAGGCTGCACACACGCAATTCAAGTTGCTCTGATTGTCATTTAGAGTTACATTATAGGATTATTCAACAACAAGTCAAAATGTGCTCGTGAAAGGCAGAAAATAACACTTTGATAGTTTGATATAACTTGAGAACGAATGCAAAAAACAGTCCACTCTAAGAACAGGCCGCTTGGACACTTTCAGAACAGCTCTGTTAATGACTGAAAACAGCTCTCGAAGAGATTGTCAAAAGAGACTCCGAAAACGAAACGTTGATCACTTTTGAGCAAAAGGCTGCACACACGCAATTCAAGTTGCTCTGATTGTCATTTAGAGTTACATTATAGGAGCATTCAGCAACAAGTCAAAATGTGCTCCAGAAAAGCAGAAAACAACACTGATAGAACTTGAGAACGAATGCAAAAACAGTCCACTCTCAGAACAGGCCGCTTGGACACTTTCAGAACAGCTCTGTTAATGACTGAAAACAGCTCTCGAAGAGATTGTCAAAAGAGACTCTGAAAACGAAACGTTGATTACTTTTGAGCAAAAGGCTGCACACACGCAATTCAAGTTGCTCTGATTGTCATTTAGAGTAACATTATAGGATTATTCAACAACAAGTCAAAATGTGCTCGTGAAAGGCAGAAAACAACACTTTGATAGTTTGATTTAACTTGAGAACGAATGCAAAAAACAGTCCACTCTAAGAACAGGCCGCTTGGACACTTTCAGAACAGCTCTGTTAATGACTGAAAACAGCTCTCGAAGAGATTGTCAAAAGAGACTCCGAAAACGAAACGTTGATCACTTTTGAGCAAAAGGCTGCACACACGCAATTCAAGTTGCTCTGATTGTAATTTAGAGTTACATTATAGGATTATTCAACAACAAGTCAAAATGTGCTCGTGAAAGGCAGAAAACAACACTTTGATAGTTTGATATAACTTGAGAACGAATGCAAAAAACAGTCCACTCTCAGAACAGGCCGCTTGGACACTTTCAGAACAGCTCTGTTAATGACTGAAAACAGCTCTCGAAGAGATTGTCAAAAGAGACTCTGAAAACGAAACGTTGATCACTTTTGAGCAAAAGGCTGCACACACGCAATTCAAGTTGCTCTGATTGTCATTTAGAGTTACATTATAGGATTATTCAACAACAAGTCAAAATGTGCTCGTGAAAGGCAGAAAATAACACTTTGATAGTTTGATATAACTTGAGAACGAATGCAAAAAACAGTCCACTCTAAGAACAGGCCGCTTGGACACTTTCAGAACAGCTCTGTTAATGACTGAAAACAGCTCTCGAAGAGATTGTCAAAAGAGACTCCGAAAACGAAACGTTGATCACTTTTGAGCAAAAGGCTGCACACACGCAATTCAAGTTGCTCTGATTGTCATTTAGAGTTACATTATAGGAGCATTCAGCAACAAGTCAAAATGTGCTCCAGAAAAGCAGAAAACAACACTGATAGAACTTGAGAACGAATGCAAAAACAGTCCACTCTCAGAACAGGCCGCTTGGACACTTTCAGAACAGCTCTGTTAATGACTGAAAACAGCTCTCGAAGAGATTGTCAAAAGAGACTCTGAAAACGAAACGTTGATTACTTTTGAGCAAAAGGCTGCACACACGCAATTCAAGTTGCTCTGATTGTCATTTAGAGTAACATTATAGGATTATTCAACAACAAGTCAAAATGTGCTCGTGAAAGGCAGAAAACAACACTTTGATAGTTTGATTTAACTTGAGAACGAATGCAAAAAACAGTCCACTCTAAGAACAGGCCGCTTGGACACTTTCAGAACAGCTCCATTAATGACTGAAAACAGCTCTCGAAGTGATTGTCAAAAGAGACTCTGAAAACGAAACGTTGATTACTTTTGAGCAAAAGGCTGCACACACGCAATTCAAGTTGCTCTGATTGTCATTTAGAGTAACATTATAGGATTATTCAACAACAAGTCAAAATGTGCTCGTGAAAGGCAGAAAACAACACTTTGATAGTTTGATATAACTTGAGAACGAATGCAAAAAACAGTCCACTCTAAGAACAGGCCGCTTGGACACTTTCAGAACAGCTCTGTTAATGACTGAAAACAGCTCTCGAAGAGATTGTCAAAAGAGACTCTGAAAACGAAACGTTGATCACTTTTGAGCAAAAGGCTGCACACACGCAATTCAAGTTGCTCTGATTGTCATTTAGAGTTACATTATAGGATTATTCAACAACAAGTCAAAATGTGCTCGTGAAAGGCAGAAAACAACACTTTGATAGTTTGATATAACTTGAGAACGAATGCAAAAAACAGTCCACTCTCAGAACAGGCCGCTTGGACACTTTCAGAACAGCTCTGTTAATGACTGAAAACAGCTCTCGAAGAGATTGTCAAAAGAGACTCCGAAAACGAAACGTTGATCACTTTTGAGCAAAAGGCTGCACACACGCAATTCAAGTTGCTCTGATTGTCATTTAGAGTTACATTATAGGATTATTCAACAACAAGTCAAAATGTGCTCGTGAAAGGCAGAAAACAACACTTTGATAGTTTGATATAACTTGAGAACGAATGCAAAAAACAGTCCACTCTAAGAACAGGCCGCTTGGACACTTTCAGAACAGCTCTGTTAATGACTGAAAACAGCTCTCGAAGAGATTGTCAAAAGAGACTCTGAAAACGAAACGTTGATCACTTTTGAGCAAAAGGCTGCACACACGCAATTCAAGTTGCTCTGATTGTCATTTAGAGTTACATTATAGGATTATTCAACAACAAGTCAAAATGTGCTCGTGAAAGGCAGAAAACAACACTTTGATAGTTTGATATAACTTGAGAACGAATGCAAAAAACAGTCCACTCTCAGAACAGGCCGCTTGGACACTTTCAGAACAGCTCTGTTAATGACTGAAAACAGCTCTCGAAGAGATTGTCAAAAGAGACTCTGAAAACGAAACGTTGATCACTTTTGAGCAAAAGGCTGCACACACGCAATTCAAGTTGCTCTGATTGTCATTTAGAGTTACATTATAGGATTATTCAACAACAAGTCAAAATGTGCTCGTGAAAGGCAGAAAATAACACTTTGATAGTTTGATATAACTTGAGAACGAATGCAAAAAACAGTCCACTCTAAGAACAGGCCGCTTGGACACTTTCAGAACAGCTCTGTTAATGACTGAAAACAGCTCTCGAAGAGATTGTCAAAAGAGACTCCGAAAACGAAACGTTGATCACTTTTGAGCAAAAGGCTGCACACACGCAATTCAAGTTGCTCTGATTGTCATTTAGAGTTACATTATAGGAGCATTCAGCAACAAGTCAAAATGTGCTCCAGAAAAGCAGAAAACAACACTGATAGAACTTGAGAACGAATGCAAAAACAGTCCACTCTCAGAACAGGCCGCTTGGACACTTTCAGAACAGCTCTGTTAATGACTGAAAACAGCTCTCGAAGAGATTGTCAAAAGAGACTCTGAAAACGAAACGTTGATTACTTTTGAGCAAAAGGCTGCACACACGCAATTCAAGTTGCTCTGATTGTCATTTAGAGTAACATTATAGGATTATTCAACAACAAGTCAAAATGTGCTCGTGAAAGGCAGAAAACAACACTTTGATAGTTTGATTTAACTTGAGAACGAATGCAAAAAACAGTCCACTCTAAGAACAGGCCGCTTGGACACTTTCAGAACAGCTCCATTAATGACTGAAAACAGCTCTCGAAGTGATTGTCAAAAGAGACTCTGAAAACGAAACGTTGATTACTTTTGAGCAAAAGGCTGCACACACGCAATTCAAGTTGCTCTGATTGTCATTTAGAGTAACATTATAGGATTATTCAACAACAAGTCAAAATGTGCTCGTGAAAGGCAGAAAACAACACTTTGATAGTTTGATATAACTTGAGAACGAATGCAAAAAACAGTCCACTCTAAGAACAGGCCGCTTGGACACTTTCAGAACAGCTCTGTTAATGACTGAAAACAGCTCTCGAAGAGATTGTCAAAAGAGACTCTGAAAACGAAACGTTGATCACTTTTGAGCAAAAGGCTGCACACACGCAATTCAAGTTGCTCTGATTGTCATTTAGAGTTACATTATAGGATTATTCAACAACAAGTCAAAATGTGCTCGTGAAAGGCAGAAAACAACACTTTGATAGTTTGATATAACTTGAGAACGAATGCAAAAAACAGTCCACTCTCAGAACAGGCCGCTTGGACACTTTCAGAACAGCTCTGTTAATGACTGAAAACAGCTCTCGAAGAGATTGTCAAAAGAGACTCTGAAAACGAAACGTTGATCACTTTTGAGCAAAAGGCTGCACACACGCAATTCAAGTTGCTCTGATTGTCATTTAGAGTTACATTATAGGATTATTCAACAACAAGTCAAAATGTGCTCGTGAAAGGCAGAAAATAACACTTTGATAGTTTGATATAACTTGAGAACGAATGCAAAAAACAGTCCACTCTAAGAACAGGCCGCTTGGACACTTTCAGAACAGCTCTGTTAATGACTGAAAACAGCTCTCGAAGAGATTGTCAAAAGAGACTCCGAAAACGAAACGTTGATCACTTTTGAGCAAAAGGCTGCACACACGCAATTCAAGTTGCTCTGATTGTAATTTAGAGTTACATTATAGGATTATTCAACAACAAGTCAAAATGTGCTCGTGAAAGGCAGAAAACAACACTTTGATAGTTTGATATAACTTGAGAACGAATGCAAAAAACAGTCCACTCTCAGAACAGGCCGCTTGGACACTTTCAGAACAGCTCTGTTAATGACTGAAAACAGCTCTCGAAGAGATTGTCAAAAGAGACTCTGAAAACGAAACGTTGATCACTTTTGAGCAAAAGGCTGCACACACGCAATTCAAGTTGCTCTGATTGTCATTTAGAGTTACATTATAGGATTATTCAACAACAAGTCAAAATGTGCTCGTGAAAGGCAGAAAATAACACTTTGATAGTTTGATATAACTTGAGAACGAATGCAAAAAACAGTCCACTCTAAGAACAGGCCGCTTGGACACTTTCAGAACAGCTCTGTTAATGACTGAAAACAGCTCTCGAAGAGATTGTCAAAAGAGACTCCGAAAACGAAACGTTGATCACTTTTGAGCAAAAGGCTGCACACACGCAATTCAAGTTGCTCTGATTGTCATTTAGAGTTACATTATAGGAGCATTCAGCAACAAGTCAAAATGTGCTCCAGAAAAGCAGAAAACAACACTGATAGAACTTGAGAACGAATGCAAAAACAGTCCACTCTCAGAACAGGCCGCTTGGACACTTTCAGAACAGCTCTGTTAATGACTGAAAACAGCTCTCGAAGAGATTGTCAAAAGAGACTCTGAAAACGAAACGTTGATTACTTTTGAGCAAAAGGCTGCACACACGCAATTCAAGTTGCTCTGATTGTCATTTAGAGTAACATTATAGGATTATTCAACAACAAGTCAAAATGTGCTCGTGAAAGGCAGAAAACAACACTTTGATAGTTTGATTTAACTTGAGAACGAATGCAAAAAACAGTCCACTCTAAGAACAGGCCGCTTGGACACTTTCAGAACAGCTCCATTAATGACTGAAAACAGCTCTCGAAGTGATTGTCAAAAGAGACTCTGAAAACGAAACGTTGATTACTTTTGAGCAAAAGGCTGCACACACGCAATTCAAGTTGCTCTGATTGTCATTTAGAGTAACATTATAGGATTATTCAACAACAAGTCAAAATGTGCTCGTGAAAGGCAGAAAACAACACTTTGATAGTTTGATATAACTTGAGAACGAATGCAAAAAACAGTCCACTCTAAGAACAGGCCGCTTGGACACTTTCAGAACAGCTCTGTTAATGACTGAAAACAGCTCTCGAAGAGATTGTCAAAAGAGACTCTGAAAACGAAACGTTGATCACTTTTGAGCAAAAGGCTGCACACACGCAATTCAAGTTGCTCTGATTGTCATTTAGAGTTACATTATAGGATTATTCAACAACAAGTCAAAATGTGCTCGTGAAAGGCAGAAAACAACACTTTGATAGTTTGATATAACTTGAGAACGAATGCAAAAAACAGTCCACTCTAAGAACAGGCCGCTTGGACACTTTCAGAACAGCTCCATTAATGACTGAAAACAGCTCTCGAAGTGATTGTCAAAAGAGACTCTGAAAACGAAACGTTGATTACTTTTGAGCAAAAGGCTGCACACACGCAATTCAAGTTGCTCTGATTGTCATTTAGAGTAACATTATAGGATTATTCAACAACAAGTCAAAATGTGCTCGTGAAAGGCAGAAAACAACACTTTGATAGTTTGATATAACTTGAGAACGAATGCAAAAAACAGTCCACTCTAAGAACAGGCCGCTTGGACACTTTCAGAACAGCTCTGTTAATGACTGAAAACAGCTCTCGAAGAGATTGTCAAAAGAGACTCTGAAAACGAAACGTTGATCACTTTTGAGCAAAAGGCTGCACACACGCAATTCAAGTTGCTCTGATTGTCATTTAGAGTTACATTATAGGATTATTCAACAACAAGTCAAAATGTGCTCGTGAAAGGCAGAAAACAACACTTTGATAGTTTGATATAACTTGAGAACGAATGCAAAAAACAGTCCACTCTAAGAACAGGCCGCTTGGACACTTTCAGAACAGCTCCATTAATGACTGAAAACAGCTCTCGAAGTGATTGTCAAAAGAGACTCTGAAAACGAAACGTTGATTACTTTTGAGCAAAAGGCTGCACACACGCAATTCAAGTTGCTCTGATTGTCATTTAGAGTAACATTATAGGATTATTCAACAACAAGTCAAAATGTGCTCGTGAAAGGCAGAAAACAACACTTTGATAGTTTGATATAACTTGAGAACGAATGCAAAAAACAGTCCACTCTAAGAACAGGCCGCTTGGACACTTTCAGAACAGCTCTGTTAATGACTGAAAACAGCTCTCGAAGAGATTGTCAAAAGAGACTCTGAAAACGAAACGTTGATCACTTTTGAGCAAAAGGCTGCACACACGCAATTCAAGTTGCTCTGATTGTCATTTAGAGTTACATTATAGGATTATTCAACAACAAGTCAAAATGTGCTCGTGAAAGGCAGAAAACAACACTTTGATAGTTTGATATAACTTGAGAACGAATGCAAAAAACAGTCCACTCTAAGAACAGGCCGCTTGGACACTTTCAGAACAGCTCTGTTAATGACTGAAAACAGCTCTCGAAGAGATTGTCAAAAGAGACTCTGAAAACGAAACGTTGATCACTTTTGAGCAAAAGGCTGCACACACGCAATTCAAGTTGCTCTGATTGTCATTTAGAGTTACATTATAGGATTATTCAACAACAAGTCAAAATGTGCTCGTGAAAGGCAGAAAACAACACTTTGATAGTTTGATATAACTTGAGAACGAATGCAAAAAACAGTCCACTCTAAGAACAGGCCGCTTGGACACTTTCAGAACAGCTCTGTTAATGACTGAAAACAGCTCTCGAAGAGATTGTCAAAAGAGACTCTGAAAACGAAACGTTGATCACTTTTGAGCAAAAGGCTGCACACACGCAATTCAAGTTGCTCTGATTGTCATTTAGAGTTACATTATAGGATTATTCAACAACAAGTCAAAATGTGCTCGTGAAAGGCAGAAAACAACACTTTGATAGTTTGATATAACTTGAGAACGAATGCAAAAAACAGTCCACTCTCAGAACAGGCCGCTTGGACACTTTCAGAACAGCTCTGTTAATGACTGAAAACAGCTCTCGAAGAGATTGT
Source organism: Nansenia antarctica (assembly GCF_963989245.1). Taxonomy (NCBI): domain Eukaryota; kingdom Metazoa; phylum Chordata; class Actinopteri; order Argentiniformes; family Microstomatidae; genus Nansenia; species Nansenia antarctica. The sequence continues at coordinate 26,020,831 of NC_137685.1, read as the reverse complement.
CAAAAGAGACTCTGAAAACGAAACGTTGATCACTTTTGAGCAAAAGGCTGCACACACGCAATTCAAGTTGCTCTGATTGTCATTTAGAGTTACATTATAGGATTATTCAACAACAAGTCAAAATGTGCTCGTGAAAGGCAGAAAATAACACTTTGATAGTTTGATATAACTTGAGAACGAATGCAAAAAACAGTCCACTCTAAGAACAGGCCGCTTGGACACTTTCAGAACAGCTCTGTTAATGACTGAAAACAGCTCTCGAAGAGATTGTCAAAAGAGACTCCGAAAACGAAACGTTGATCACTTTTGAGCAAAAGGCTGCACACACGCAATTCAAGTTGCTCTGATTGTCATTTAGAGTTACATTATAGGAGCATTCAGCAACAAGTCAAAATGTGCTCCAGAAAAGCAGAAAACAACACTGATAGAACTTGAGAACGAATGCAAAAACAGTCCACTCTCAGAACAGGCCGCTTGGACACTTTCAGAACAGCTCTGTTAATGACTGAAAACAGCTCTCGAAGAGATTGTCAAAAGAGACTCTGAAAACGAAACGTTGATTACTTTTGAGCAAAAGGCTGCACACACGCAATTCAAGTTGCTCTGATTGTCATTTAGAGTAACATTATAGGATTATTCAACAACAAGTCAAAATGTGCTCGTGAAAGGCAGAAAACAACACTTTGATAGTTTGATTTAACTTGAGAACGAATGCAAAAAACAGTCCACTCTAAGAACAGGCCGCTTGGACACTTTCAGAACAGCTCCATTAATGACTGAAAACAGCTCTCGAAGTGATTGTCAAAAGAGACTCTGAAAACGAAACGTTGATTACTTTTGAGCAAAAGGCTGCACACACGCAATTCAAGTTGCTCTGATTGTCATTTAGAGTAACATTATAGGATTATTCAACAACAAGTCAAAATGTGCTCGTGAAAGGCAGAAAACAACACTTTGATAGTTTGATATAACTTGAGAACGAATGCAAAAAACAGTCCACTCTAAGAACAGGCCGCTTGGACACTTTCAGAACAGCTCTGTTAATGACTGAAAACAGCTCTCGAAGAGATTGTCAAAAGAGACTCTGAAAACGAAACGTTGATCACTTTTGAGCAAAAGGCTGCACACACGCAATTCAAGTTGCTCTGATTGTCATTTAGAGTTACATTATAGGATTATTCAACAACAAGTCAAAATGTGCTCGTGAAAGGCAGAAAACAACACTTTGATAGTTTGATATAACTTGAGAACGAATGCAAAAAACAGTCCACTCTAAGAACAGGCCGCTTGGACACTTTCAGAACAGCTCCATTAATGACTGAAAACAGCTCTCGAAGTGATTGTCAAAAGAGACTCTGAAAACGAAACGTTGATTACTTTTGAGCAAAAGGCTGCACACACGCAATTCAAGTTGCTCTGATTGTCATTTAGAGTAACATTATAGGATTATTCAACAACAAGTCAAAATGTGCTCGTGAAAGGCAGAAAACAACACTTTGATAGTTTGATATAACTTGAGAACGAATGCAAAAAACAGTCCACTCTAAGAACAGGCCGCTTGGACACTTTCAGAACAGCTCTGTTAATGACTGAAAACAGCTCTCGAAGAGATTGTCAAAAGAGACTCTGAAAACGAAACGTTGATCACTTTTGAGCAAAAGGCTGCACACACGCAATTCAAGTTGCTCTGATTGTCATTTAGAGTTACATTATAGGATTATTCAACAACAAGTCAAAATGTGCTCGTGAAAGGCAGAAAACAACACTTTGATAGTTTGATATAACTTGAGAACGAATGCAAAAAACAGTCCACTCTAAGAACAGGCCGCTTGGACACTTTCAGAACAGCTCTGTTAATGACTGAAAACAGCTCTCGAAGAGATTGTCAAAAGAGACTCTGAAAACGAAACGTTGATCACTTTTGAGCAAAAGGCTGCACACACGCAATTCAAGTTGCTCTGATTGTCATTTAGAGTTACATTATAGGATTATTCAACAACAAGTCAAAATGTGCTCGTGAAAGGCAGAAAACAACACTTTGATAGTTTGATATAACTTGAGAACGAATGCAAAAAACAGTCCACTCTAAGAACAGGCCGCTTGGACACTTTCAGAACAGCTCTGTTAATGACTGAAAACAGCTCTCGAAGAGATTGTCAAAAGAGACTCTGAAAACGAAACGTTGATCACTTTTGAGCAAAAGGCTGCACACACGCAATTCAAGTTGCTCTGATTGTCATTTAGAGTTACATTATAGGATTATTCAACAACAAGTCAAAATGTGCTCGTGAAAGGCAGAAAACAACACTTTGATAGTTTGATATAACTTGAGAACGAATGCAAAAAACAGTCCACTCTCAGAACAGGCCGCTTGGACACTTTCAGAACAGCTCTGTTAATGACTGAAAACAGCTCTCGAAGAGATTGTCAAAAGAGACTCTGAAAACGAAACGTTGATCACTTTTGAGCAAAAGGCTGCACACACGCAATTCAAGTTGCTCTGATTGTCATTTAGAGTTACATTATAGGATTATTCAACAACAAGTCAAAATGTGCTCGTGAAAGGCAGAAAATAACACTTTGATAGTTTGATATAACTTGAGAACGAATGCAAAAAACAGTCCACTCTAAGAACAGGCCGCTTGGACACTTTCAGAACAGCTCTGTTAATGACTGAAAACAGCTCTCGAAGAGATTGTCAAAAGAGACTCCGAAAACGAAACGTTGATCACTTTTGAGCAAAAGGCTGCACACACGCAATTCAAGTTGCTCTGATTGTCATTTAGAGTTACATTATAGGAGCATTCAGCAACAAGTCAAAATGTGCTCCAGAAAAGCAGAAAACAACACTGATAGAACTTGAGAACGAATGCAAAAACAGTCCACTCTCAGAACAGGCCGCTTGGACACTTTCAGAACGGCTCTGTTAATGACTGAAAACAGCTCTCGAAGAGATTGTCAAAAGAGACTCTGAAAACGAAACGTTGATTACTTTTGAGCAAAAGGCTGCACACACGCAATTCAAGTTGCTCTGATTGTCATTTAGAGTAACATTATAGGATTATTCAACAACAAGTCAAAATGTGCTCGTGAAAGGCAGAAAACAACACTTTGATAGTTTGATATAACTTGAGAACGAATGCAAAAAACAGTCCACTCTAAGAACAGGCCGCTTGGACACTTTCAGAACAGCTCCATTAATGATTGAAAACAGCTCTCGAAGTGATTGTCAAAAGAGACTCTGAAAACGAAACGTTGATTACTTTTGAGCAAAAGGCTGCACACACGCAATTCAAGTTGCTCTGATTGTCATTTAGAGTAACATTATAGGATTATTCAACAACAAGTCAAAATGTGCTCGTGAAAGGCAGAAAACAACACTTTGATAGTTTGATATAACTTGAGAACGAATGCAAAAAACAGTCCACTCTAAGAACAGGCCGCTTGGACACTTTCAGAACAGCTCTGTTAATGACTGAAAACAGCTCTCGAAGAGATTGTCAAAAGAGACTCTGAAAACGAAACGTTGATCACTTTTGAGCAAAAGGCTGCACACACGCAATTCAAGTTGCTCTGATTGTCATTTAGAGTTACATTATAGGATTATTCAACAACAAGTCAAAATGTGCTCGTGAAAGGCAGAAAACAACACTTTGATAGTTTGATATAACTTGAGAACGAATGCAAAAAACAGTCCACTCTAAGAACAGGCCGCTTGGACACTTTCAGAACAGCTCCATTAATGACTGAAAACAGCTCTCGAAGTGATTGTCAAAAGAGACTCTGAAAACGAAACGTTGATTACTTTTGAGCAAAAGGCTGCACACACGCAATTCAAGTTGCTCTGATTGTCATTTAGAGTAACATTATAGGATTATTCAACAACAAGTCAAAATGTGCTCGTGAAAGGCAGAAAACAACACTTTGATAGTTTGATATAACTTGAGAACGAATGCAAAAAACAGTCCACTCTAAGAACAGGCCGCTTGGACACTTTCAGAACAGCTCTGTTAATGACTGAAAACAGCTCTCGAAGAGATTGTCAAAAGAGACTCTGAAAACGAAACGTTGATCACTTTTGAGCAAAAGGCTGCACACACGCAATTCAAGTTGCTCTGATTGTCATTTAGAGTTACATTATAGGATTATTCAACAACAAGTCAAAATGTGCTCGTGAAAGGCAGAAAACAACACTTTGATAGTTTGATATAACTTGAGAACGAATGCAAAAAACAGTCCACTCTAAGAACAGGCCGCTTGGACACTTTCAGAACAGCTCTGTTAATGACTGAAAACAGCTCTCGAAGAGATTGTCAAAAGAGACTCTGAAAACGAAACGTTGATCACTTTTGAGCAAAAGGCTGCACACACGCAATTCAAGTTGCTCTGATTGTCATTTAGAGTTACATTATAGGATTATTCAACAACAAGTCAAAATGTGCTCGTGAAAGGCAGAAAACAACACTTTGATAGTTTGATATAACTTGAGAACGAATGCAAAAAACAGTCCACTCTAAGAACAGGCCGCTTGGACACTTTCAGAACAGCTCTGTTAATGACTGAAAACAGCTCTCGAAGAGATTGTCAAAAGAGACTCTGAAAACGAAACGTTGATCACTTTTGAGCAAAAGGCTGCACACACGCAATTCAAGTTGCTCTGATTGTCATTTAGAGTTACATTATAGGATTATTCAACAACAAGTCAAAATGTGCTCGTGAAAGGCAGAAAACAACACTTTGATAGTTTGATATAACTTGAGAACGAATGCAAAAAACAGTCCACTCTCAGAACAGGCCGCTTGGACACTTTCAGAACAGCTCTGTTAATGACTGAAAACAGCTCTCGAAGAGATTGTCAAAAGAGACTCTGAAAACGAAACGTTGATCACTTTTGAGCAAAAGGCTGCACACACGCAATTCAAGTTGCTCTGATTGTCATTTAGAGTTACATTATAGGATTATTCAACAACAAGTCAAAATGTGCTCGTGAAAGGCAGAAAATAACACTTTGATAGTTTGATATAACTTGAGAACGAATGCAAAAAACAGTCCACTCTAAGAACAGGCCGCTTGGACACTTTCAGAACAGCTCTGTTAATGACTGAAAACAGCTCTCGAAGAGATTGTCAAAAGAGACTCCGAAAACGAAACGTTGATCACTTTTGAGCAAAAGGCTGCACACACGCAATTCAAGTTGCTCTGATTGTCATTTAGAGTTACATTATAGGAGCATTCAGCAACAAGTCAAAATGTGCTCCAGAAAAGCAGAAAACAACACTGATAGAACTTGAGAACGAATGCAAAAACAGTCCACTCTCAGAACAGGCCGCTTGGACACTTTCAGAACAGCTCTGTTAATGACTGAAAACAGCTCTCGAAGAGATTGTCAAAAGAGACTCTGAAAACGAAACGTTGATTACTTTTGAGCAAAAGGCTGCACACACGCAATTCAAGTTGCTCTGATTGTCATTTAGAGTAACATTATAGGATTATTCAACAACAAGTCAAAATGTGCTCGTGAAAGGCAGAAAACAACACTTTGATAGTTTGATTTAACTTGAGAACGAATGCAAAAAACAGTCCACTCTAAGAACAGGCCGCTTGGACACTTTCAGAACAGCTCCATTAATGACTGAAAACAGCTCTCGAAGTGATTGTCAAAAGAGACTCTGAAAACGAAACGTTGATTACTTTTGAGCAAAAGGCTGCACACACGCAATTCAAGTTGCTCTGATTGTCATTTAGAGTAACATTATAGGATTATTCAACAACAAGTCAAAATGTGCTCGTGAAAGGCAGAAAACAACACTTTGATAGTTTGATATAACTTGAGAACGAATGCAAAAAACAGTCCACTCTAAGAACAGGCCGCTTGGACACTTTCAGAACAGCTCTGTTAATGACTGAAAACAGCTCTCGAAGAGATTGTCAAAAGAGACTCTGAAAACGAAACGTTGATCACTTTTGAGCAAAAGGCTGCACACACGCAATTCAAGTTGCTCTGATTGTCATTTAGAGTTACATTATAGGATTATTCAACAACAAGTCAAAATGTGCTCGTGAAAGGCAGAAAACAACACTTTGATAGTTTGATATAACTTGAGAACGAATGCAAAAAACAGTCCACTCTAAGAACAGGCCGCTTGGACACTTTCAGAACAGCTCCATTAATGACTGAAAACAGCTCTCGAAGTGATTGTCAAAAGAGACTCTGAAAACGAAACGTTGATTACTTTTGAGCAAAAGGCTGCACACACGCAATTCAAGTTGCTCTGATTGTCATTTAGAGTAACATTATAGGATTATTCAACAACAAGTCAAAATGTGCTCGTGAAAGGCAGAAAACAACACTTTGATAGTTTGATATAACTTGAGAACGAATGCAAAAAACAGTCCACTCTAAGAACAGGCCGCTTGGACACTTTCAGAACAGCTCTGTTAATGACTGAAAACAGCTCTCGAAGAGATTGTCAAAAGAGACTCTGAAAACGAAACGTTGATCACTTTTGAGCAAAAGGCTGCACACACGCAATTCAAGTTGCTCTGATTGTCATTTAGAGTTACATTATAGGATTATTCAACAACAAGTCAAAATGTGCTCGTGAAAGGCAGAAAACAACACTTTGATAGTTTGATATAACTTGAGAACGAATGCAAAAAACAGTCCACTCTAAGAACAGGCCGCTTGGACACTTTCAGAACAGCTCTGTTAATGACTGAAAACAGCTCTCGAAGAGATTGTCAAAAGAGACTCTGAAAACGAAACGTTGATCACTTTTGAGCAAAAGGCTGCACACACGCAATTCAAGTTGCTCTGATTGTCATTTAGAGTTACATTATAGGATTATTCAACAACAAGTCAAAATGTGCTCGTGAAAGGCAGAAAACAACACTTTGATAGTTTGATATAACTTGAGAACGAATGCAAAAAACAGTCCACTCTAAGAACAGGCCGCTTGGACACTTTCAGAACAGCTCTGTTAATGACTGAAAACAGCTCTCGAAGAGATTGTCAAAAGAGACTCTGAAAACGAAACGTTGATCACTTTTGAGCAAAAGGCTGCACACACGCAATTCAAGTTGCTCTGATTGTCATTTAGAGTTACATTATAGGATTATTCAACAACAAGTCAAAATGTGCTCGTGAAAGGCAGAAAACAACACTTTGATAGTTTGATATAACTTGAGAACGAATGCAAAAAACAGTCCACTCTCAGAACAGGCCGCTTGGACACTTTCAGAACAGCTCTGTTAATGACTGAAAACAGCTCTCGAAGAGATTGTCAAAAGAGACTCTGAAAACGAAACGTTGATCACTTTTGAGCAAAAGGCTGCACACACGCAATTCAAGTTGCTCTGATTGTCATTTAGAGTTACATTATAGGATTATTCAACAACAAGTCAAAATGTGCTCGTGAAAGGCAGAAAATAACACTTTGATAGTTTGATATAACTTGAGAACGAATGCAAAAAACAGTCCACTCTAAGAACAGGCCGCTTGGACACTTTCAGAACAGCTCTGTTAATGACTGAAAACAGCTCTCGAAGAGATTGTCAAAAGAGACTCCGAAAACGAAACGTTGATCACTTTTGAGCAAAAGGCTGCACACACGCAATTCAAGTTGCTCTGATTGTCATTTAGAGTTACATTATAGGAGCATTCAGCAACAAGTCAAAATGTGCTCCAGAAAAGCAGAAAACAACACTGATAGAACTTGAGAACGAATGCAAAAACAGTCCACTCTCAGAACAGGCCGCTTGGACACTTTCAGAACGGCTCTGTTAATGACTGAAAACAGCTCTCGAAGAGATTGTCAAAAGAGACTCTGAAAACGAAACGTTGATTACTTTTGAGCAAAAGGCTGCACACACGCAATTCAAGTTGCTCTGATTGTCATTTAGAGTAACATTATAGGATTATTCAACAACAAGTCAAAATGTGCTCGTGAAAGGCAGAAAACAACACTTTGATAGTTTGATTTAACTTGAGAACGAATGCAAAAAACAGTCCACTCTAAGAACAGGCCGCTTGGACACTTTCAGAACAGCTCCATTAATGACTGAAAACAGCTCTCGAAGTGATTGTCAAAAGAGACTCTGAAAACGAAACGTTGATTACTTTTGAGCAAAAGGCTGCACACACGCAATTCAAGTTGCTCTGATTGTCATTTAGAGTAACATTATAGGATTATTCAACAACAAGTCAAAATGTGCTCGTGAAAGGCAGAAAACAACACTTTGATAGTTTGATATAACTTGAGAACGAATGCAAAAAACAGTCCACTCTAAGAACAGGCCGCTTGGACACTTTCAGAACAGCTCTGTTAATGACTGAAAACAGCTCTCGAAGAGATTGTCAAAAGAGACTCTGAAAACGAAACGTTGATCACTTTTGAGCAAAAGGCTGCACACACGCAATTCAAGTTGCTCTGATTGTCATTTAGAGTTACATTATAGGATTATTCAACAACAAGTCAAAATGTGCTCGTGAAAGGCAGAAAACAACACTTTGATAGTTTGATATAACTTGAGAACGAATGCAAAAAACAGTCCACTCTAAGAACAGGCCGCTTGGACACTTTCAGAACAGCTCTGTTAATGACTGAAAACAGCTCTCGAAGAGATTGTCAAAAGAGACTCTGAAAACGAAACGTTGATCACTTTTGAGCAAAAGGCTGCACACACGCAATTCAAGTTGCTCTGATTGTCATTTAGAGTTACATTATAGGATTATTCAACAACAAGTCAAAATGTGCTCGTGAAAGGCAGAAAACAACACTTTGATAGTTTGATATAACTTGAGAACGAATGCAAAAAACAGTCCACTCTAAGAACAGGCCGCTTGGACACTTTCAGAACAGCTCTGTTAATGACTGAAAACAGCTCTCGAAGAGATTGTCAAAAGAGACTCTGAAAACGAAACGTTGATCACTTTTGAGCAAAAGGCTGCACACACGCAATTCAAGTTGCTCTGATTGTCATTTAGAGTTACATTATAGGATTATTCAACAACAAGTCAAAATGTGCTCGTGAAAGGCAGAAAACAACACTTTGATAGTTTGATATAACTTGAGAACGAATGCAAAAAACAGTCCACTCTCAGAACAGGCCGCTTGGACACTTTCAGAACAGCTCTGTTAATGACTGAAAACAGCTCTCGAAGAGATTGTCAAAAGAGACTCTGAAAACGAAACGTTGATCACTTTTGAGCAAAAGGCTGCACACACGCAATTCAAGTTGCTCTGATTGTCATTTAGAGTTACATTATAGGATTATTCAACAACAAGTCAAAATGTGCTCGTGAAAGGCAGAAAATAACACTTTGATAGTTTGATATAACTTGAGAACGAATGCAAAAAACAGTCCACTCTAAGAACAGGCCGCTTGGACACTTTCAGAACAGCTCTGTTAATGACTGAAAACAGCTCTCGAAGAGATTGTCAAAAGAGACTCCGAAAACGAAACGTTGATCACTTTTGAGCAAAAGGCTGCACACACGCAATTCAAGTTGCTCTGATTGTCATTTAGAGTTACATTATAGGAGCATTCAGCAACAAGTCAAAATGTGCTCCAGAAAAGCAGAAAACAACACTGATAGAACTTGAGAACGAATGCAAAAACAGTCCACTCTCAGAACAGGCCGCTTGGACACTTTCAGAACGGCTCTGTTAATGACTGAAAACAGCTCTCGAAGAGATTGTCAAAAGAGACTCTGAAAACGAAACGTTGATTACTTTTGAGCAAAAGGCTGCACACACGCAATTCAAGTTGCTCTGATTGTCATTTAGAGTAACATTATAGGATTATTCAACAACAAGTCAAAATGTGCTCGTGAAAGGCAGAAAACAACACTTTGATAGTTTGATTTAACTTGAGAACGAATGCAAAAAACAGTCCACTCTAAGAACAGGCCGCTTGGACACTTTCAGAACAGCTCCATTAATGACTGAAAACAGCTCTCGAAGTGATTGTCAAAAGAGACTCTGAAAACGAAACGTTGATTACTTTTGAGCAAAAGGCTGCACACACGCAATTCAAGTTGCTCTGATTGTCATTTAGAGTAACATTATAGGATTATTCAACAACAAGTCAAAATGTGCTCGTGAAAGGCAGAAAACAACACTTTGATAGTTTGATATAACTTGAGAACGAATGCAAAAAACAGTCCACTCTAAGAACAGGCCGCTTGGACACTTTCAGAACAGCTCTGTTAATGACTGAAAACAGCTCTCGAAGAGATTGTCAAAAGAGACTCTGAAAACGAAACGTTGATCACTTTTGAGCAAAAAGCTGCACACACGCAATTCAAGTTGCTCTGATTGTCATTTAGAGTTACATTATAGGATTATTCAACAACAAGTCAAAATGTGCTCGTGAAAGGCAGAAAACAACACTTTTGATAGTTTGATATAACTTGAGAACGAATGCAAAAAACAGTCCACTCTAAGAACAGGCCGCTTGGACACTTTCAGAACAGCTCTGTTAATGACTGAAAACAGCTCTCGAAGAGATTGTCAAAAGAGACTCTGAAAACGAAACGTTGATCACTTTTGAGCAAAAGGCTGCACACACGCAATTCAAGTTGCTCTGATTGTCATTTACAGTTACATTATAGGATTATTCAACAACAAGTCAAAATGTGCTCGTGAAAGGCAGAAAACAACACTTTGATAGTTTGATATAACTTGAGAACGAATGCAAAAAACAGTCCACTCTCAGAACAGGCCGCTTGGACACTTTCAGAACAGCTCTGTTAATGACTGAAAACAGCTCTCGAAGAGATTGTCAAAAGAGACTCTGAAAACGAAACGTTGATCACTTTTGAGCAAAAGGCTGCACACACGCAATTCAAGTTGCTCTGATTGTCATTTAGAGTTACATTATAGGATTATTCAACAACAAGTCAAAATGTGCTCGTGAAAGGCAGAAAATAACACTTTGATAGTTTGATATAACTTGAGAACGAATGCAAAAAACAGTCCACTCTAAGAACAGGCCGCTTGGACACTTTCAGAACAGCTCTGTTAATGACTGAAAACAGCTCTCGAAGAGATTGTCAAAAGAGACTCCGAAAACGAAACGTTGATCACTTTTGAGCAAAAGGCTGCACACACGCAATTCAAGTTGCTCTGATTGTCATTTAGAGTTACATTATAGGAGCATTCAGCAACAAGTCAAAATGTGCTCCAGAAAAGCAGAAAACAACACTGATAGAACTTGAGAACGAATGCAAAAACAGTCCACTCTCAGAACAGGCCGCTTGGACACTTTCAGAACAGCTCTGTTAATGACTGAAAACAGCTCTCGAAGAGATTGTCAAAAGAGACTCTGAAAACGAAACGTTGATTACTTTTGAGCAAAAGGCTGCACACACGCAATTCAAGTTGCTCTGATTGTCATTTAGAGTAACATTATAGGATTATTCAACAACAAGTCAAAATGTGCTCGTGAAAGGCAGAAAACAACACTTTGATAGTTTGATTTAACTTGAGAACGAATGCAAAAAACAGTCCACTCTAAGAACAGGCCGCTTGGACACTTTCAGAACAGCTCCATTAATGACTGAAAACAGCTCTCGAAGTGATTGTCAAAAGAGACTCTGAAAACGAAACGTTGATTACTTTTGAGCAAAAGGCTGCACACACGCAATTCAAGTTGCTCTGATTGTCATTTAGAGTAACATTATAGGATTATTCAACAACAAGTCAAAATGTGCTCGTGAAAGGCAGAAAACAACACTTTGATAGTTTGATATAACTTGAGAACGAATGCAAAAAACAGTCCACTCTAAGAACAGGCCGCTTGGACACTTTCAGAACAGCTCTGTTAATGACTGAAAACAGCTCTCGAAGAGATTGTCAAAAGAGACTCTGAAAACGAAACGTTGATCACTTTTGAGCAAAAGGCTGCACACACGCAATTCAAGTTGCTCTGATTGTCATTTAGAGTTACATTATAGGATTATTCAACAACAAGTCAAAATGTGCTCGTGAAAGGCAGAAAACAACACTTTGATAGTTTGATATAACTTGAGAACGAATGCAAAAAACAGTCCACTCTAAGAACAGGCCGCTTGGACACTTTCAGAACAGCTCCATTAATGACTGAAAACAGCTCTCGAAGTGATTGTCAAAAGAGACTCTGAAAACGAAACGTTGATTACTTTTGAGCAAAAGGCTGCACACACGCAATTCAAGTTGCTCTGATTGTCATTTAGAGTAACATTATAGGATTATTCAACAACAAGTCAAAATGTGCTCGTGAAAGGCAGAAAACAACACTTTGATAGTTTGATATAACTTGAGAACGAATGCAAAAAACAGTCCACTCTAAGAACAGGCCGCTTGGACACTTTCAGAACAGCTCTGTTAATGACTGAAAACAGCTCTCGAAGAGATTGTCAAAAGAGACTCTGAAAACGAAACGTTGATCACTTTTGAGCAAAAGGCTGCACACACGCAATTCAAGTTGCTCTGATTGTCATTTAGAGTTACATTATAGGATTATTCAACAACAAGTCAAAATGTGCTCGTGAAAGGCAGAAAACAACACTTTGATAGTTTGATATAACTTGAGAACGAATGCAAAAAACAGTCCACTCTAAGAACAGGCCGCTTGGACACTTTCAGAACAGCTCTGTTAATGACTGAAAACAGCTCTCGAAGAGATTGTCAAAAGAGACTCTGAAAACGAAACGTTGATCACTTTTGAGCAAAAGGCTGCACACACGCAATTCAAGTTGCTCTGATTGTCATTTAGAGTTACATTATAGGATTATTCAACAACAAGTCAAAATGTGCTCGTGAAAGGCAGAAAACAACACTTTGATAGTTTGATATAACTTGAGAACGAATGCAAAAAACAGTCCACTCTAAGAACAGGCCGCTTGGACACTTTCAGAACAGCTCTGTTAATGACTGAAAACAGCTCTCGAAGAGATTGTCAAAAGAGACTCTGAAAACGAAACGTTGATCACTTTTGAGCAAAAGGCTGCACACACGCAATTCAAGTTGCTCTGATTGTCATTTAGAGTTACATTATAGGATTATTCAACAACAAGTCAAAATGTGCTCGTGAAAGGCAGAAAACAACACTTTGATAGTTTGATATAACTTGAGAACGAATGCAAAAAACAGTCCACTCTCAGAACAGGCCGCTTGGACACTTTCAGAACAGCTCTGTTAATGACTGAAAACAGCTCTCGAAGAGATTGTCAAAAGAGACTCTGAAAACGAAACGTTGATCACTTTTGAGCAAAAGGCTGCACACACGCAATTCAAGTTGCTCTGATTGTCATTTAGAGTTACATTATAGGATTATTCAACAACAAGTCAAAATGTGCTCGTGAAAGGCAGAAAATAACACTTTGATAGTTTGATATAACTTGAGAACGAATGCAAAAAACAGTCCACTCTAAGAACAGGCCGCTTGGACACTTTCAGAACAGCTCTGTTAATGACTGAAAACAGCTCTCGAAGAGATTGTCAAAAGAGACTCCGAAAACGAAACGTTGATCACTTTTGAGCAAAAGGCTGCACACACGCAATTCAAGTTGCTCTGATTGTCATTTAGAGTTACATTATAGGAGCATTCAGCAACAAGTCAAAATGTGCTCCAGAAAAGCAGAAAACAACACTGATAGAACTTGAGAACGAATGCAAAAACAGTCCACTCTCAGAACAGGCCGCTTGGACACTTTCAGAACGGCTCTGTTAATGACTGAAAACAGCTCTCGAAGAGATTGTCAAAAGAGACTCTGAAAACGAAACGTTGATTACTTTTGAGCAAAAGGCTGCACACACGCAATTCAAGTTGCTCTGATTGTCATTTAGAGTAACATTATAGGATTATTCAACAACAAGTCAAAATGTGCTCGTGAAAGGCAGAAAACAACACTTTGATAGTTTGATTTAACTTGAGAACGAATGCAAAAAACAGTCCACTCTAAGAACAGGCCGCTTGGACACTTTCAGAACAGCTCCATTAATGACTGAAAACAGCTCTCGAAGTGATTGTCAAAAGAGACTCTGAAAACGAAACGTTGATTACTTTTGAGCAAAAGGCTGCACACACGCAATTCAAGTTGCTCTGATTGTCATTTAGAGTAACATTATAGGATTATTCAACAACAAGTCAAAATGTGCTCGTGAAAGGCAGAAAACAACACTTTGATAGTTTGATATAACTTGAGAACGAATGCAAAAAACAGTCCACTCTAAGAACAGGCCGCTTGGACACTTTCAGAACAGCTCTGTTAATGACTGAAAACAGCTCTCGAAGAGATTGTCAAAAGAGACTCTGAAAACGAAACGTTGATCACTTTTGAGCAAAAAGCTGCACACACGCAATTCAAGTTGCTCTGATTGTCATTTAGAGTTACATTATAGGATTATTCAACAACAAGTCAAAATGTGCTCGTGAAAGGCAGAAAACAACACTTTTGATAGTTTGATATAACTTGAGAACGAATGCAAAAAACAGTCCACTCTAAGAACAGGCCGCTTGGACACTTTCAGAACAGCTCTGTTAATGACTGAAAACAGCTCTCGAAGAGATTGTCAAAAGAGACTCTGAAAACGAAACGTTGATCACTTTTGAGCAAAAGGCTGCACACACGCAATTCAAGTTGCTCTGATTGTCATTTACAGTTACATTATAGGATTATTCAACAACAAGTCAAAATGTGCTCGTGAAAGGCAGAAAACAACACTTTGATAGTTTGATATAACTTGAGAACGAATGCAAAAAACAGTCCACTCTCAGAACAGGCCGCTTGGACACTTTCAGAACAGCTCTGTTAATGACTGAAAACAGCTCTCGAAGAGATTGTCAAAAGAGACTCTGAAAACGAAACGTTGATCACTTTTGAGCAAAAGGCTGCACACACGCAATTCAAGTTGCTCTGATTGTCATTTAGAGTTACATTATAGGATTATTCAACAACAAGTCAAAATGTGCTCGTGAAAGGCAGAAAATAACACTTTGATAGTTTGATATAACTTGAGAACGAATGCAAAAAACAGTCCACTCTAAGAACAGGCCGCTTGGACACTTTCAGAACAGCTCTGTTAATGACTGAAAACAGCTCTCGAAGAGATTGTCAAAAGAGACTCCGAAAACGAAACGTTGATCACTTTTGAGCAAAAGGCTGCACACACGCAATTCAAGTTGCTCTGATTGTCATTTAGAGTTACATTATAGGAGCATTCAGCAACAAGTCAAAATGTGCTCCAGAAAAGCAGAAAACAACACTGATAGAACTTGAGAACGAATGCAAAAACAGTCCACTCTCAGAACAGGCCGCTTGGACACTTTCAGAACAGCTCTGTTAATGACTGAAAACAGCTCTCGAAGAGATTGTCAAAAGAGACTCTGAAAACGAAACGTTGATTACTTTTGAGCAAAAGGCTGCACACACGCAATTCAAGTTGCTCTGATTGTCATTTAGAGTAACATTATAGGATTATTCAACAACAAGTCAAAATGTGCTCGTGAAAGGCAGAAAACAACACTTTGATAGTTTGATTTAACTTGAGAACGAATGCAAAAAACAGTCCACTCTAAGAACAGGCCGCTTGGACACTTTCAGAACAGCTCCATTAATGACTGAAAACAGCTCTCGAAGTGATTGTCAAAAGAGACTCTGAAAACGAAACGTTGATTACTTTTGAGCAAAAGGCTGCACACACGCAATTCAAGTTGCTCTGATTGTCATTTAGAGTAACATTATAGGATTATTCAACAACAAGTCAAAATGTGCTCGTGAAAGGCAGAAAACAACACTTTGATAGTTTGATATAACTTGAGAACGAATGCAAAAAACAGTCCACTCTAAGAACAGGCCGCTTGGACACTTTCAGAACAGCTCTGTTAATGACTGAAAACAGCTCTCGAAGAGATTGTCAAAAGAGACTCTGAAAACGAAACGTTGATCACTTTTGAGCAAAAGGCTGCACACACGCAATTCAAGTTGCTCTGATTGTCATTTAGAGTTACATTATAGGATTATTCAACAACAAGTCAAAATGTGCTCGTGAAAGGCAGAAAACAACACTTTGATAGTTTGATATAACTTGAGAACGAATGCAAAAAACAGTCCACTCTCAGAACAGGCCGCTTGGACACTTTCAGAACAGCTCTGTTAATGACTGAAAACAGCTCTCGAAGAGATTGTCAAAAGAGACTCCGAAACGAAACGTTGATCACTTTTGAGCAAAAGGCTGCACACACGCAATTCAAGTTGCTCTGATTGTCATTTAGAGTTACATTATAGGATTATTCAACAACAAGTCAAAATGTGCTCGTGAAAGGCAGAAAACAACACTTTGATAGTTTGATATAACTTGAGAACGAATGCAAAAAACAGTCCACTCTAAGAACAGGCCGCTTGGACACTTTCAGAACAGCTCTGTTAATGACTGAAAACAGCTCTCGAAGAGATTGTCAAAAGAGACTCTGAAAACGAAACGTTGATCACTTTTGAGCAAAAGGCTGCACACACGCAATTCAAGTTGCTCTGATTGTCATTTAGAGTTACATTATAGGATTATTCAACAACAAGTCAAAATGTGCTCGTGAAAGGCAGAAAACAACACTTTGATAGTTTGATATAACTTGAGAACGAATGCAAAAAACAGTCCACTCTCAGAACAGGCCGCTTGGACACTTTCAGAACAGCTCTGTTAATGACTGAAAACAGCTCTCGAAGAGATTGTCAAAAGAGACTCCGAAAACGAAACGTTGATCACTTTTGAGCAAAAGGCTGCACACACGCAATTCAAGTTGCTCTGATTGTCATTTAGAGTTACATTATAGGATTATTCAACAACAAGTCAAAATGTGCTCGTGAAAGGCAGAAAACAACACTTTGATAGTTTGATATAACTTGAGAACGAATGCAAAAAACAGTCCACTCTAAGAACAGGCCGCTTGGACACTTTCAGAACAGCTCTGTTAATGACTGAAAACAGCTCTCGAAGAGATTGTCAAAAGAGACTCCGAAAACGAAACGTTGATCACTTTTGAGCAAAAGGCTTCACACACGCAATTCAAGTTGCTCTGATTGTCATTTAGAGTTACATTATAGGAGCATTCAGCAACAAGTCAAAATGTGCTCCAGAAAAGCAGAAAACAACACTGATAGAACTTGAGAACGAATGCAAAAACAGTCCACTCTCAGAACAGGCCGCTTGGACACTTTCAGAACAGCTCTGTTAATGACTGAAAACAGCTCTCGAAGAGATTGTCAAAAGAGACTCCGAAAACGAAACGTTGATCACTTTTGAGCAAAAGGCTGCACACACGCAATTCAAGTTGCTCTGATTGTCATTTAGAGTTACATTATAGGATTATTCAACAACAAGTCAAAATGTGCTCGTGAAAGGCAGAAAACAACACTTTGATAGTTTGATATAACTTGAGAACGAATGCAAAAAACAGTCCACTCTAAGAACAGGCCGCTTGGACACTTTCAGAACAGCTCTGTTAATGACTGAAAACAGCTCTCGAAGAGATTGTCAAAAGAGACTCTGAAAACGAAACGTTGATCACTTTTGAGCAAAAGGCAGCACACACGCAATTCAAGTTGCTCTGATTGTCATTTAGAGTTACATTATAGGATTATTCAACAACAAGTCAAAATGTGCTCGTGAAAGGCAGAAAACAACACTTTGATAGTTTGATATAACTTGAGAACGAATGCAAAAAACAGTCCACTCTAAGAACAGGCCGCTTGGACACTTTCAGAACAGCTCTGTTAATGACTGAAAACAGCTCTCGAAGAGATTGTCAAAAGAGACTCCGAAAACGAAACGTTGATCACTTTTGAGCAAAAGGCTGCACACACGCAATTCAAGTTGCTCTGATTGTCATTTAGAGTTACATTATAGGATTATTCAACAACAAGTCAAAATGTGCTCGTGAAAGGCAGAAAACAACACTTTGATAGTTTGATATAACTTGAGAACGAATGCAAAAAACAGTCCACTCTCAGAACAGGCCGCTTGGACACTTTCAGAACAGCTCTGTTAATGACTGAAAACAGCTCTCGAAGAGATTGTCAAAAGAGACTCCGAAAACGAAACGTTGATCACTTTTGAGCAAAAGGCTGCACACACGCAATTCAAGTTGCTCTGATTGTCATTTAGAGTTACATTATAGGATTATTCAACAACAAGTCAAAATGTGCTCGTGAAAGGCAGAAAACAACACTTTGATAGTTTGATATAACTTGAGAACGAATGCAAAAAACAGTCCACTCTCAGAACAGGCCGCTTGGACACTTTCAGAACAGCTCTGTTAATGACTGAAAACAGCTCTCGAAGAGATTGTCAAAAGAGACTCCGAAAACGAAACGTTGATCACTTTTGAGCAAAAGGCTGCACACACGCAATTCAAGTTGCTCTGATTGTCATTTAGAGTTACATTATAGGATTATTCAACAACAAGTCAAAATGTGCTCGTGAAAGGCAGAAAACAACACTTTGATAGTTTGATATAACTTGAGAACGAATGCAAAAAACAGTCCACTCTCAGAACAGGCCGCTTGGACACTTTCAGAACAGCTCTGTTAATGACTGAAAACAGCTCTCGAAGAGATTGTCAAAAGAGACTCCGAAAACGAAACGTTGATCACTTTTGAGCAAAAGGCTGCACACACGCAATTCAAGTTGCTCTGATTGTCATTTAGAGTAACATTATAGGATTATTCAACAACAAGTCAAAATGTGCTCGTGAAAGGCAGAAAACAACACTTTGATAGTTTGATATAACTTGAGAACGAATGCAAAAAACAGTCCACTCTCAGAACAGGCCGCTTGGACACTTTCAGAACAGCTCTGTTAATGACTGAAAACAGCTCTCGAAGAGATTGTCAAAAGAGACTCCGAAAACGAAACGTTGATCACTTTTGAGCAAAAGGCCGCACACACGCAATTCAAGTTGCTCTGATTGTCATTTAGAGTTACATTATAGGATTATTCAACAACAAGTCAAAATGTGCTCGTGAAAGGCAGAAAACAACACTTTTGATAGTTTGATATAACTTGAGAACGAATGCAAAAAACAGTCCACTCTAAGAACAGGCCGCTTGGACACTTTCAGAACAGCTCTGTTAATGACTGAAAACAGCTCTCGAAGAGATTGTCAAAAGAGACTCTGAAAACGAAACGTTGATCACTTTTGAGCAAAAGGCTGCACACACGCAATTCAAGTTGCTCTGATTGTCATTTACAGTTACATTATAGGATTATTCAACAACAAGTCAAAATGTGCTCGTGAAAGGCAGAAAACAACACTTTGATAGTTTGATATAACTTGAGAACGAATGCAAAAAACAGTCCACTCTCAGAACAGGCCGCTTGGACACTTTCAGAACAGCTCTGTTAATGACTGAAAACAGCTCTCGAAGAGATTGTCAAAAGAGACTCTGAAAACGAAACGTTGATCACTTTTGAGCAAAAGGCTGCACACACGCAATTCAAGTTGCTCTGATTGTCATTTAGAGTTACATTATAGGATTATTCAACAACAAGTCAAAATGTGCTCGTGAAAGGCAGAAAATAACACTTTGATAGTTTGATATAACTTGAGAACGAATGCAAAAAACAGTCCACTCTAAGAACAGGCCGCTTGGACACTTTCAGAACAGCTCTGTTAATGACTGAAAACAGCTCTCGAAGAGATTGTCAAAAGAGACTCCGAAAACGAAACGTTGATCACTTTTGAGCAAAAGGCTGCACACACGCAATTCAAGTTGCTCTGATTGTCATTTAGAGTTACATTATAGGAGCATTCAGCAACAAGTCAAAATGTGCTCCAGAAAAGCAGAAAACAACACTGATAGAACTTGAGAACGAATGCAAAAACAGTCCACTCTCAGAACAGGCCGCTTGGACACTTTCAGAACAGCTCTGTTAATGACTGAAAACAGCTCTCGAAGAGATTGTCAAAAGAGACTCTGAAAACGAAACGTTGATTACTTTTGAGCAAAAGGCTGCACACACGCAATTCAAGTTGCTCTGATTGTCATTTAGAGTAACATTATAGGATTATTCAACAACAAGTCAAAATGTGCTCGTGAAAGGCAGAAAACAACACTTTGATAGTTTGATTTAACTTGAGAACGAATGCAAAAAACAGTCCACTCTAAGAACAGGCCGCTTGGACACTTTCAGAACAGCTCCATTAATGACTGAAAACAGCTCTCGAAGTGATTGTCAAAAGAGACTCTGAAAACGAAACGTTGATTACTTTTGAGCAAAAGGCTGCACACACGCAATTCAAGTTGCTCTGATTGTCATTTAGAGTAACATTATAGGATTATTCAACAACAAGTCAAAATGTGCTCGTGAAAGGCAGAAAACAACACTTTGATAGTTTGATATAACTTGAGAACGAATGCAAAAAACAGTCCACTCTAAGAACAGGCCGCTTGGACACTTTCAGAACAGCTCTGTTAATGACTGAAAACAGCTCTCGAAGAGATTGTCAAAAGAGACTCTGAAAACGAAACGTTGATCACTTTTGAGCAAAAGGCTGCACACACGCAATTCAAGTTGCTCTGATTGTCATTTAGAGTTACATTATAGGATTATTCAACAACAAGTCAAAATGTGCTCGTGAAAGGCAGAAAACAACACTTTGATAGTTTGATATAACTTGAGAACGAATGCAAAAAACAGTCCACTCTCAGAACAGGCCGCTTGGACACTTTCAGAACAGCTCTGTTAATGACTGAAAACAGCTCTCGAAGAGATTGTCAAAAGAGACTCCGAAACGAAACGTTGATCACTTTTGAGCAAAAGGCTGCACACACGCAATTCAAGTTGCTCTGATTGTCATTTAGAGTTACATTATAGGATTATTCAACAACAAGTCAAAATGTGCTCGTGAAAGGCAGAAAACAACACTTTGATAGTTTGATATAACTTGAGAACGAATGCAAAAAACAGTCCACTCTAAGAACAGGCCGCTTGGACACTTTCAGAACAGCTCTGTTAATGACTGAAAACAGCTCTCGAAGAGATTGTCAAAAGAGACTCTGAAAACGAAACGTTGATCACTTTTGAGCAAAAGGCTGCACACACGCAATTCAAGTTGCTCTGATTGTCATTTAGAGTTACATTATAGGATTATTCAACAACAAGTCAAAATGTGCTCGTGAAAGGCAGAAAACAACACTTTGATAGTTTGATATAACTTGAGAACGAATGCAAAAAACAGTCCACTCTCAGAACAGGCCGCTTGGACACTTTCAGAACAGCTCTGTTAATGACTGAAAACAGCTCTCGAAGAGATTGTCAAAAGAGACTCCGAAAACGAAACGTTGATCACTTTTGAGCAAAAGGCTGCACACACGCAATTCAAGTTGCTCTGATTGTCATTTAGAGTTACATTATAGGATTATTCAACAACAAGTCAAAATGTGCTCGTGAAAGGCAGAAAACAACACTTTGATAGTTTGATATAACTTGAGAACGAATGCAAAAAACAGTCCACTCTAAGAACAGGCCGCTTGGACACTTTCAGAACAGCTCTGTTAATGACTGAAAACAGCTCTCGAAGAGATTGTCAAAAGAGACTCCGAAAACGAAACGTTGATCACTTTTGAGCAAAAGGCTTCACACACGCAATTCAAGTTGCTCTGATTGTCATTTAGAGTTACATTATAGGAGCATTCAGCAACAAGTCAAAATGTGCTCCAGAAAAGCAGAAAACAACACTGATAGAACTTGAGAACGAATGCAAAAACAGTCCACTCTCAGAACAGGCCGCTTGGACACTTTCAGAACAGCTCTGTTAATGACTGAAAACAGCTCTCGAAGAGATTGTCAAAAGAGACTCCGAAAACGAAACGTTGATCACTTTTGAGCAAAAGGCTGCACACACGCAATTCAAGTTGCTCTGATTGTCATTTAGAGTTACATTATAGGATTATTCAACAACAAGTCAAAATGTGATCGTGAAAGGCAGAAAACAACACTTTGATAGTTTGATATAACTTGAGAACGAATGCAAAAAACAGTCCACTCTAAGAACAGGCCGCTTGGACACTTTCAGAACAGCTCTGTTAATGACTGAAAACAGCTCTCGAAGAGATTGTCAAAAGAGACTCTGAAAACGAAACGTTGATCACTTTTGAGCAAAAGGCAGCACACACGCAATTCAAGTTGCTCTGATTGTCATTTAGAGTTACATTATAGGATTATTCAACAACAAGTCAAAATGTGCTCGTGAAAGGCAGAAAACAACACTTTGATAGTTTGATATAACTTGAGAACGAATGCAAAAAACAGTCCACTCTAAGAACAGGCCGCTTGGACACTTTCAGAACAGCTCTGTTAATGACTGAAAACAGCTCTCGAAGAGATTGTCAAAAGAGACTCCGAAAACGAAACGTTGATCACTTTTGAGCAAAAGGCTGCACACACGCAATTCAAGTTGCTCTGATTGTCATTTAGAGTTACATTATAGGATTATTCAACAACAAGTCAAAATGTGCTCGTGAAAGGCAGAAAACAACACTTTGATAGTTTGATATAACTTGAGAACGAATGCAAAAAACAGTCCACTCTCAGAACAGGCCGCTTGGACACTTTCAGAACAGCTCTGTTAATGACTGAAAACAGCTCTCGAAGAGATTGTCAAAAGAGACTCCGAAAACGAAACGTTGATCACTTTTGAGCAAAAGGCTGCACACACGCAATTCAAGTTGCTCTGATTGTCATTTAGAGTTACATTATAGGATTATTCAACAACAAGTCAAAATGTGCTCGTGAAAGGCAGAAAACAACACTTTGATAGTTTGATATAACTTGAGAACGAATGCAAAAAACAGTCCACTCTCAGAACAGGCCGCTTGGACACTTTCAGAACAGCTCTGTTAATGACTGAAAACAGCTCTCGAAGAGATTGTCAAAAGAGACTCCGAAAACGAAACGTTGATCACTTTTGAGCAAAAGGCTGCACACACGCAATTCAAGTTGCTCTGATTGTCATTTAGAGTTACATTATAGGATTATTCAACAACAAGTCAAAATGTGCTCGTGAAAGGCAGAAAACAACACTTTGATAGTTTGATATAACTTGAGAACGAATGCAAAAAACAGTCCACTCTCAGAACAGGCCGCTTGGACACTTTCAGAACAGCTCTGTTAATGACTGAAAACAGCTCTCGAAGAGATTGTCAAAAGAGACTCCGAAAACGAAACGTTGATCACTTTTGAGCAAAAGGCTGCACACACGCAATTCAAGTTGCTCTGATTGTCATTTAGAGTAACATTATAGGATTATTCAACAACAAGTCAAAATGTGCTCGTGAAAGGCAGAAAACAACACTTTGATAGTTTGATATAACTTGAGAACGAATGCAAAAAACAGTCCACTCTCAGAACAGGCCGCTTGGACACTTTCAGAACAGCTCTGTTAATGACTGAAAACAGCTCTCGAAGAGATTGTCAAAAGAGACTCCGAAAACGAAACGTTGATCACTTTTGAGCAAAAGGCCGCACACACGCAATTCAAGTTGCTCTGATTGTCATTTAGAGTTACATTATAGGATTATTCAACAACAAGTCAAAATGTGCTCGTGAAAGGCAGAAAACAACACTTTGATAGTTTGATATAACTTGAGAACGAATGCAAAAAACAGTCCACTCTAAGAACAGGCCGCTTGGACACTTTCAGAACAGCTCTGTTAATGACTGAAAACAGCTCTCGAAGAGATTGTCAAAAGAGACTCTGAAAACGAAACGTTGATCACTTTTGAGCAAAAGGCAGCACACACGCAATTCAAGTTGCTCTGATTGTCATTTAGAGTTACATTATAGGATTATTCAACAACAAGTCAAAATGTGCTCGTGAAAGGCAGAAAACAACACTTTGATAGTTTGATATAACTTGAGAACGAATGCAAAAAACAGTCCACTCTAAGAACAGGCCGCTTGGACACTTTCAGAACAGCTCTGTTAATGACTGAAAACAGCTCTCGAAGAGATTGTCAAAAGAGACTCCGAAAACGAAACGTTGATCACTTTTGAGCAAAAGGCTGCACACACGCAATTCAAGTTGCTCTGATTGTCATTTAGAGTTACATTATAGGATTATTCAACAACAAGTCAAAATGTGCTCGTGAAAGGCAGAAAACAACACTTTGATAGTTTGATATAACTTGAGAACGAATGCAAAAAACAGTCCACTCTCAGAACAGGCCGCTTGGACACTTTCAGAACAGCTCTGTTAATGACTGAAAACAGCTCTCGAAGAGATTGTCAAAAGAGACTCCGAAAACGAAACGTTGATCACTTTTGAGCAAAAGGCTGCACACACGCAATTCAAGTTGCTCTGATTGTCATTTAGAGTTACATTATAGGATTATTCAACAACAAGTCAAAATGTGCTCGTGAAAGGCAGAAAACAACACTTTGATAGTTTGATATAACTTGAGAACGAATGCAAAAAACAGTCCACTCTCAGAACAGGCCGCTTGGACACTTTCAGAACAGCTCTGTTAATGACTGAAAACAGCTCTCGAAGAGATTGTCAAAAGAGACTCCGAAAACGAAACGTTGATCACTTTTGAGCAAAAGGCTGCACACACGCAATTCAAGTTGCTCTGATTGTCATTTAGAGTTACATTATAGGATTATTCAACAACAAGTCAAAATGTGCTCGTGAAAGGCAGAAAACAACACTTTGATAGTTTGATATAACTTGAGAACGAATGCAAAAAACAGTCCACTCTCAGAACAGGCCGCTTGGACACTTTCAGAACAGCTCTGTTAATGACTGAAAACAGCTCTCGAAGAGATTGTCAAAAGAGACTCCGAAAACGAAACGTTGATCACTTTTGAGCAAAAGGCGGCACACACGCAATTCAAGTTGCTCTGATTGTCATTTAGAGTAACATTATAGGATTATTCAACAACAAGTCAAAATGTGCTCGTGAAAGGCAGGAAACAACACTTTGATAGTTTGATATAACTTGAGAACGAATGCAAAAAACAGTCCACTCTCAGAACAGGCCGCTTGGACACTTTCAGAACAGCTCTGTTAATGACTGAAAACAGCTCTCGAAGAGATTGTCAAAAGAGACTCCGAAAACGAAACGTTGATCACTTTTGAGCAAAAGGCCGCACACACGCAATTCAAGTTGCTCTGATTGTCATTTAGAGTTACATTATAGGATTATTCAACAACAAGTCAAAATGTGCTCGTGAAAGGCAGAAAACAACACTTTGATAGTTTGATATAACTTGAGAACGAATGCAAAAAACAGTCCACTCTCAGAACAGGCCGCTTGGACACTTTCAGAACAGCTCTGTTAATGACTGAAAACAGCTCTCGAAGAGATTGTCAAAAGAGACTCCGAAAACGAAACGTTGATCACTTTTGAGCAAAAGGCTGCACACACGCAATTCAAGTTGCTCTGATTGTCATTTAGAGTTACATTATAGGATTATTCAACAACAAGTCAAAATGTGCTCGTGAAAGGCAGAAAACAACACTTTGATAGTTTGATATAACTTGAGAACGAATGCAAAAAACAGTCCACTCTAAGAACAGGCCGCTTGGACACTTTCAGAACAGCTCTGTTAATGACTGAAAACAGCTCTCGAAGAGATTGTCAAAAGAGACTCTGAAAACGAAACGTTGATCACTTTTGAGCAAAAGGCTGCACACACGCAATTCAAGTTGCTCTGATTGTCATTTAGAGTTACATTATAGGATTATTCAACAACAAGTCAAAATGTGCTCGTGAAAGGCAGAAAACAACACTTTGATAGTTTGATATAACTTGAGAACGAATGCAAAAAACAGTCCACTCTAAGAACAGGCCGCTTGGACACTTTCAGAACAGCTCTGTTAATGACTGAAAACAGCTCTCGAAGAGATTGTCAAAAGAGACTCCGAAAACGAAACGTTGATCACTTTTGAGCAAAAGGCTGCACACACGCAATTCAAGTTGCTCTGATTGTCATTTAGAGTTACATTATAGGATTATTCAACAACAAGTCAAAATGTGCTCGTGAAAGGCAGAAAACAACACTTTGATAGTTTGATATAACTTGAGAACGAATGCAAAAAACAGTCCACTCTCAGAACAGGCCGCTTGGACACTTTCAGAACAGCTCTGTTAATGACTGAAAACAGCTCTCGAAGAGATTGTCAAAAGAGACTCCGAAAACGAAACGTTGATCACTTTTGAGCAAAAGGCTGCACACACGCAATTCAAGTTGCTCTGATTGTCATTTAGAGTTACATTATAGGATTATTCAACAACAAGTCAAAATGTGCTCGTGAAAGGCAGAAAACAACACTTTGATAGTTTGATATAACTTGAGAACGAATGCAAAAAACAGTCCACTCTCAGAACAGGCCGCTTGGACACTTTCAGAACAGCTCTGTTAAATGACTGAAAACAGCTCTCGAAGAGATTGTCAAAAGAGACTCCGAAAACGAAACGTTGATCACTTTTGAGCAAAAGGCTGCACACACGCAATTCAAGTTGCTCTGATTGTCATTTAGAGTTACATTATAGGATTATTCAACAACAAGTCAAAATGTGCTCGTGAAAGGCAGAAAACAACACTTTGATAGTTTGATATAACTTGAGAACGAATGCAAAAAACAGTCCACTCTAAGAACAGGCCGCTTGGACACTTTCAGAACAGCTCTGTTAATGACTGAAAACAGCTCTCGAAGAGATTGTCAAAAGAGACTCTGAAAACGAAACGTTGATCACTTTTGAGCAAAAGGCTGCACACACGCAATTCAAGTTGCTCTGATTGTCATTTAGAGTTACATTATAGGATTATTCAACAACAAGTCAAAATGTGCTCATGAAAGGCAGAAAACAACACTTTGATAGTTTGATATAACTTGAGAACGAATGCAAAAAACAGTCCACTCTCAGAACAGGCCGCTTGGACACTTTCAGAACAGCTCTGTTAATGACTGAAAACAGCTCTCGAAGAGATTGTCAAAAGAGACTCCGAAAACGAAACGTTGATCACTTTTGAGCAAAAGGCTGCACACACGCAATTCAAGTTGCTCTGATTGTCATTTAGAGTTACATTATAGGATTATTCAACAACAAGTCAAAATGTGCTCGTGAAAGGCAGAAAACAACACTTTGATAGTTTGATATAACTTGAGAACGAATGCAAAAAACAGTCCACTCTAAGAACAGGCCGCTTGGACACTTTCAGAACAGCTCTGTTAATGACTGAAAACAGCTCTCGAAGAGATTGTCAAAAGAGACTCCGAAAACGAAACGTTGATCACTTTTGAGCAAAAGGCTGCACACACGCAATTCAAGTTGCTCTGATTGTCATTTAGAGTTACATTATAGGATTATTCAACAACAAGTCAAAATGTGCTCGTGAAAGGCAGAAAACAACACTTTGATAGTTTGATATAACTTGAGAACGAATGCAAAAAACAGTCCACTCTAAGAACAGGCCGCTTGGACACTTTCAGAACAGCTCTGTTAATGACTGAAAACAGCTCTCGAAGAGATTGTCAAAAGAGACTCCGAAAACGAAACGTTGATCACTTTTGAGCAAAAGGCTGCACACACGCAATTCAAGTTGCTCTGATTGTCATTTAGAGTTACATTATAGGAGCATTCAGCAACAAGTCAAAATGTGCTCCAGAAAAGCAGAAAACAACACTGATAGAACTTGAGAACGAATGCAAAAACAGTCCACTCTCAGAACAGGCCGCTTGGACACTTTCAGAACAGCTCTGTTAATGACTGAAAACAGCTCTCGAAGAGATTGTCAAAAGAGACTCTGAAAACGAAACGTTGATTACTTTTGAGCAAAAGGCTGCACACACGCAATTCAAGTTGCTCTGATTGTCATTTAGAGTAACATTATAGGATTATTCAACAACAAGTCAAAATGTGCTCGTGAAAGGCAGAAAACAACACTTTGATAGTTTGATTTAACTTGAGAACGAATGCAAAAAACAGTCCACTCTAAGAACAGGCCGCTTGGACACTTTCAGAACAGCTCCATTAATGACTGAAAACAGCTCTCGAAGTGATTGTCAAAAGAGACTCTGAAAACGAAACGTTGATTACTTTTGAGCAAAAGGCTGCACACACGCAATTCAAGTTGCTCTGATTGTCATTTAGAGTAACATTATAGGATTATTCAACAACAAGTCAAAATGTGCTCGTGAAAGGCAGAAAACAACACTTTGATAGTTTGATATAACTTGAGAACGAATGCAAAAAACAGTCCACTCTAAGAACAGGCCGCTTGGACACTTTCAGAACAGCTCTGTTAATGACTGAAAACAGCTCTCGAAGAGATTGTCAAAAGAGACTCTGAAAACGAAACGTTGATCACTTTTGAGCAAAAAGCTGCACACACGCAATTCAAGTTGCTCTGGTTGTCATTTAGAGTTACATTATAGGATTATTCAACAACAAGTCAAAATGTGCTCGTGAAAGGCAGAAAACAACACTTTGATAGTTTGATATAACTTGAGAACGAATGCAAAAAACAGTCCACTCTCAGAACAGGCCGCTTGGACACTTTCAGAACAGCTCTGTTAATGACTGAAAACAGCTCTCGAAGAGATTGTCAAAAGAGACTCCGAAAACGAAACGTTGATCACTTTTGAGCAAAAGGCTGCACACACGCAATTCAAGTTGCTCTGATTGTCATTTAGAGTTACATTATAGGATTATTCAACAACAAGTCAAAATGTGCTCGTGAAAGGCAGAAAACAACACTTTGATAGTTTGATATAACTTGAGAACGAATGCAAAAAACAGTCCACTCTCAGAACAGGCCGCTTGGACACTTTCAGAACAGCTCTGTTAATGACTGAAAACAGCTCTCGAAGAGATTGTCAAAAGAGACTCCGAAAACGAAACGTTGATCACTTTTGAGCAAAAGGCTGCACACACGCAATTCAAGTTGCTCTGATTGTCATTTAGAGTTACATTATAGGATTATTCAACAACAAGTCAAAATGTGCTCGTGAAAGGCAGAAAACAACACTTTGATAGTTTGATATAACTTGAGAACGAATGCAAAAAACAGTCCACTCTCAGAACAGGCCGCTTGGACACTTTCAGAACAGCTCTGTTAATGACTGAAAACAGCTCTCGAAGAGATTGTCAAAAGAGACTCCGAAAACGAAACGTTGATCACTTTTGAGCAAAAGGCTGCACACACGCAATTCAAGTTGCTCTGATTGTCATTTAGAGTTACATTATAGGATTATTCAACAACAAGTCAAAATGTGCTCGTGAAAGGCAGAAAACAACACTTTGATAGTTTGATATAACTTGAGAACGAATGCAAAAAACAGTCCACTCTAAGAACAGGCCGCTTGGACACTTTCAGAACAGCTCTGTTAATGACTGAAAACAGCTCTCGAAGAGATTGTCAAAAGAGACTCTGAAAACGAAACGTTGATCACTTTTGAGCAAAAGGCTGCACACACGCAATTCAAGTTGCTCTGATTGTCATTTAGAGTTACATTATAGGATTATTCAACAACAAGTCAAAATGTGCTCGTGAAAGGCAGAAAACAACACTTTGATAGTTTGATATAACTTGAGAACGAATGCAAAAAACAGTCCACTCTAAGAACAGGCCGCTTGGACACTTTCAGAACAGCTCTGTTAATGACTGAAAACAGCTCTCGAAGAGATTGTCAAAAGAGACTCCGAAAACGAAACGTTGATCACTTTTGAGCAAAAGGCTGCACACACGCAATTCAAGTTGCTCTGATTGTCATTTAGAGTTACATTATAGGATTATTCAACAACAAGTCAAAATGTGCTCGTGAAAGGCAGAAAATAACACTTTGATAGTTTGATATAACTTGAGAACGAATGCAAAAAACAGTCCACTCTAAGAACAGGCCGCTTGGACACTTTCAGAACAGCTCTGTTAATGACTGAAAACAGCTCTCGAAGAGATTGTCAAAAGAGACTCCGAAAACGAAACGTTGATCACTTTTGAGCAAAAGGCTGCACACACGCAATTCAAGTTGCTCTGATTGTCATTTAGAGTTACATTATAGGAGCATTCAGCAACAAGTCAAAATGTGCTCCAGAAAAGCAGAAAACAACACTGATAGAACTTGAGAACGAATGCAAAAACAGTCCACTCTCAGAACAGGCCGCTTGGACACTTTCAGAACAGCTCTGTTAATGACTGAAAACAGCTCTCGAAGAGATTGTCAAAAGAGACTCTGAAAACGAAACGTTGATTACTTTTGAGCAAAAGGCTGCACACACGCAATTCAAGTTGCTCTGATTGTCATTTAGAGTAACATTATAGGATTATTCAACAACAAGTCAAAATGTGCTCGTGAAAGGCAGAAAACAACACTTTGATAGTTTGATTTAACTTGAGAACGAATGCAAAAAACAGTCCACTCTAAGAACAGGCCGCTTGGACACTTTCAGTACAGCTCTGTTAATGACTGAAAACAGCTCTCGAAGAGATTGTCAAAAGAGACTCTGAAAACGAAACGTTGATTACTTTTGAGCAAAAGGCTGCACACACGCAATTCAAGTTGCTCTGATTGTCATTTAGAGTAACATTATAGGATTATTCAACAACAAGTCAAAATGTGCTCGTGAAAGGCAGAAAACAACACTTTGATAGTTTGATATAACTTGAGAACGAATGCAAAAAACAGTCCACTCTAAGAACAGGCCGCTTGGACACTTTCAGAACAGCTCTGTTAATGACTGAAAACAGCTCTCGAAGAGATTGTCAAAAGAGACTCTGAAAACGAAACGTTGATCACTTTTGAGCAAAAAGCTGCACACACGCAATTCAAGTTGCTCTGGTTGTCATTTAGAGTTACATTATAGGATTATTCAACAACAAGTCAAAATGTGCTCGTGAAAGGCAGAAAACAACACTTTGATAGTTTGATATAACTTGAGAACGAATGCAAAAAACAGTCCACTCTCAGAACAGGCCGCTTGGACACTTTCAGAACAGCTCTGTTAATGACTGAAAACAGCTCTCGAAGAGATTGTCAAAAGAGACTCCGAAAACGAAACGTTGATCACTTTTGAGCAAAAGGCTGCACACACGCAATTCAAGTTGCTCTGATTGTCATTTAGAGTTACGTTATAGGATTATTCAACAACAAGTCAAAATGTGCTCGTGAAAGGCAGAAAACAACACTTTGATAGTTTGATATAACTTGAGAACGAATGCAAAAAACAGTCCACTCTAAGAACAGGCCGCTTGGACACTTTCAGAACAGCTCTGTTAATGACTGAAAACAGCTCTCGAAGAGATTGTCAAAAGAGACTCTGAAAACGAAACGTTGATCACTTTTGAGCAAAAGGCTGCACACACGCAATTCAAGTTGCTCTGATTGTCATTTAGAGTTACATTATAGGATTATTCAACAACAAGTCAAAATGTGCTCGTGAAAGGCAGAAAACAACACTTTGATAGTTTGATATAACTTGAGAACGAATGCAAAAAACAGTCCACTCTCAGAACAGGCCGCTTGGACACTTTCAGAACAGCTCTGTTAATGACTGAAAACAGCTCTCGAAGAGATTGTCAAAAGAGACTCCGAAAACGAAACGTTGATCACTTTTGAGCAAAAGGCTGCACACACGCAATTCAAGTTGCTCTGATTGTCATTTAGAGTTACATTATAGGATTATTCAACAACAAGTCAAAATGTGCTCGTGAAAGGCAGAAAACAACACTTTGATAGTTTGATATAACTTGAGAACGAATGCAAAAAACAGTCCACTCTAAGAACAGGCCGCTTGGACACTTTCAGAACAGCTCTGTTAATGACTGAAAACAGCTCTCGAAGAGATTGTCAAAAGAGACTCCGAAAACGAAACGTTGATCACTTTTGAGCAAAAGGCTGCACACACGCAATTCAAGTTGCTCTGATTGTCATTTAGAGTTACATTATAGGATTATTCAACAACAAGTCAAAATGTGCTCGTGAAAGGCAGAAAACAACACTTTGATAGTTTGATATAACTTGAGAACGAATGCAAAAAACAGTCCACTCTCAGAACAGGCCGCTTGGACACTTTCAGAACAGCTCTGTTAATGACTGAAAACAGCTCTCGAAGAGATTGTCAAAAGAGACTCCGAAAACGAAACGTTGATCACTTTTGAGCAAAAGGCTGCACACACGCAATTCAAGTTGCTCTGATTGTCATTTAGAGTTACATTATAGGATTATTCAACAACAAGTCAAAATGTGCTCGTGAAAGGCAGAAAACAACACTTTGATAGTTTGATATAACTTGAGAACGAATGCAAAAAACAGTCCACTCTCAGAACAGGCCGCTTGGACACTTTCAGAACAGCTCTGTTAATGACTGAAAACAGCTCTCGAAGAGATTGTCAAAAGAGACTCCGAAAACGAAACGTTGATCACTTTTGAGCAAAAGGCTGCACACACGCAATTCAAGTTGCTCTGATTGTCATTTAGAGTAACATTATAGGATTATTCAACAACAAGTCAAAATGTGCTCGTGAAAGGCAGAAAACAACACTTTGATAGTTTGATATAACTTGAGAACGAATGCAAAAAACAGTCCACTCTCAGAACAGGCCGCTTGGACACTTTCAGAACAGCTCTGTTAATGACTGAAAACAGCTCTCGAAGAGATTGTCAAAAGAGACTCCGAAAACGAAACGTTGATCACTTTTGAGCAAAAAGCTGCACACACGCAATTCAAGTTGCTCTGGTTGTCATTTAGAGTTACATTATAGGATTATTCAACAACAAGTCAAAATGTGCTCGTGAAAGGCAGAAAACAACACTTTGATAGTTTGATATAACTTGAGAACGAATGCAAAAAACAGTCCACTCTCAGAACAGGCCGCTTGGACACTTTCAGAACAGCTCTGTTAATGACTGAAAACAGCTCTCGAAGAGATTGTCAAAAGAGACTCCGAAAACGAAACGTTGATCACTTTTGAGCAAAAGGCTGCACACACGCAATTCAAGTTGCTCTGATTGTCATTTAGAGTTACGTTATAGGATTATTCAACAACAAGTCAAAATGTGCTCGTGAAAGGCAGAAAACAACACTTTGATAGTTTGATATAACTTGAGAACGAATGCAAAAAACAGTCCACTCTAAGAACAGGCCGCTTGGACACTTTCAGAACAGCTCTGTTAATGACTGAAAACAGCTCTCGAAGAGATTGTCAAAAGAGACTCTGAAAACGAAACGTTGATCACTTTTGAGCAAAAGGCTGCACACACGCAATTCAAGTTGCTCTGATTGTCATTTAGAGTTACATTATAGGATTATTCAACAACAAGTCAAAATGTGCTCGTGAAAGGCAGAAAACAACACTTTGATAGTTTGATATAACTTGAGAACGAATGCAAAAAACAGTCCACTCTCAGAACAGGCCGCTTGGACACTTTCAGAACAGCTCTGTTAATGACTGAAAACAGCTCTCGAAGAGATTGTCAAAAGAGACTCCGAAAACGAAACGTTGATCACTTTTGAGCAAAAGGCTGCACACACGCAATTCAAGTTGCTCTGATTGTCATTTAGAGTTACATTATAGGATTATTCAACAACAAGTCAAAATGTGCTCGTGAAAGGCAGAAAACAACACTTTGATAGTTTGATATAACTTGAGAACGAATGCAAAAAACAGTCCACTCTAAGAACAGGCCGCTTGGACACTTTCAGAACAGCTCTGTTAATGACTGAAAACAGCTCTCGAAGAGATTGTCAAAAGAGACTCCGAAAACGAAACGTTGATCACTTTTGAGCAAAAGGCTGCACACACGCAATTCAAGTTGCTCTGATTGTCATTTAGAGTTACATTATAGGATTATTCAACAACAAGTCAAAATGTGCTCGTGAAAGGCAGAAAACAACACTTTGATAGTTTGATATAACTTGAGAACGAATGCAAAAAACAGTCCACTCTCAGAACAGGCCGCTTGGACACTTTCAGAACAGCTCTGTTAATGACTGAAAACAGCTCTCGAAGAGATTGTCAAAAGAGACTCCGAAAACGAAACGTTGATCACTTTTGAGCAAAAGGCTGCACACACGCAATTCAAGTTGCTCTGATTGTCATTTAGAGTTACATTATAGGATTATTCAACAACAAGTCAAAATGTGCTCGTGAAAGGCAGAAAACAACACTTTGATAGTTTGATATAACTTGAGAACGAATGCAAAAAACAGTCCACTCTCAGAACAGGCCGCTTGGACACTTTCAGAACAGCTCTGTTAATGACTGAAAACAGCTCTCGAAGAGATTGTCAAAAGAGACTCCGAAAACGAAACGTTGATCACTTTTGAGCAAAAGGCTGCACACACGCAATTCAAGTTGCTCTGATTGTCATTTAGAGTAACATTATAGGATTATTCAACAACAAGTCAAAATGTGCTCGTGAAAGGCAGAAAACAACACTTTGATAGTTTGATATAACTTGAGAACGAATGCAAAAAACAGTCCACTCTCAGAACAGGCCGCTTGGACACTTTCAGAACAGCTCTGTTAATGACTGAAAACAGCTCTCGAAGAGATTGTCAAAAGAGACTCCGAAAACGAAACGTTGATCACTTTTGAGCAAAAGGCCGCACACACGCAATTCAAGTTGCTCTGATTGTCATTTAGAGTTACATTATAGGATTATTCAACAACAAGTCAAAATGTGCTCGTGAAAGGCAGAAAACAACACTTTGATAGTTTGATATAACTTGAGAACGAATGCAAAAAACAGTCCACTCTAAGAACAGGCCGCTTGGACACTTTCAGAACAGCTCTGTTAATGACTGAAAACAGCTCTCGAAGAGATTGTCAAAAGAGACTCTGAAAACGAAACGTTGATCACTTTTGAGCAAAAGGCAGCACACACGCAATTCAAGTTGCTCTGATTGTCATTTAGAGTTACATTATAGGATTATTCAACAACAAGTCAAAATGTGCTCGTGAAAGGCAGAAAACAACACTTTGATAGTTTGATATAACTTGAGAACGAATGCAAAAAACAGTCCACTCTAAGAACAGGCCGCTTGGACACTTTCAGAACAGCTCTGTTAATGACTGAAAACAGCTCTCGAAGAGATTGTCAAAAGAGACTCCGAAAACGAAACGTTGATCACTTTTGAGCAAAAGGCTGCACACACGCAATTCAAGTTGCTCTGATTGTCATTTAGAGTTACATTATAGGATTATTCAACAACAAGTCAAAATGTGCTCGTGAAAGGCAGAAAACAACACTTTGATAGTTTGATATAACTTGAGAACGAATGCAAAAAACAGTCCACTCTCAGAACAGGCCGCTTGGACACTTTCAGAACAGCTCTGTTAATGACTGAAAACAGCTCTCGAAGAGATTGTCAAAAGAGACTCCGAAAACGAAACGT
This sequence comes from Nansenia antarctica, assembly GCF_963989245.1. Lineage (NCBI taxonomy): Eukaryota > Metazoa > Chordata > Actinopteri > Argentiniformes > Microstomatidae > Nansenia > Nansenia antarctica. Next base: position 25,985,445 of record NC_137685.1, on the reverse strand, counting down.
TGATCACTTTTGAGCAAAAGGCTGCACACACGCAATTCAAGTTGCTCTGATTGTCATTTAGAGTTACATTATAGGATTATTCAACAACAAGTCAAAATGTGCTCGTGAAAGGCAGAAAACAACACTTTGATAGTTTGATATAACTTGAGAACGAATGCAAAAAACAGTCCACTCTCAGAACAGGCCGCTTGGACACTTTCAGAACAGCTCTGTTAATGACTGAAAACAGCTCTCGAAGAGATTGTCAAAAGAGACTCCGAAAACGAAACGTTGATCACTTTTGAGCAAAAGGCTGCACACACGCAATTCAAGTTGCTCTGATTGTCATTTAGAGTTACATTATAGGATTATTCAACAACAAGTCAAAATGTGCTCGTGAAAGGCAGAAAACAACACTTTGATAGTTTGATATAACTTGAGAACGAATGCAAAAAACAGTCCACTCTCAGAACAGGCCGCTTGGACACTTTCAGAACAGCTCTGTTAATGACTGAAAACAGCTCTCGAAGAGATTGTCAAAAGAGACTCCGAAAACGAAACGTTGATCACTTTTGAGCAAAAGGCGGCACACACGCAATTCAAGTTGCTCTGATTGTCATTTAGAGTAACATTATAGGATTATTCAACAACAAGTCAAAATGTGCTCGTGAAAGGCAGGAAACAACACTTTGATAGTTTGATATAACTTGAGAACGAATGCAAAAAACAGTCCACTCTCAGAACAGGCCGCTTGGACACTTTCAGAACAGCTCTGTTAATGACTGAAAACAGCTCTCGAAGAGATTGTCAAAAGAGACTCCGAAAACGAAACGTTGATCACTTTTGAGCAAAAGGCCGCACACACGCAATTCAAGTTGCTCTGATTGTCATTTAGAGTTACATTATAGGATTATTCAACAACAAGTCAAAATGTGCTCGTGAAAGGCAGAAAACAACACTTTGATAGTTTGATATAACTTGAGAACGAATGCAAAAAACAGTCCACTCTCAGAACAGGCCGCTTGGACACTTTCAGAACAGCTCTGTTAATGACTGAAAACAGCTCTCGAAGAGATTGTCAAAAGAGACTCCGAAAACGAAACGTTGATCACTTTTGAGCAAAAGGCTGCACACACGCAATTCAAGTTGCTCTGATTGTCATTTAGAGTTACATTATAGGATTATTCAACAACAAGTCAAAATGTGCTCGTGAAAGGCAGAAAACAACACTTTGATAGTTTGATATAACTTGAGAACGAATGCAAAAAACAGTCCACTCTAAGAACAGGCCGCTTGGACACTTTCAGAACAGCTCTGTTAATGACTGAAAACAGCTCTCGAAGAGATTGTCAAAAGAGACTCCGAAAACGAAACGTTGATCACTTTTGAGCAAAAGGCTGCACACACGCAATTCAAGTTGCTCTGATTGTCATTTAGAGTTACATTATAGGATTATTCAACAACAAGTCAAAATGTGCTCGTGAAAGGCAGAAAACAACACTTTGATAGTTTGATATAACTTGAGAACGAATGCAAAAAACAGTCCACTCTCAGAACAGGCCGCTTGGACACTTTCAGAACAGCTCTGTTAATGACTGAAAACAGCTCTCGAAGAGATTGTCAAAAGAGACTCCGAAAACGAAACGTTGATCACTTTTGAGCAAAAGGCGGCACACACGCAATTCAAGTTGCTCTGATTGTCATTTAGAGTAACATTATAGGATTATTCAACAACAAGTCAAAATGTGCTCGTGAAAGGCAGGAAACAACACTTTGATAGTTTGATATAACTTGAGAACGAATGCAAAAAACAGTCCACTCTCAGAACAGGCCGCTTGGACACTTTCAGAACAGCTCTGTTAATGACTGAAAACAGCTCTCGAAGAGATTGTCAAAAGAGACTCCGAAAACGAAACGTTGATCACTTTTGAGCAAAAGGCCGCACACACGCAATTCAAGTTGCTCTGATTGTCATTTAGAGTTACATTATAGGATTATTCAACAACAAGTCAAAATGTGCTCGTGAAAGGCAGAAAACAACACTTTGATAGTTTGATATAACTTGAGAACGAATGCAAAAAACAGTCCACTCTCAGAACAGGCCGCTTGGACACTTTCAGAACAGCTCTGTTAATGACTGAAAACAGCTCTCGAAGAGATTGTCAAAAGAGACTCCGAAAACGAAACGTTGATCACTTTTGAGCAAAAGGCTGCACACACGCAATTCAAGTTGCTCTGATTGTCATTTAGAGTTACATTATAGGATTATTCAACAACAAGTCAAAATGTGCTCGTGAAAGGCAGAAAACAACACTTTGATAGTTTGATATAACTTGAGAACGAATGCAAAAAACAGTCCACTCTAAGAACAGGCCGCTTGGACACTTTCAGAACAGCTCTGTTAATGACTGAAAACAGCTCTCGAAGAGATTGTCAAAAGAGACTCTGAAAACGAAACGTTGATCACTTTTGAGCAAAAGGCTGCACACACGCAATTCAAGTTGCTCTGATTGTCATTTAGAGTTACATTATAGGATTATTCAACAACAAGTCAAAATGTGCTCGTGAAAGGCAGAAAACAACACTTTGATAGTTTGATATAACTTGAGAACGAATGCAAAAAACAGTCCACTCTAAGAACAGGCCGCTTGGACACTTTCAGAACAGCTCTGTTAATGACTGAAAACAGCTCTCGAAGAGATTGTCAAAAGAGACTCCGAAAACGAAACGTTGATCACTTTTGAGCAAAAGGCTGCACACACGCAATTCAAGTTGCTCTGATTGTCATTTAGAGTTACATTATAGGATTATTCAACAACAAGTCAAAATGTGCTCGTGAAAGGCAGAAAACAACACTTTGATAGTTTGATATAACTTGAGAACGAATGCAAAAAACAGTCCACTCTCAGAACAGGCCGCTTGGACACTTTCAGAACAGCTCTGTTAATGACTGAAAACAGCTCTCGAAGAGATTGTCAAAAGAGACTCCGAAAACGAAACGTTGATCACTTTTGAGCAAAAGGCTGCACACACGCAATTCAAGTTGCTCTGATTGTCATTTAGAGTTACATTATAGGATTATTCAACAACAAGTCAAAATGTGCTCGTGAAAGGCAGAAAACAACACTTTGATAGTTTGATATAACTTGAGAACGAATGCAAAAAACAGTCCACTCTCAGAACAGGCCGCTTGGACACTTTCAGAACAGCTCTGTTAATGACTGAAAACAGCTCTCGAAGAGATTGTCAAAAGAGACTCCGAAAACGAAACGTTGATCACTTTTGAGCAAAAGGCTGCACACACGCAATTCAAGTTGCTCTGATTGTCATTTAGAGTTACATTATAGGATTATTCAACAACAAGTCAAAATGTGCTCGTGAAAGGCAGAAAACAACACTTTGATAGTTTGATATAACTTGAGAACGAATGCAAAAAACAGTCCACTCTAAGAACAGGCCGCTTGGACACTTTCAGAACAGCTCTGTTAATGACTGAAAACAGCTCTCGAAGAGATTGTCAAAAGAGACTCTGAAAACGAAACGTTGATCACTTTTGAGCAAAAGGCTGCACACACGCAATTCAAGTTGCTCTGATTGTCATTTAGAGTTACATTATAGGATTATTCAACAACAAGTCAAAATGTGCTCATGAAAGGCAGAAAACAACACTTTGATAGTTTGATATAACTTGAGAACGAATGCAAAAAACAGTCCACTCTCAGAACAGGCCGCTTGGACACTTTCAGAACAGCTCTGTTAATGACTGAAAACAGCTCTCGAAGAGATTGTCAAAAGAGACTCCGAAAACGAAACGTTGATCACTTTTGAGCAAAAGGCTGCACACACGCAATTCAAGTTGCTCTGATTGTCATTTAGAGTTACATTATAGGATTATTCAACAACAAGTCAAAATGTGCTCGTGAAAGGCAGAAAACAACACTTTGATAGTTTGATATAACTTGAGAACGAATGCAAAAAACAGTCCACTCTAAGAACAGGCCGCTTGGACACTTTCAGAACAGCTCTGTTAATGACTGAAAACAGCTCTCGAAGAGATTGTCAAAAGAGACTCCGAAAACGAAACGTTGATCACTTTTGAGCAAAAGGCTGCACACACGCAATTCAAGTTGCTCTGATTGTCATTTAGAGTTACATTATAGGATTATTCAACAACAAGTCAAAATGTGCTCGTGAAAGGCAGAAAACAACACTTTGATAGTTTGATATAACTTGAGAACGAATGCAAAAAACAGTCCACTCTAAGAACAGGCCGCTTGGACACTTTCAGAACAGCTCTGTTAATGACTGAAAACAGCTCTCGAAGAGATTGTCAAAAGAGACTCCGAAAACGAAACGTTGATCACTTTTGAGCAAAAGGCTGCACACACGCAATTCAAGTTGCTCTGATTGTCATTTAGAGTTACATTATAGGAGCATTCAGCAACAAGTCAAAATGTGCTCCAGAAAAGCAGAAAACAACACTGATAGAACTTGAGAACGAATGCAAAAACAGTCCACTCTCAGAACAGGCCGCTTGGACACTTTCAGAACAGCTCTGTTAATGACTGAAAACAGCTCTCGAAGAGATTGTCAAAAGAGACTCTGAAAACGAAACGTTGATTACTTTTGAGCAAAAGGCTGCACACACGCAATTCAAGTTGCTCTGATTGTCATTTAGAGTAACATTATAGGATTATTCAACAACAAGTCAAAATGTGCTCGTGAAAGGCAGAAAACAACACTTTGATAGTTTGATTTAACTTGAGAACGAATGCAAAAAACAGTCCACTCTAAGAACAGGCCGCTTGGACACTTTCAGAACAGCTCCATTAATGACTGAAAACAGCTCTCGAAGTGATTGTCAAAAGAGACTCTGAAAACGAAACGTTGATTACTTTTGAGCAAAAGGCTGCACACACGCAATTCAAGTTGCTCTGATTGTCATTTAGAGTAACATTATAGGATTATTCAACAACAAGTCAAAATGTGCTCGTGAAAGGCAGAAAACAACACTTTGATAGTTTGATATAACTTGAGAACGAATGCAAAAAACAGTCCACTCTAAGAACAGGCCGCTTGGACACTTTCAGAACAGCTCTGTTAATGACTGAAAACAGCTCTCGAAGAGATTGTCAAAAGAGACTCTGAAAACGAAACGTTGATCACTTTTGAGCAAAAAGCTGCACACACGCAATTCAAGTTGCTCTGGTTGTCATTTAGAGTTACATTATAGGATTATTCAACAACAAGTCAAAATGTGCTCGTGAAAGGCAGAAAACAACACTTTGATAGTTTGATATAACTTGAGAACGAATGCAAAAAACAGTCCACTCTCAGAACAGGCCGCTTGGACACTTTCAGAACAGCTCTGTTAATGACTGAAAACAGCTCTCGAAGAGATTGTCAAAAGAGACTCCGAAAACGAAACGTTGATCACTTTTGAGCAAAAGGCTGCACACACGCAATTCAAGTTGCTCTGATTGTCATTTAGAGTTACATTATAGGATTATTCAACAACAAGTCAAAATGTGCTCGTGAAAGGCAGAAAACAACACTTTGATAGTTTGATATAACTTGAGAACGAATGCAAAAAACAGTCCACTCTAAGAACAGGCCGCTTGGACACTTTCAGAACAGCTCTGTTAATGACTGAAAACAGCTCTCGAAGAGATTGTCAAAAGAGACTCCGAAAACGAAACGTTGATCACTTTTGAGCAAAAGGCTGCACACACGCAATTCAAGTTGCTCTGATTGTCATTTAGAGTTACATTATAGGAGCATTCAGCAACAAGTCAAAATGTGCTCCAGAAAAGCAGAAAACAACACTGATAGAACTTGAGAACGAATGCAAAAACAGTCCACTCTCAGAACAGGCCGCTTGGACACTTTCAGAACAGCTCTGTTAATGACTGAAAACAGCTCTCGAAGAGATTGTCAAAAGAGACTCTGAAAACGAAACGTTGATTACTTTTGAGCAAAAGGCTGCACACACGCAATTCAAGTTGCTCTGATTGTCATTTAGAGTAACATTATAGGATTATTCAACAACAAGTCAAAATGTGCTCGTGAAAGGCAGAAAACAACACTTTGATAGTTTGATATAACTTGAGAACGAATGCAAAAAACAGTCCACTCTAAGAACAGGCCGCTTTGGACACTTTCAGAACAGCTCTGTTAATGACTGAAAACAGCTCTCGAAGAGATTGTCAAAAGAGACTCCGAAAACGAAACGTTGATCACTTTTGAGCAAAAGGCTGCACACACGCAATTCAAGTTGCTCTGATTGTCATTTAGAGTTACATTATAGGATTATTCAACAACAAGTCAAAATGTGCTCGTGAAAGGCAGAAAACAACACTTTGATAGTTTGATATAACTTGAGAACGAATGCAAAAAACAGTCCACTCTCAGAACAGGCCGCTTGGACACTTTCAGAACAGCTCTGTTAATGACTGAAAACAGCTCTCGAAGAGATTGTCAAAAGAGACTCCGAAAACGAAACGTTGATCACTTTTGAGCAAAAGGCTGCACACACGCAATTCAAGTTGCTCTGATTGTCATTTAGAGTTACATTATAGGATTATTCAACAACAAGTCAAAATGTGCTCGTGAAAGGCAGAAAACAACACTTTGATAGTTTGATATAACTTGAGAACGAATGCAAAAAACAGTCCACTCTAAGAACAGGCCGCTTGGACACTTTCAGAACAGCTCTGTTAATGACTGAAAACAGCTCTCGAAGAGATTGTCAAAAGAGACTCTGAAAACGAAACGTTGATCACTTTTGAGCAAAAGGCTGCACACACGCAATTCAAGTTGCTCTGATTGTCATTTAGAGTTACATTATAGGATTATTCAACAACAAGTCAAAATGTGCTCGTGAAAGGCAGAAAACAACACTTTGATAGTTTGATATAACTTGAGAACGAATGCAAAAAACAGTCCACTCTAAGAACAGGCCGCTTGGACACTTTCAGAACAGCTCTGTTAATGACTGAAAACAGCTCTCGAAGAGATTGTCAAAAGAGACTCTGAAAACGAAACGTTGATCACTTTTGAGCAAAAGGCTGCACACACGCAATTCAAGTTGCTCTGATTGTCATTTAGAGTTACATTATAGGATTATTCAACAACAAGTCAAAATGTGCTCGTGAAAGGCAGAAAACAACACTTTGATAGTTTGATATAACTTGAGAACGAATGCAAAAAACAGTCCACTCTCAGAACAGGCCGCTTGGACACTTTCAGAACAGCTCTGTTAATGACTGAAAACAGCTCTCGAAGAGATTGTCAAAAGAGACTCCGAAAACGAAACGTTGATCACTTTTGAGCAAAAGGCTGCACACACGCAATTCAAGTTGCTCTGATTGTCATTTAGAGTTACATTATAGGATTATTCAACAACAAGTCAAAATGTGCTCGTGAAAGGCAGAAAACAACACTTTGATAGTTTGATATAACTTGAGAACGAATGCAAAAAACAGTCCACTCTAAGAACAGGCCGCTTGGACACTTTCAGAACAGCTCTGTTAATGACTGAAAACAGCTCTCGAAGAGATTGTCAAAAGAGACTCCGAAAACGAAACGTTGATCACTTTTGAGCAAAAGGCTGCACACACGCAATTCAAGTTGCTCTGATTGTCATTTAGAGTTACATTATAGGATTATTCAACAACAAGTCAAAATGTGCTCGTGAAAGGCAGAAAATAACACTTTGATAGTTTGATATAACTTGAGAACGAATGCAAAAAACAGTCCACTCTAAGAACAGGCCGCTTGGACACTTTCAGAACAGCTCTGTTAATGACTGAAAACAGCTCTCGAAGAGATTGTCAAAAGAGACTCCGAAAACGAAACGTTGATCACTTTTGAGCAAAAGGCTGCACACACGCAATTCAAGTTGCTCTGATTGTCATTTAGAGTTACATTATAGGAGCATTCAGCAACAAGTCAAAATGTGCTCCAGAAAAGCAGAAAACAACACTGATAGAACTTGAGAACGAATGCAAAAACAGTCCACTCTCAGAACAGGCCGCTTGGACACTTTCAGAACAGCTCTGTTAATGACTGAAAACAGCTCTCGAAGAGATTGTCAAAAGAGACTCCGAAAACGAAACGTTGATCACTTTTGAGCAAAAGGCTGCACACACGCAATTCAAGTTGCTCTGATTGTCATTTAGAGTTACGTTATAGGATTATTCAACAACAAGTCAAAATGTGCTCGTGAAAGGCAGAAAACAACACTTTGATAGTTTGATATAACTTGAGAACGAATGCAAAAAACAGTCCACTCTAAGAACAGGCCGCTTGGACACTTTCAGAACAGCTCTGTTAATGACTGAAAACAGCTCTCGAAGAGATTGTCAAAAGAGACTCTGAAAACGAAACGTTGATCACTTTTGAGCAAAAGGCTGCACACACGCAATTCAAGTTGCTCTGATTGTCATTTAGAGTTACATTATAGGATTATTCAACAACAAGTCAAAATGTGCTCGTGAAAGGCAGAAAACAACACTTTGATAGTTTGATATAACTTGAGAACGAATGCAAAAAACAGTCCACTCTCAGAACAGGCCGCTTGGACACTTTCAGAACAGCTCTGTTAATGACTGAAAACAGCTCTCGAAGAGATTGTCAAAAGACACTCCGAAAACGAAACGTTGATCACTTTTGAGCAAAAGGCTGCACACACGCAATTCAAGTTGCTCTGATTGTCATTTAGAGTTACGTTATAGGATTATTCAACAACAAGTCAAAATGTGCTCGTGAAAGGCAGAAAACAACACTTTGATAGTTTGATATAACTTGAGAACGAATGCAAAAAACAGTCCACTCTAAGAACAGGCCGCTTGGACACTTTCAGAACAGCTCTGTTAATGACTGAAAACAGCTCTCGAAGAGATTGTCAAAAGAGACTCTGAAAACGAAACGTTGATCACTTTTGAGCAAAAGGCTGCACACACGCAATTCAAGTTGCTCTGATTGTCATTTAGATTTACATTATAGGATTATTCAACAACAAGTCAAAATGTGCTCGTGAAAGGCAGAAAACAACACTTTGATAGTTTGATATAACTTGAGAACGAATGCAAAAAACAGTCCACTCTCAGAACAGGCCGCTTGGACACTTTCAGAACAGCTCTGTTAATGACTGAAAACAGCTCTCGAAGAGATTGTCAAAAGAGACTCCGAAAACGAAACGTTGATCACTTTTGAGCAAAAGGCTTGCACACACGCAATTCAAGTTGCTCTGATTGTCATTTAGAGTTACATTATAGGATTATTCAACAACAAGTCAAAATGTGCTCGTGAAAGGCAGAAAACAACACTTTGATAGTTTGATATAACTTGAGAACGAATGCAAAAAACAGTCCACTCTCAGAACAGGCCGCTTGGACACTTTCAGAACAGCTCTGTTAATGACTGAAAACAGCTCTCGAAGAGATTGTCAAAAGAGACTCCGAAAACGAAACGTTGATCACTTTTGAGCAAAAGGCTGCACACACGCAATTCAAGTTGCTCTGATTGTCATTTAGAGTTACATTATAGGATTATTCAACAACAAGTCAAAATGTGCTCGTGAAAGGCAGAAAACAACACTTTGATAGTTTGATATAACTTGAGAACGAATGCAAAAAACAGTCCACTCTCAGAACAGGCCGCTTGGACACTTTCAGAACAGCTCTGTTAATGACTGAAAACAGCTCTCGAAGAGATTGTCAAAAGAGACTCCGAAAACGAAACGTTGATCACTTTTGAGCAAAAGGCTGCACACACGCAATTCAAGTTGCTCTGATTGTCATTTAGAGTTACATTATAGGATTATTCAACAACAAGTCAAAATGTGCTCGTGAAAGGCAGAAAACAACACTTTGATAGTTTGATATAACTTGAGAACGAATGCAAAAAACAGTCCACTCTAAGAACAGGCCGCTTGGACACTTTCAGAACAGCTCTGTTAATGACTGAAAACAGCTCTCGAAGAGATTGTCAAAAGAGACTCCGAAAACGAAACGTTGATCACTTTTGAGCAAAAGGCTGCACACACGCAATTCAAGTTGCTCTGATTGTCATTTAGAGTTACATTATAGGATTATTCAACAACAAGTCAAAATGTGCTCGTGAAAGGCAGAAAATAACACTTTGATAGTTTGATATAACTTGAGAACGAATGCAAAAAACAGTCCACTCTAAGAACAGGCCGCTTGGACACTTTCAGAACAGCTCTGTTAATGACTGAAAACAGCTCTCGAAGAGATTGTCAAAAGAGACTCCGAAAACGAAACGTTGATCACTTTTGAGCAAAAGGCTGCACACACGCAATTCAAGTTGTTCTGATTGTCATTTAGAGTTACATTATAGGAGCATTCAGCAACAAGTCAAAATGTGCTCCAGAAAAGCAGAAAACAACACTGATAGAACTTGAGAACGAATGCAAAAACAGTCCACTCTCAGAACAGGCCGCTTGGACACTTTCAGAACAGCTCTGTTAATGACTGAAAACAGCTCTCGAAGAGATTGTCAAAAGAGACTCTGAAAACGAAACGTTGATTACTTTTGAGCAAAAGGCTGCACACACGCAATTCAAGTTGCTCTGATTGTCATTTAGAGTAACATTATAGGATTATTCAACAACAAGTCAAAATGTGCTCGTGAAAGGCAGAAAACAACACTTTGATAGTTTGATATAACTTGAGAACGAATGCAAAAAACAGTCCACTCTAAGAACAGGCCGCTTGGACACTTTCAGAACAGCTCTGTTAATGACTGAAAACAGCTCTCGAAGAGATTGTCAAAAGAGACTCTGAAAACGAAACGTTGATCACTTTTGAGCAAAAAGCTGCACACACGCAATTCAAGTTGCTCTGGTTGTCATTTAGAGTTACATTATAGGATTATTCAACAACAAGTCAAAATGTGCTCGTGAAAGGCAGAAAACAACACTTTGATAGTTTGATATAACTTGAGAACGAATGCAAAAAACAGTCCACTCTAAGAACAGGCCGCTTGGACACTTTCAGAACAGCTCTGTTAATGACTGAAAACAGCTCTCGAAGAGATTGTCAAAAGACACTCCGAAAACGAAACGTTGATCACTTTTGAGCAAAAGGCTGCACACACGCAATTCAAGTTGCTCTGATTGTCATTTAGAGTTACATTATAGGATTATTCAACAACAAGTCAAAATGTGCGCGTGAAAGGCAGAAAACAACACTTTGATAGTTTGATATAACTTGAGAACGAATGCAAAAAACAGTCCACTCTCAGAACAGGCCGCTTGGACACTTTCAGAACAGCTCTGTTAATGACTGAAAACAGCTCTCGAAGAGATTGTCAAAAGAGACTCCGAAAACGAAACGTTGATCACTTTTGAGCAAAAGGCTGCACACACGCAATTCAAGTTGCTCTGATTGTCATTTAGAGTTACGTTATAGGATTATTCAACAACAAGTCAAAATGTGCTCGTGAAAGGCAGAAAACAACACTTTGATAGTTTGATATAACTTGAGAACGAATGCAAAAAACAGTCCACTCTAAGAACAGGCCGCTTGGACACTTTCAGAACAGCTCTGTTAATGACTGAAAACAGCTCTCGAAGAGATTGTCAAAAGAGACTCTGAAAACGAAACGTTGATCACTTTTGAGCAAAAGGCTGCACACACGCAATTCAAGTTGCTCTGATTGTCATTTAGAGTTACATTATAGGATTATTCAACAACAAGTCAAAATGTGCTCGTGAAAGGCAGAAAACAACACTTTGATAGTTTGATATAACTTGAGAACGAATGCAAAAAACAGTCCACTCTCAGAACAGGCCGCTTGGACACTTTCAGAACAGCTCTGTTAATGACTGAAAACAGCTCTCGAAGAGATTGTCAAAAGACACTCCGAAAACGAAACGTTGATCACTTTTGAGCAAAAGGCTGCACACACGCAATTCAAGTTGCTCTGATTGTCATTTAGAGTTACGTTATAGGATTATTCAACAACAAGTCAAAATGTGCTCGTGAAAGGCAGAAAACAACACTTTGATAGTTTGATATAACTTGAGAACGAATGCAAAAAACAGTCCACTCTAAGAACAGGCCGCTTGGACACTTTCAGAACAGCTCTGTTAATGACTGAAAACAGCTCTCGAAGAGATTGTCAAAAGAGACTCCGAAAACGAAACGTTGATCACTTTTGAGCAAAAGGCTGCACACACGCAATTCAAGTTGCTCTGATTGTCATTTAGAGTTACATTATAGGATTATTCAACAACAAGTCAAAATGTGCTCTTGAAAGGCAGAAAACAACACTTTGATAGTTTGATATAACTTGAGAACGAATGCAAAAAACAGTCCACTCTAAGAACAGGCCGCTTGGACACTTTCAGAACAGCTCTATTATAGACTGAAAACAGCTCTCGAAGAGATTGTCAAAAGAGACTCCGAAAACGAAACGTTGATCACTTTTGAGCAAAAGGCTGCACACACGCAATTCAAGTTGCTCTGATTGTCATTTAGAGTTACATTATAGGATTATTCAACAACAAGTCAAAATGTGCTGGTGAAAGGCAGAAAATAACACTTTGATAGTTTGATATAACTTGAGAACGAATGCAAAAAACAGTCCACTCTAAGAACAGGCCGCTTGGACACTTTCAGAACAGCTCTGTTAATGACTGAAAACAGCTCTCGAAGAGATTGTCAAAAGAGACTCCGAAAACGAAACGTTGATCACTTTTGAGCAAAAGGCTGCACACACGCAATTCAAGTTGCTCTGATTGTCATTTAGAGTTACATTATAGGAGCATTCAGCAACAAGTCAAAATGTGCTCCAGAAAAGCAGAAAACAACACTGATAGAACTTGAGAACGAATGCAAAAACAGTCCACTCTCAGAACAGGCCGCTTGGACACTTTCAGAACAGCTCTGTTAATGACTGAAAACAGCTCTCGAAGAGATTGTCAAAAGAGACTCTGAAAACGAAACGTTGATTACTTTTGAGCAAAAGGCTGCACACACGCAATTCAAGTTGCTCTGATTGTCATTTAGAGTAACATTATAGGATTATTCAACAACAAGTCAAAATGTGCTCGTGAAAGGCAGAAAACAACACTTTGATAGTTTGATTTAACTTGAGAACGAATGCAAAAAACAGTCCACTCTAAGAACAGGCCGCTTGGACACTTTCAGAACAGCTCTGTTAATGACTGAAAACAGCTCTCGAAGAGATTGTCAAAAGAGACTCTGAAAACGAAACGTTGATTACTTTTGAGCAAAAGGCTGCACACACGCAATTCAAGTTGCTCTGATTGTCATTTAGAGTAACATTATAGGATTATTCAACAACAAGTCAAAATGTGCTCGTGAAAGGCAGAAAACAACACTTTGATAGTTTGATATAACTTGAGAACGAATGCAAAAAACAGTCCACTCTAAGAACAGGCCGCTTGGACACTTTCAGAACAGCTCTGTTAATGACTGAAAACAGCTCTCGAAGAGATTGTCAAAAGACACTCCGAAAACGAAACGTTGATCACTTTTGAGCAAAAGGCTGCACACACGCAATTCAAGTTGCTCTGATTGTCATTTAGAGTTACATTATAGGATTATTCAACAACAAGTCAAAATGTGCGCGTGAAAGGCAGAAAACAACACTTTGATAGTTTGATATAACTTGAGAACGAATGCAAAAAACAGTCCACTCTCAGAACAGGCCGCTTGGACACTTTCAGAACAGCTCTGTTAATGACTGAAAACAGCTCTCGAAGAGATTGTCAAAAGAGACTCCGAAAACGAAACGTTGATCACTTTTGAGCAAAAGGCTGCACACACGCAATTCAAGTTGCTCTGATTGTCATTTAGAGTTACATTATAGGATTATTCAACAACAAGTCAAAATGTGCTCGTGAAAGGCAGAAAACAACACTTTGATAGTTTGATATAACTTGAGAACGAATGCAAAAAACAGTCCACTCTAAGAACAGGCCGCTTGGACACTTTCAGAACAGCTCTGTTAATGACTGAAAACAGCTCTCGAAGAGATTGTCAAAAGAGACTCCGAAAACGAAACGTTGATCACTTTTGAGCAAAAGGCTGCACACACGCAATTCAAGTTGCTCTGATTGTCATTTAGAGTTACATTATAGGATTATTCAACAACAAGTCAAAATGTGCTGGTGAAAGGCAGAAAATAACACTTTGATAGTTTGATATAACTTGAGAACGAATGCAAAAAACAGTCCACTCTAAGAACAGGCCGCTTGGACACTTTCAGAACAGCTCTGTTAATGACTGAAAACAGCTCTCGAAGAGATTGTCAAAAGAGACTCCGAAAACGAAACGTTGATCACTTTTGAGCAAAAGGCTGCACACACGCAATTCAAGTTGCTCTGATTGTCATTTAGAGTTACATTATAGGAGCATTCAGCAACAAGTCAAAATGTGCTCCAGAAAAGCAGAAAACAACACTGATAGAACTTGAGAACGAATGCAAAAACAGTCCACTCTCAGAACAGGCCGCTTGGACACTTTCAGAACAGCTCTGTTAATGACTGAAAACAGCTCTCGAAGAGATTGTCAAAAGAGACTCTGAAAACGAAACGTTGATTACTTTTGAGCAAAAGGCTGCACACACGCAATTCAAGTTGCTCTGATTGTCATTTAGAGTAACATTATAGGATTATTCAACAACAAGTCAAAATGTGCTCGTGAAAGGCAGAAAACAACACTTTGATAGTTTGATTTAACTTGAGAACGAATGCAAAAAACAGTCCACTCTAAGAACAGGCCGCTTGGACACTTTCAGAACAGCTCTGTTAATGACTGAAAACAGCTCTCGAAGAGATTGTCAAAAGAGACTCTGAAAACGAAACGTTGATTACTTTTGAGCAAAAGGCTGCACACACGCAATTCAAGTTGCTCTGATTGTCATTTAGAGTAACATTATAGGATTATTCAACAACAAGTCAAAATGTGCTCGTGAAAGGCAGAAAACAACACTTTGATAGTTTGATATAACTTGAGAACGAATGCAAAAAACAGTCCACTCTAAGAACAGGCCGCTTGGACACTTTCAGAACAGCTCTGTTAATGACTGAAAACAGCTCTCGAAGAGATTGTCAAAAGACACTCCGAAAACGAAACGTTGATCACTTTTGAGCAAAAGGCTGCACACACGCAATTCAAGTTGCTCTGATTGTCATTTAGAGTTACATTATAGGATTATTCAACAACAAGTCAAAATGTGCGCGTGAAAGGCAGAAAACAACACTTTGATAGTTTGATATAACTTGAGAACGAATGCAAAAAACAGTCCACTCTCAGAACAGGCCGCTTGGACACTTTCAGAACAGCTCTGTTAATGACTGAAAACAGCTCTCGAAGAGATTGTCAAAAGAGACTCCGAAAACGAAACGTTGATCACTTTTGAGCAAAAGGCTGCACACACGCAATTCAAGTTGCTCTGATTGTCATTTAGAGTTACGTTATAGGATTATTCAACAACAAGTCAAAATGTGCTCGTGAAAGGCAGAAAACAACACTTTGATAGTTTGATATAACTTGAGAACGAATGCAAAAAACAGTCCACTCTAAGAACAGGCCGCTTGGACACTTTCAGAACAGCTCTGTTAATGACTGAAAACAGCTCTCGAAGAGATTGTCAAAAGAGACTCTGAAAACGAAACGTTGATCACTTTTGAGCAAAAGGCTGCACACACGCAATTCAAGTTGCTCTGATTGTCATTTAGAGTTACATTATAGGATTATTCAACAACAAGTCAAAATGTGCTCGTGAAAGGCAGAAAACAACACTTTGATAGTTTGATATAACTTGAGAACGAATGCAAAAAACAGTCCACTCTCAGAACAGGCCGCTTGGACACTTTCAGAACAGCTCTGTTAATGACTGAAAACAGCTCTCGAAGAGATTGTCAAAAGACACTCCGAAAACGAAACGTTGATCACTTTTGAGCAAAAGGCTGCACACACGCAATTCAAGTTGCTCTGATTGTCATTTAGAGTTACGTTATAGGATTATTCAACAACAAGTCAAAATGTGCTCGTGAAAGGCAGAAAACAACACTTTGATAGTTTGATATAACTTGAGAACGAATGCAAAAAACAGTCCACTCTAAGAACAGGCCGCTTGGACACTTTCAGAACAGCTCTGTTAATGACTGAAAACAGCTCTCGAAGAGATTGTCAAAAGAGACTCTGAAAACGAAACGTTGATCACTTTTGAGCAAAAGGCTGCACACACGCAATTCAAGTTGCTCTGATTGTCATTTAGAGTTACATTATAGGATTATTCAACAACAAGTCAAAATGTGCTCGTGAAAGGCAGAAAACAACACTTTGATAGTTTGATATAACTTGAGAACGAATGCAAAAAACTGTCCACTCTCAGAACAGGCCGCTTGGACACTTTCAGAACAGCTCTGTTAATGACTGAAAACAGCTCTCGAAGAGATTGTCAAAAGAGACTCCGAAAACGAAACGTTGATCACTTTTGAGCAAAAGGCTGCACACACGCAATTCAAGTTGCTCTGATTGTCATTTAGAGTTACATTATAGGATTATTCAACAACAAGTCAAAATGTGCTCGTGAAAGGCAGAAAACAACACTTTGATAGTTTGATATAACTTGAGAACGAATGCAAAAAACAGTCCACTCTCAGAACAGGCCGCTTGGACACTTTCAGAACAGCTCTGTTAATGACTGAAAACAGCTCTCGAAGAGATTGTCAAAAGAGACTCCGAAAACGAAACGTTGATCACTTTTGAGCAAAAGGCTGCACACACGCAATTCAAGTTGCTCTGATTGTCATTTAGAGTTACATTATAGGATTATTCAACAACAAGTCAAAATGTGCTCGTGAAAGGCAGAAAACAACACTTTGATAGTTTGATATAACTTGAGAACGAATGCAAAAAACAGTCCACTCTCAGAACAGGCCGCTTGGACACTTTCAGAACAGCTCTGTTAATGACTGAAAACAGCTCTCGAAGAGATTGTCAAAAGAGACTCCGAAAACGAAACGTTGATCACTTTTGAGCAAAAGGCTGCACACACGCAATTCAAGTTGCTCTGATTGTCATTTAGAGTTACATTATAGGATTATTCAACAACAAGTCAAAATGTGCTCGTGAAAGGCAGAAAACAACACTTTGATAGTTTGATTTAACTTGAGAACGAATGCAAAAAACAGTCCACTCTAAGAACAGGCCGCTTGGACACTTTCAGAACAGCTCTGTTAATGACTGAAAACAGCTCTCGAAGAGATTGTCAAAAGAGACTCTGAAAACGAAACGTTGATCACTTTTGAGCAAAAGGCTGCACACACGCAATTCAAGTTGCTCTGATTGTCATTTAGAGTTACATTATAGGATTATTCAACAACAAGTCAAAATGTGCTCGTGAAAGGCAGAAAACAACACTTTGATAGTTTGATATAACTTGAGAACGAATGCAAAAAACAGTCCACTCTCAGAACAGGCCGCTTGGACACTTTCAGAACAGCTCTGTTAATGACTGAAAACAGCTCTCGAAGAGATTGTCAAAAGAGACTCCGAAAACGAAACGTTGATCACTTTTGAGCAAAAGGCTGCACACACGCAATTCAAGTTGCTCTGATTGTCATTTAGAGTTACATTATAGGATTATTCAACAACAAGTCAAAATGTGCTCGTGAAAGGCAGAAAACAACACTTTGATAGTTTGATATAACTTGAGAACGAATGCAAAAAACAGTCCACTCTAAGAACAGGCCGCTTGGACACTTTCAGAACAGCTCTGTTAATGACTGAAAACAGCTCTCGAAGAGATTGTCAAAAGAGACTCTGAAAACGAAACGTTGATCACTTTTGAGCAAAAGGCTGCACACACGCAATTCAAGTTGCTCTGATTGTCATTTAGAGTTACATTATAGGATTATTCAACAACAAGTCAAAATGTGCTCGTGAAAGGCAGAAAACAACACTTTGATACTTTGATATAACTTGAGAACGAATGCAAAAAACAGTCCACTCTAAGAACAGGCCGCTTGGACACTTTCAGAACAGCTCTGTTAATGACTGAAAACAGCTCTCGAAGAGATTGTCAAAAGAGACTCCGAAAACGAAACGTTGATCACTTTTGAGCAAAAGGCTGCACACACGCAATTCAAGTTGCTCTGATTGTCATTTAGAGTTACATTATAGGATTATTCAACAACAAGTCAAAATGTGCTCGTAAAAGGCAGAAAACAACACTTTGATAGTTTGATATAACTTGAGAACGAATGCAAAAAACAGTCCACTCTAAGAACAGGCCGCTTGGACACTTTCAGAACAGCTCTGTTAATGACTGAAAACAGCTCTCGAAGAGATTGTCAAAAGAGACTCCGAAAACGAAACGTTGATCACTTTTGAGCAAAAGGCTGCACACACGCAATTCAAGTTGCTCTGATTGTCATTTAGAGTTACATTATAGGATTATTCAACAACAAGTCAAAATGTGCTCGTGAAAGGCAGAAAATAACACTTTGATAGTTTGATATAACTTGAGAACGAATGCAAAAAACAGTCCACTCTAAGAACAGGCCGCTTGGACACTTTCAGAACAGCTCTGTTAATGACTGAAAACAGCTCTCGAAGAGATTGTCAAAAGAGACTCTGAAAACGAAACGTTGATTACTTTTGAGCAAAAGGCTGCACACACGCAATTCAAGTTGCTCTGATTGTCATTTAGAGTAACATTATAGGATTATTCAACAACAAGTCAAAATGTGCTCGTGAAAGGCAGAAAACAACACTTTGATAGTTTGATTTAACTTGAGAACGAATGCAAAAAACAGTCCACTCTAAGAACAGGCCGCTTGGACACTTTCAGAACAGCTCTGTTAATGACTGAAAACAGCTCTCGAAGAGATTGTCAAAAGAGACTCTGAAAACGAAACGTTGATTACTTTTGAGCAAAAGGCTGCACACACGCAATTCAAGTTGCTCTGATTGTCATTTAGAGTAACATTATAGGATTATTCAACAACAAGTCAAAATGTGCTCGTGAAAGGCAGAAAACAACACTTTGATAGTTTGATATAACTTGAGAACGAATGCAAAAAACAGTCCACTCTAAGAACAGGCCGCTTGGACACTTTCAGAACAGCTCTGTTAATGACTGAAAACAGCTCTCGAAGAGATTGTCAAAAGAGACTCTGAAAACGAAACGTTGATCACTTTTGAGCAAAAAGCTGCACACACGCAATTCAAGTTGCTCTGGTTGTCATTTAGAGTTACATTATAGGATTATTCAACAACAAGTCAAAATGTGCTCGTGAAAGGCAGAAAACAACACTTTGATAGTTTGATATAACTTGAGAACGAATGCAAAAAACAGTCCACTCTCAGAACAGGCCGCTTGGACACTTTCAGAACAGCTCTGTTAATGACTGAAAACAGCTCTCGAAGAGATTGTCAAAAGAGACTCCGAAAACGAAACGTTGATCACTTTTGAGCAAAAGGCTGCACACACGCAATTCAAGTTGCTCTGATTGTCATTTAGAGTTACGTTATAGGATTATTCAACAACAAGTCAAAATGTGCTCGTGAAAGGCAGAAAACAACACTTTGATAGTTTGATATAACTTGAGAACGAATGCAAAAAACAGTCCACTCTAAGAACAGGCCGCTTGGACACTTTCAGAACAGCTCTGTTAATGACTGAAAACAGCTCTCGAAGAGATTGTCAAAAGAGACTCCGAAAACGAAACGTTGATCACTTTTGAGCAAAAGGCTGCACACACGCAATTCAAGTTGCTCTGATTGTCATTTAGAGTTACATTATAGGATTATTCAACAACAAGTCAAAATGTGCTCGTGAAAGGCAGAAAACAACACTTTGATAGTTTGATATAACTTGAGAACGAATGCAAAAAACAGTCCACTCTCAGAACAGGCCGCTTGGACACTTTCAGAACAGCTCTGTTAATGACTGAAAACAGCTCTCGAAGAGATTGTCAAAAGAGACTCCGAAAACGAAACGTTGATCACTTATGAGCAAAAGGCTGCACACACGCAATTCAAGTTGCTCTGATTGTCATTTAGAGTTACATTATAGGATTATTCAACAACAAGTCAAAATGTGCTCGTGAAAGGCAGAAAACAACACTTTGATAGTTTGATATAACTTGAGAACGAATGCAAAAAACAGTCCACTCTAAGAACAGGCCGCTTGGACACTTTCAGAACAGCTCTGTTAATGACTGAAAACAACTCTCGAAGAGATTGTCAAAAGAGACTCTGAAAACGAAACGTTGATCACTTTTGAGCAAAAGGCTGCACACACGCAATTCAAGTTGCTCTGATTGTCATTTAGAGTTACATTATAGGATTATTCAACAACAAGTCAAAATGTGCTCGTGAAAGGCAGAAAACAACACTTTGATAGTTTGATATAACTTGGGAACGAATGCAAAAAACAGTCCACTCTCAGAACAGGCCGCTTGGACACTTTCAGAACAGCTCTGTTAATGACTGAAAACAGCTCTCGAAGAGATTGTCAAAAGAGACTCCGAAAACGAAACGTTGATCACTTTTGAGCAAAAGGCTGCACACACGCAATTCAAGTTGCTCTGATTGTCATTTAGAGTAACATTATAGGATTATTCAACAACAAGTCAAAATGTGCTCGTGAAAGGCAGAAAACAACACTTTGATAGTTTGATTTAACTTGAGAACGAATGCAAAAAACAGTCCACTCTAAGAACAGGCCGCTTGGACACTTTCAGAACAGCTCTGTTAATGACTGAAAACAGCTCTCGAAGAGATTGTCAAAAGAGACTCTGAAAACGAAACGTTGATCACTTTTGAGCAAAAAGCTGCACACACGCAATTCAAGTTGCTCTGGTTGTCATTTAGAGTTACATTATAGGATTATTCAACAACAAGTCAAAATGTGCTCGTGAAAGGCAGAAAACAACACTTTGATAGTTTGATATAACTTGAGAACGAATGCAAAAAACAGTCCACTCTCAGAACAGGCCGCTTGGACACTTTCAGAACAGCTCTGTTAATGACTGAAAACAGCTCTCGAAGAGATTGTCAAAAGAGACTCCGAAAACGAAACGTTGATCACTTTTGAGCAAAAGGCTGCACACACGCAATTCAAGTTGCTCTGATTGTCATTTAGAGTTACGTTATAGGATTATTCAACAACAAGTCAAAATGTGCTCGTGAAAGGCAGAAAACAACACTTTGATAGTTTGATATAACTTGAGAACGAATGCAAAAAACAGTCCACTCTAAGAACAGGCCGCTTGGACACTTTCAGAACAGCTCTGTTAATGACTGAAAACAGCTCTCGAAGAGATTGTCAAAAGAGACTCCGAAAACGAAACGTTGATCACTTTTGAGCAAAAGGCTGCACACACGCAATTCAAGTTGCTCTGATTGTCATTTAGAGTTACATTATAGGATTATTCAACAACAAGTCAAAATGTGCTCGTGAAAGGCAGAAAACAACACTTTGATAGTTTGATATAACTTGAGAACGAATGCAAAAAACAGTCCACTCTCAGAACAGGCCGCTTGGACACTTTCAGAACAGCTCTGTTAATGACTGAAAACAGCTCTCGAAGAGATTGTCAAAAGAGACTCCGAAAACGAAACGTTGATCACTTATGAGCAAAAGGCTGCACACACGCAATTCAAGTTGCTCTGATTGTCATTTAGAGTTACATTATAGGATTATTCAACAACAAGTCAAAATGTGCTCGTGAAAGGCAGAAAACAACACTTTGATAGTTTGATATAACTTGAGAACGAATGCAAAAAACAGTCCACTCTAAGAACAGGCCGCTTGGACACTTTCAGAACAGCTCTGTTAATGACTGAAAACAACTCTCGAAGAGATTGTCAAAAGAGACTCTGAAAACGAAACGTTGATCACTTTTGAGCAAAAGGCTGCACACACGCAATTCAAGTTGCTCTGATTGTCATTTAGAGTTACATTATAGGATTATTCAACAACAAGTCAAAATGTGCTCGTGAAAGGCAGAAAACAACACTTTGATAGTTTGATATAACTTGGGAACGAATGCAAAAAACAGTCCACTCTCAGAACAGGCCGCTTGGACACTTTCAGAACAGCTCTGTTAATGACTGAAAACAGCTCTCGAAGAGATTGTCAAAAGAGACTCCGAAAACGAAACGTTGATCACTTTTGAGCAAAAGGCTGCACACACGCAATTCAAGTTGCTCTGATTGTCATTTAGAGTAACATTATAGGATTATTCAACAACAAGTCAAAATGTGCTCGTGAAAGGCAGAAAACAACACTTTGATAGTTTGATTTAACTTGAGAACGAATGCAAAAAACAGTCCACTCTAAGAACAGGCCGCTTGGACACTTTCAGAACAGCTCTGTTAATGACTGAAAACAGCTCTCGAAGAGATTGTCAAAAGAGACTCTGAAAACGAAACGTTGATCACTTTTGAGCAAAAAGCTGCACACACGCAATTCAAGTTGCTCTGGTTGTCATTTAGAGTTACATTATAGGATTATTCAACAACAAGTCAAAATGTGCTCGTGAAAGGCAGAAAACAACACTTTGATAGTTTGATATAACTTGAGAACGAATGCAAAAAACAGTCCACTCTCAGAACAGGCCGCTTGGACACTTTCAGAACAGCTCTGTTAATGACTGAAAACAGCTCTCGAAGAGATTGTCAAAAGAGACTCCGAAAACGAAACGTTGATCACTTTTGAGCAAAAGGCTGCACACACGCAATTCAAGTTGCTCTGATTGTCATTTAGAGTTACGTTATAGGATTATTCAACAACAAGTCAAAATGTGCTCGTGAAAGGCAGAAAACAACACTTTGATAGTTTGATATAACTTGAGAACGAATGCAAAAAACAGTCCACTCTAAGAACAGGCCGCTTGGACACTTTCAGAACAGCTCTGTTAATGACTGAAAACAGCTCTCGAAGAGATTGTCAAAAGAGACTCCGAAAACGAAACGTTGATCACTTTTGAGCAAAAGGCTGCACACACGCAATTCAAGTTGCTCTGATTGTCATTTAGAGTTACATTATAGGATTATTCAACAACAAGTCAAAATGTGCTCGTGAAAGGCAGAAAACAACACTTTGATAGTTTGATATAACTTGAGAACGAATGCAAAAAACAGTCCACTCTCAGAACAGGCCGCTTGGACACTTTCAGAACAGCTCTGTTAATGACTGAAAACAGCTCTCGAAGAGATTGTCAAAAGAGACTCCGAAAACGAAACGTTGATCACTTATGAGCAAAAGGCTGCACACACGCAATTCAAGTTGCTCTGATTGTCATTTAGAGTTACATTATAGGATTATTCAACAACAAGTCAAAATGTGCTCGTGAAAGGCAGAAAACAACACTTTGATAGTTTGATATAACTTGAGAACGAATGCAAAAAACAGTCCACTCTAAGAACAGGCCGCTTGGACACTTTCAGAACAGCTCTGTTAATGACTGAAAACAACTCTCGAAGAGATTGTCAAAAGAGACTCTGAAAACGAAACGTTGATCACTTTTGAGCAAAAGGCTGCACACACGCAATTCAAGTTGCTCTGATTGTCATTTAGAGTTACATTATAGGATTATTCAACAACAAGTCAAAATGTGCTCGTGAAAGGCAGAAAACAACACTTTGATAGTTTGATATAACTTGGGAACGAATGCAAAAAACAGTCCACTCTCAGAACAGGCCGCTTGGACACTTTCAGAACAGCTCTGTTAATGACTGAAAACAGCTCTCGAAGAGATTGTCAAAAGAGACTCCGAAAACGAAACGTTGATCACTTTTGAGCAAAAGGCTGCACACACGCAATTCAAGTTGCTCTGATTGTCATTTAGAGTTACATTATAGGATTATTCAACAACAAGTCAAAATGTGCTCGTGAAAGGCAGAAAACAACACTTTGATAGTTTGATATAACTTGAGAACGAATGCAAAAAACAGTCCACTCTCAGAACAGGCCGCTTGGACACTTTCAGAACAGCTCTGTTAATGACTGAAAACAGCTCTCGAAGAGATTGTCAAAAGAGACTCCGAAAACGAAACGTTGATCACTTTTGAGCAAAAGGCTGCACACACGCAATTCAAGTTGCTCTGATTGTCATTTAGAGTTACATTATAGGATTATTCAACAACAAGTCAAAATGTGCTCGTGAAAGGCAGAAAACAACACTTTGATAGTTTGATATAACTTGAGAACGAATGCAAAAAACAGTCCACTCTCAGAACAGGCCGCTTGGACACTTTCAGAACAGCTCTGTTAATGACTGAAAACAGCTCTCGAAGAGATTGTCAAAAGAGACTCCGAAAACGAAACGTTGATCACTTTTGAGCAAAAGGCTGCACACACGCAATTCAAGTTGCTCTGATTGTCATTTAGAGTTACATTATAGGAGCATTCAGCAACAAGTCAAAATGTGCTCCAGAAAAGCAGAAAACAACACTGATAGAACTTGAGAACGAATGCAAAAACAGTCCACTCTCAGAACAGGCCGCTTGGACACTTTCAGAACAGCTCTGTTAATGACTGAAAACAGCTCTCGAAGAGATTGTCAAAAGAGACTCTGAAAACGAAACGTTGATTACTTTTGAGCAAAAGGCTGCACACACGCAATTCAAGTTGCTCTGATTGTCATTTAGAGTAACATTATAGGATTATTCAACAACAAGTCAAAATGTGCTCGTGAAAGGCAGAAAACAACACTTTGATAGTTTGATTTAACTTTAGAACGAATGCAAAAAACAGTCCACTCTAAGAACAGGCCGCTTGGACACTTTCAGAACAGCTCTGTTAATGACTGAAAACAGCTCTCGAAGAGATTGTCAAAAGAGACTCTGAAAACGAAACGTTGATTACTTTTGAGCAAAAGGCTGCACACACGCAATTCAAGTTGCTCTGATTGTCATTTAGAGTTACGTTATAGGATTATTCAACAACAAGTCAAAATGTGCTCGTGAAAGGCAGAAAACAACACTTTGATAGTTTGATATAACTTGAGAACGAATGCAAAAAACAGTCCACTCTAAGAACAGGCCGCTTGGACACTTTCAGAACAGCTCTGTTAATGACTGAAAACAGCTCTCGAAGAGATTGTCAAAAGAGACTCCGAAAACGAAACGTTGATCACTTTTGAGCAAAAGGCTGCACACACGCAATTCAAGTTGCTCTGATTGTCATTTAGAGTTACATTATAGGATTATTCAACAACAAGTCAAAATGTGCTCGTGAAAGGCAGAAAACAACACTTTGATAGTTTGATATAACTTGAGAACGAATGCAAAAAACAGTCCACTCTCAGAACAGGCCGCTTGGACACTTTCAGAACAGCTCTGTTAATGACTGAAAACAGCTCTCGAAGAGATTGTCAAAAGAGACTCCGAAAACGAAACGTTGATCACTTATGAGCAAAAGGCTGCACACACGCAATTCAAGTTGCTCTGATTGTCATTTAGAGTTACATTATAGGATTATTCAACAACAAGTCAAAATGTGCTCGTGAAAGGCAGAAAACAACACTTTGATAGTTTGATATAACTTGAGAACGAATGCAAAAAACAGTCCACTCTAAGAACAGGCCGCTTGGACACTTTCAGAACAGCTCTGTTAATGACTGAAAACAACTCTCGAAGAGATTGTCAAAAGAGACTCTGAAAACGAAACGTTGATCACTTTTGAGCAAAAGGCTGCACACACGCAATTCAAGTTGCTCTGATTGTCATTTAGAGTTACATTATAGGATTATTCAACAACAAGTCAAAATGTGCTCGTGAAAGGCAGAAAACAACACTTTGATAGTTTGATATAACTTGGGAACGAATGCAAAAAACAGTCCACTCTCAGAACAGGCCGCTTGGACACTTTCAGAACAGCTCTGTTAATGACTGAAAACAGCTCTCGAAGAGATTGTCAAAAGAGACTCCGAAAACGAAACGTTGATCACTTTTGAGCAAAAGGCTGCACACACGCAATTCAAGTTGCTCTGATTGTCATTTAGAGTTACATTATAGGATTATTCAACAACAAGTCAAAATGTGCTCGTGAAAGGCAGAAAACAACACTTTGATAGTTTGATATAACTTGAGAACGAATGCAAAAAACAGTCCACTCTCAGAACAGGCCGCTTGGACACTTTCAGAACAGCTCTGTTAATGACTGAAAACAGCTCTCGAAGAGATTGTCAAAAGAGACTCCGAAAACGAAACGTTGATCACTTTTGAGCAAAAGGCTGCACACACGCAATTCAAGTTGCTCTGATTGTCATTTAGAGTTACATTATAGGATTATTCAACAACAAGTCAAAATGTGCTCGTGAAAGGCAGAAAACAACACTTTGATAGTTTGATATAACTTGAGAACGAATGCAAAAAACAGTCCACTCTCAGA
This sequence comes from Nansenia antarctica, assembly GCF_963989245.1. NCBI lineage: Eukaryota > Metazoa > Chordata > Actinopteri > Argentiniformes > Microstomatidae > Nansenia > Nansenia antarctica. Next base: position 25,959,054 of record NC_137685.1, on the reverse strand, counting down.
ACAGGCCGCTTGGACACTTTCAGAACAGCTCTGTTAATGACTGAAAACAGCTCTCGAAGAGATTGTCAAAAGAGACTCCGAAAACGAAACGTTGATCACTTTTGAGCAAAAGGCTGCACACACGCAATTCAAGTTGCTCTGATTGTCATTTAGAGTTACGTTATAGGATTATTCAACAACAAGTCAAAATGTGCTCGTGAAAGGCAGAAAACAACACTTTGATAGTTTGATATAACTTGAGAACGAATGCAAAAAACAGTCCACTCTAAGAACAGGCCGCTTGGACACTTTCAGAAAAGCTCTGTTAATGACTGAAAACAGCTCTCGAAGAGATTGTCAAAAGAGACTCTGAAAACGAAACGTTGATCACTTTTGAGCAAAAGGCTGCACACACGCAATTCAAGTTGCTCTGATTGTCATTTAGAGTTACATTATAGGATTATTCAACAACAAGTCAAAATGTGCTCGTGAAAGGCAGAAAACAACACTTTGATAGTTTGATATAACTTGAGAACGAATGCAAAAAACAGTCCACTCTCAGAACAGGCCGCTTGGACACTTTCAGAACAGCTCTGTTAATGACTGAAAACAGCTCTCGAAGAGATTGTCAAAAGAGACTCCGAAAACGAAACGTTGATCACTTTTGAGCAAAAGGCTGCACACACGCAATTCAAGTTGCTCTGATTGTCATTTAGAGTTACGTTATAGGATTATTCAACAACAAGTCAAAATGTGCTCGTGAAAGGCAGAAAACAACACTTTGATAGTTTGATATAACTTGAGAACGAATGCAAAAAACAGTCCACTCTAAGAACAGGCCGCTTGGACACTTTCAGAACAGCTCTGTTAATGACTGAAAACAGCTCTCGAAGAGATTGTCAAAAGAGACTCTGAAAACGAAACGTTGATCACTTTTGAGCAAAAGGCTGCACACACGCAATTCAAGTTGCTCTGATTGTCATTTAGAGTTACATTATAGGATTATTCAACAACAAGTCAAAATGTGCTCGTGAAAGGCAGAAAACAACACTTTGATAGTTTGATATAACTTGAGAACGAATGCAAAAAACAGTCCACTCTAAGAACAGGCCGCTTGGACACTTTCAGAACAGCTCTGTTAATGACTGAAAACAGCTCTCGAAGAGATTGTCAAAAGAGACTCCGAAAACGAAACGTTGATCACTTTTGAGCAAAAGGCTGCACACACGCAATTCAAGTTGCTCTGATTGTCATTTAGAGTTACATTATAGGATTATTCAACAACAAGTCAAAATGTGCTCGTGAAAGGCAGAAAACAACACTTTGATAGTTTGATATAACTTGAGAACGAATGCAAAAAACAGTCCACTCTCAGAACAGGCCGCTTGGACACTTTCAGAACAGCTCTGTTAATGACTGAAAACAGCTCTCGAAGAGATTGTCAAAAGAGACTCCGAAAACGAAACGTTGATCACTTTTGAGCAAAAGGCTGCACACACGCAATTCAAGTTGCTCTGATTGTCATTTAGAGTTACATTATAGGATTATTCAACAACAAGTCAAAATGTGCTCGTGAAAGGCAGAAAACAACACTTTGATAGTTTGATATAACTTGAGAACGAATGCAAAAAACAGTCCACTCTAAGAACAGGCCGCTTGGACACTTTCAGAACAGCTCTGTTAATGACTGAAAACAGCTCTCGAAGAGATTGTCAAAAGAGACTCCGAAAACGAAACGTTGATCACTTTTGAGCAAAAGGCTGCACACACGCAATTCAAGTTGCTCTGATTGTCATTTAGAGTTACATTATAGGATTATTCAACAACAAGTCAAAATGTGCTCGTGAAAGGCAGAAAATAACACTTTGATAGTTTGATATAACTTGAGAACGAATGCAAAAAACAGTCCACTCTAAGAACAGGCCGCTTGGACACTTCTCTGTTAATGACTGAAAACAGCTCTCGAAGAGATTGTCAAAAGAGACTCCGAAAACGAAACGTTGATCACTTTTGAGCAAAAGGCTGCACACACGCAATTCAAGTTGCTCTGATTGTCATTTAGAGTTACATTATAGGAGCATTCAGCAACAAGTCAAAATGTGCTCCAGAAAAGCAGAAAACAACACTGATAGAACTTGAGAACGAATGCAAAAACAGTCCACTCTCAGAACAGGCCGCTTGGACACTTTCAGAACAGCTCTGTTAATGACTGAAAACAGCTCTCGAAGAGATTGTCAAAAGAGACTCTGAAAACGAAACGTTGATTACTTTTGAGCAAAAGGCTGCACACACGCAATTCAAGTTGCTCTGATTGTCATTTAGAGTAACATTATAGGATTATTCAACAACAAGTCAAAATGTGCTCGTGAAAGGCAGAAAACAACACTTTGATAGTTTGATATAACTTGAGAACGAATGCAAAAAACAGTCCACTCTAAGAACAGGCCGCTTGGACACTTTCAGAACAGCTCTGTTAATGACTGAAAACAGCTCTCGAAGAGATTGTCAAAAGAGACTCTGAAAACGAAACGTTGATCACTTTTGAGCAAAAAGCTGCACACACGCAATTCAAGTTGCTCTGGTTGTCATTTAGAGTTACATTATAGGATTATTCAACAACAAGTCAAAATGTGCTCGTGAAAGGCAGAAAACAACACTTTGATAGTTTGATATAACTTGAGAACGAATGCAAAAAACAGTCCACTCTCAGAACAGGCCGCTTGGACACTTTCAGAACAGCTCTGTTAATGACTGAAAACAGCTCTCGAAGAGATTGTCAAAAGAGACTCCGAAAACGAAACGTTGATCACTTTTGAGCAAAAGGCTGCACACACGCAATTCAAGTTGCTCTGATTGTCATTTAGAGTTACATTATAGGATTATTCAACAACAAGTCAAAATGTGCTCGTGAAAGGCAGAAAACAACACTTTGATAGTTTGATATAACTTGAGAACGAATGCAAAAAACAGTCCACTCTCAGAACAGGCCGCTTGGACACTTTCAGAACAGCTCTGTTAATGACTGAAAACAGCTCTCGAAGAGATTGTCAAAAGAGACTCCGAAAACGAAACGTTGATCACTTTTGAGCAAAAGGCTGCACACACGCAATTCAAGTTGCTCTGATTGTCATTTAGAGTTACATTATAGGATTATTCAACAACAAGTCAAAATGTGCTCGTGAAAGGCAGAAAATAACACTTTGATAGTTTGATATAACTTGAGAACGAATGCAAAAAACAGTCCACTCTAAGAACAGGCCGCTTGGACACTTTCAGAACAGCTCTGTTAATGACTGAAAACAGCTCTCGAAGAGATTGTCAAAAGAGACTCCGAAAACGAAACGTTGATCACTTTTGAGCAAAAGGCTGCACACACGCAATTCAAGTTGCTCTGATTGTCATTTAGAGTTACATTATAGGAGCATTCAGCAACAAGTCAAAATGTGCTCCAGAAAAGCAGAAAACAACACTGATAGAACTTGAGAACGAATGCAAAAACAGTCCACTCTCAGAACAGGCCGCTTGGACACTTTCAGAACAGCTCTGTTAATGACTGAAAACAGCTCTCGAAGAGATTGTCAAAAGAGACTCTGAAAACGAAACGTTGATTACTTTTGAGCAAAAGGCTGCACACACGCAATTCAAGTTGCTCTGATTGTCATTTAGAGTAACATTATAGGATTATTCAACAACAAGTCAAAATGTGCTCGTGAAAGGCAGAAAACAACACTTTGATAGTTTGATATAACTTGAGAACGAATGCAAAAAACAGTCCACTCTAAGAACAGGCCGCTTGGACACTTACAGAACAGCTCTGTTAATGACTGAAAACAGCTCTCGAAGAGATTGTCAAAAGAGACTCTGAAAACGAAACGTTGATCACTTTTGAGCAAAAAGCTGCACACACGCAATTCAAGTTGCTCTGGTTGTCATTTAGAGTTACATTATAGGATTATTCAACAACAAGTCAAAATGTGCTCGTGAAAGGCAGAAAACAACACTTTGATAGTTTGATATAACTTGAGAACGAATGCAAAAAACAGTCCACTCTCAGAACAGGCCGCTTGGACACTTTCAGAACAGCTCTGTTAATGACTGAAAACAGCTCTCGAAGAGATTGTCAAAAGAGACTCCGAAAACGAAACGTTGATCACTTTTGAGCAAAAGGCTGCACACACGCAATTCAAGTTGCTCTGATTGTCATTTAGAGTTACATTATAGGATTATTCAACAACAAGTCAAAATGTGCTCGTGAAAGGCAGAAAACAACACTTTGATAGTTTGATATAACTTGAGAACGAATGCAAAAAACAGTCCACTCTCAGAACAGGCCGCTTGGACACTTTCAGAACAGCTCTGTTAATGACTGAAAACAGCTCTCGAAGAGATTGTCAAAAGAGACTCCGAAAACGAAACGTTGATCACTTTTGAGCAAAAGGCTGCACACACGCAATTCAAGTTGCTCTGATTGTCATTTAGAGTTACATTATAGGATTATTCAACAACAAGTCAAAATGTGCTCGTGAAAGGCAGAAAACAACACTTTGATAGTTTGATATAACTTGAGAACGAATGCAAAAAACAGTCCACTCTCAGAACAGGCCGCTTGGACACTTTCAGAACAGCTCTGTTAATGACTGAAAACAGCTCTCGAAGAGATTGTCAAAAGAGACTCCGAAAACGAAACGTTGATCACTTTTGAGCAAAAGGCTGCACACACGCAATTCAAGTTGCTCTGATTGTCATTTAGAGTTACATTATAGGATTATTCAACAACAAGTAATAATGTGCTCGTGAAAGGCAGAAAACAACACTTTGATAGTTTGATATAACTTGAGAACGAATGCAAAAAACAGTCCACTCTAAGAACAGGCCGCTTGGACACTTTCAGAACAGCTCTGTTAATGACTGAAAACAGCTCTCGAAGAGATTGTCAAAAGAGACTCTGAAAACGAAACGTTGATCACTTTTGAGCAAAAGGCTGCACACACGCAATTCAAGTTGCTCTGATTGTCATTTAGAGTTACATTATAGGATTATTCAACAACAAGTCAAAATGTGCTCGTGAAAGGCAGAAAACAACACTTTGATAGTTTGATATAACTTGAGAACGAATGCAAAAAACAGTCCACTCTCAGAACAGGCCGCTTGGACACTTTCAGAACAGCTCTGTTAATGACTGAAAACAGCTCTCGAAGAGATTGTCAAAAGAGACTCCGAAAACGAAACGTTGATCACTTTTGAGCAAAAGGCTGCACACACGCAATTCAAGTTGCTCTGATTGTCATTTAGAGTTACATTATAGGATTATTCAACAACAAGTCAAAATGTGCTCGTGAAAGGCAGAAAACAACACTTTGATAGTTTGATATAACTTGAGAACGAATGCAAAAAACAGTCCACTCTAAGAACAGGCCGCTTGGACACTTTCAGAACAGCTCTGTTAATGACTGAAAACAGCTCTCGAAGAGATTGTCAAAAGAGACTCCGAAAACGAAACGTTGATCACTTTTGAGCAAAAGGCTGCACACACGCAATTCAAGTTGCTCTGATTGTCATTTAGAGTTACATTATAGGATTATTCAACAACAAGTCAAAATGTGCTCGTGAAAGGCAGAAAATAACACTTTGATAGTTTGATATAACTTGAGAACGAATGCAAAAAACAGTCCACTCTAAGAACAGGCCGCTTGGACACTTTCAGAACAGCTCTGTTAATGACTGAAAACAGCTCTCGAAGAGATTGTCAAAAGAGACTCCGAAAACGAAACGTTGATCACTTTTGAGCAAAAGGCTGCACACACGCAATTCAAGTTGCTCTGATTGTCATTTAGAGTTACATTATAGGAGCATTCAGCAACAAGTCAAAATGTGCTCCAGAAAAGCAGAAAACAACACTGATAGAACTTGAGAACGAATGCAAAAACAGTCCACTCTCAGAACAGGCCGCTTGGACACTTTCAGAACAGCTCTGTTAATGACTGAAAACAGCTCTCGAAGAGATTGTCAAAAGAGACTCTGAAAACGAAACGTTGATTACTTTTGAGCAAAAGGCTGCACACACGCAATTCAAGTTGCTCTGATTGTCATTTAGAGTAACATTATAGGATTATTCAACAACAAGTCAAAATGTGCTCGTGAAAGGCAGAAAACAACACTTTGATAGTTTGATATAACTTGAGAACGAATGCAAAAAACAGTCCACTCTAAGAACAGGCCGCTTGGACACTTTCAGAACAGCTCTGTTAATGACTGAAAACAGCTCTCGAAGAGATTGTCAAAAGAGACTCCGAAAACGAAACGTTGATCACTTTTGAGCAAAAGGCTGCACACACGCAATTCAAGTTGCTCTGATTGTCATTTAGAGTTACATTATAGGATTATTCAACAACAAGTCAAAATGTGCTCGTGAAAGGCAGAAAACAACACTTTGATAGTTTGATATAACTTGAGAACGAATGCAAAAAACAGTCCACTCTAAGAACAGGCCGCTTGGACACTTTCAGAACAGCTCTGTTAATGACTGAAAACAGCTCTCGAAGAGATTGTCAAAAGAGACTCTGAAAACGAAACGTTGATCACTTTTGAGCAAAAGGCTGCACACACGCAATTCAAGTTGCTCTGATTGTCATTTAGAGTTACATTATAGGATTATTCAACAACAAGTCAAAATGTGCTCGTGAAAGGCAGAAAACAACACTTTGATAGTTTGATATAACTTGAGAACGAATGCAAAAAACAGTCCACTCTCAGAACAGGCCGCTTGGACACTTTCAGAACAGCTCTGTTAATGACTGAAAACAGCTCTCGAAGAGATTGTCAAAAGAGACTCCGAAAACGAAACGTTGATCACTTTTGAGCAAAAGGCCGCACACACGCAATTCAAGTTGCTCTGATTGTCATTTAGAGTTACATTATAGGATTATTCAACAACAAGTCAAAATGTGCTCGTGAAAGGCAGAAAACAACACTTTGATAGTTTGATATAACTTGAGAACGAATGCAAAAAACAGTCCACTCTAAGAACAGGCCGCTTGGACACTTTCAGAACAGCTCTGTTAATGACTGAAAACAGCTCTCGAAGAGATTGTCAAAAGAGACTCTGAAAACGAAACGTTGATCACTTTTGAGCAAAAGGCTGCACACACGCAATTCAAGTTGCTCTGATTGTCATTTAGAGTTACATTATAGGATTATTCAACAACAAGTCAAAATGTGCTCGTGAAAGGCAGAAAACAACACTTTGATAGTTTGATATAACTTGAGAACGAATGCAAAAAACAGTCCACTCTCAGAACAGGCCGCTTGGACACTTCCAGAACAGCTCTGTTAATGACTGAAAACAGCTCTCGAAGAGATTGTCAAAAGAGACTCCGAAAACGAAACGTTGATCACTTTTGAGCAAAAGGCTGCACACACGCAATTCAAGTTGCTCTGATTGTCATTTAGAGTTACATTATAGGATTATTCAACAACAAGTCAAAATGTGCTCGTGAAAGGCAGAAAACAACACTTTGATAGTTTGATATAACTTGAGAACGAATGCAAAAAACAGTCCACTCTCAGAACAGGCCGCTTGGACACTTTCAGAACAGCTCTGTTAATGACTGAAAACAGCTCTCGAAGAGATTGTCAAAAGAGACTCCGAAAACGAAACGTTGATCACTTTTGAGCAAAAGGCTGCACACACGCAATTCAAGTTGCTCTGATTGTCATTTAGAGTTACATTATAGGATTATTCAACAACAAGTCAAAATGTGCTCGTGAAAGGCAGAAAACAACACTTTGATAGTTTGATATAACTTGAGAACGAATGCAAAAAACAGTCCACTCTAAGAACAGGCCGCTTGGACACTTTCAGAACAGCTCTGTTAATGACTGAAAACAGCTCTCGAAGAGATTGTCAAAAGAGACTCTGAAAACGAAACGTTGATTACTTTTGAGCAAAAGGCTGCACACACGCAATTCAAGTTGCTCTGATTGTCATTTAGAGTAACATTATAGGATTATTCAACAACAAGTCAAAATGTGCTCGTGAAAGGCAGAAAACAACACTTTGATAGTTTGATATAACTTGAGAACGAATGCAAAAAACAGTCCACTCTCAGAACAGGCCGCTTGGACACTTTCAGAACAGCTCTGTTAATGACTGAAAACAGCTCTCGAAGAGATTGTCAAAAGAGACTCTGAAAACGAAACGTTGATCACTTTTGAGCAAAAAGCTGCACACACGCAATTCAAGTTGCTCTGGTTGTCATTTAGAGTTACATTATAGGATTATTCAACAACAAGTCAAAATGTGCTCGTGAAAGGCAGAAAACAACACTTTGATAGTTTGATATAACTTGAGAACGAATGCAAAAAACAGTCCACTCTAAGAACAGGCCGCTTGGACACTTTCAGAACAGCTCTGTTAATGACTGAAAACAGCTCTCGAAGAGATTGTCAAAAGACACTCCGAAAACGAAACGTTGATCACTTTTGAGCAAAAGGCTGCACACACGCAATTCAAGTTGCTCTGATTGTCATTTAGAGTTACATTATAGGATTATTCAACAACAAGTCAAAATGTGCGCGTGAAAGGCAGAAAACAACACTTTGATAGTTTGATATAACTTGAGAACGAATGCAAAAAACAGTCCACTCTCAGAACAGGCCGCTTGGACACTTTCAGAACAGCTCTGTTAATGACTGAAAACAGCTCTCGAAGAGATTGTCAAAAGAGACTCCGAAAACGAAACGTTGATCACTTTTGAGCAAAAGGCTGCACACACGCAATTCAAGTTGCTCTGATTGTCATTTAGAGTTACGTTATAGGATTATTCAACAACAAGTCAAAATGTGCTCGTGAAAGGCAGAAAACAACACTTTGATAGTTTGATATAACTTGAGAACGAATGCAAAAAACAGTCCACTCTAAGAACAGGCCGCTTGGACACTTTCAGAACAGCTCTGTTAATGACTGAAAACAGCTCTCGAAGAGATTGTCAAAAGAGACTCTGAAAACGAAACGTTGATCACTTTTGAGCAAAAGGCTGCACACACGCAATTCAAGTTGCTCTGATTGTCATTTAGAGTTACATTATAGGATTATTCAACAACAAGTCAAAATGTGCTCGTGAAAGGCAGAAAACAACACTTTGATAGTTTGATATAACTTGAGAACGAATGCAAAAAACAGTCCACTCTCAGAACAGGCCGCTTGGACACTTTCAGAACAGCTCTGTTAATGACTGAAAACAGCTCTCGAAGAGATTGTCAAAAGACACTCCGAAAACGAAACGTTGATCACTTTTGAGCAAAAGGCTGCACACACGCAATTCAAGTTGCTCTGATTGTCATTTAGAGTTACGTTATAGGATTATTCAACAACAAGTCAAAATGTGCTCGTGAAAGGCAGAAAACAACACTTTGATAGTTTGATATAACTTGAGAACGAATGCAAAAAACAGTCCACTCTAAGAACAGGCCGCTTGGACACTTTCAGAACAGCTCTGTTAATGACTGAAAACAGCTCTCGAAGAGATTGTCAAAAGAGACTCCGAAAACGAAACGTTGATCACTTTTGAGCAAAAGGCTGCACACACGCAATTCAAGTTGCTCTGATTGTCATTTAGAGTTACATTATAGGATTATTCAACAACAAGTCAAAATGTGCTCTTGAAAGGCAGAAAACAACACTTTGATAGTTTGATATAACTTGAGAACGAATGCAAAAAACAGTCCACTCTAAGAACAGGCCGCTTGGACACTTTCAGAACAGCTCTATTATAGACTGAAAACAGCTCTCGAAGAGATTGTCAAAAGAGACTCCGAAAACGAAACGTTGATCACTTTTGAGCAAAAGGCTGCACACACGCAATTCAAGTTGCTCTGATTGTCATTTAGAGTTACATTATAGGATTATTCAACAACAAGTCAAAATGTGCTCGTGAAAGGCAGAAAACAACACTTTGATAGTTTGATATAACTTGAGAACGAATGCAAAAAACAGTCCACTCTCAGAACAGGCCGCTTGGACACTTTCAGAACAGCTCTGTTAATGACTGAAAACAGCTCTCGAAGAGATTGTCAAAAGAGACTCCGAAAACGAAACGTTGATCACTTTTGAGCAAAAGGCTGCACACACGCAATTCAAGTTGCTCTGATTGTCATTTAGAGTTACATTATAGGATTATTCAACAACAAGTCAAAATGTGCTCGTGAAAGGCAGAAAACAACACTTTGATAGTTTGATATAACTTGAGAACGAATGCAAAAAACAGTCCACTCTAAGAACAGGCCGCTTGGACACTTTCAGAACAGCTCTGTTAATGACTGAAAACAGCTCTCGAAGAGATTGTCAAAAGAGACTCCGAAAACGAAACGTTGATCACTTTTGAGCAAAAGGCTGCACACACGCAATTCAAGTTGCTCTGATTGTCATTTAGAGTTACATTATAGGATTATTCAACAACAAGTCAAAATGTGCTCGTGAAAGGCAGAAAATAACACTTTGATAGTTTGATATAACTTGAGAACGAATGCAAAAAACAGTCCACTCTAAGAACAGGCCGCTTGGACACTTTCAGAACAGCTCTGTTAATGACTGAAAACAGCTCTCGAAGAGATTGTCAAAAGAGACTCCGAAAACGAAACGTTGATCACTTTTGAGCAAAAGGCTGCACACACGCAATTCAAGTTGCTCTGATTGTCATTTAGAGTTACATTATAGGAGCATTCAGCAACAAGTCAAAATGTGCTCCAGAAAAGCAGAAAACAACACTGATAGAACTTGAGAACGAATGCAAAAACAGTCCACTCTCAGAACAGGCCGCTTGGACACTTTCAGAACAGCTCTGTTAATGACTGAAAACAGCTCTCGAAGAGATTGTCAAAAGAGACTCTGAAAACGAAACGTTGATTACTTTTGAGCAAAAGGCTGCACACACGCAATTCAAGTTGCTCTGATTGTCATTTAGAGTAACATTATAGGATTATTCAACAACAAGTCAAAATGTGCTCGTGAAAGGCAGAAAACAACACTTTGATAGTTTGATTTAACTTGAGAACGAATGCAAAAAACAGTCCACTCTAAGAACAGGCCGCTTGGACACTTTCAGAACAGCTCTGTTAATGACTGAAAACAGCTCTCGAAGAGATTGTCAAAAGAGACTCTGAAAACGAAACGTTGATTACTTTTGAGCAAAAGGCTGCACACACGCAATTCAAGTTGCTCTGATTGTCATTTAGAGTAACATTATAGGATTATTCAACAACAAGTCAAAATGTGCTCGTGAAAGGCAGAAAACAACACTTTGATAGTTTGATATAACTTGAGAACGAATGCAAAAAACAGTCCACTCTAAGAACAGGCCGCTTGGACACTTTCAGAACAGCTCTGTTAATGACTGAAAACAGCTCTCGAAGAGATTGTCAAAAGAGACTCTGAAAACGAAACGTTGATCACTTTTGAGCAAAAAGCTGCACACACGCAATTCAAGTTGCTCTGGTTGTCATTTAGAGTTACATTATAGGATTATTCAACAACAAGTCAAAATGTGCTCGTGAAAGGCAGAAAACAACACTTTGATAGTTTGATATAACTTGAGAACGAATGCAAAAAACAGTCCACTCTAAGAACAGGCCGCTTGGACACTTTCAGAACAGCTCTGTTAATGACTGAAAACAGCTCTCGAAGAGATTGTCAAAAGAGACTCCGAAAACGAAACGTTGATCACTTTTGAGCAAAAGGCTGCACACACGCAATTCAAGTTGCTCTGATTGTCATTTAGAGTTACATTATAGGATTATTCAACAACAAGTCAAAATGTGCTCTTGAAAGGCAGAAAACAACACTTTGATAGTTTGATATAACTTGAGAACGAATGCAAAAAACAGTCCACTCTAAGAACAGGCCGCTTGGACACTTTCAGAACAGCTCTATTATAGACTGAAAACAGCTCTCGAAGAGATTGTCAAAAGAGACTCCGAAAACGAAACGTTGATCACTTTTGAGCAAAAGGCTGCACACACGCAATTCAAGTTGCTCTGATTGTCATTTAGAGTTACATTATAGGATTATTCAACAACAAGTCAAAATGTGCTCGTGAAAGGCAGAAAACAACACTTTGATAGTTTGATATAACTTGAGAACGAATGCAAAAAACAGTCCACTCTCAGAACAGGCCGCTTGGACACTTTCAGAACAGCTCTGTTAATGACTGAAAACAGCTCTCGAAGAGATTGTCAAAAGAGACTCCGAAAACGAAACGTTGATCACTTTTGAGCAAAAGGCTGCACACACGCAATTCAAGTTGCTCTGATTGTCATTTAGAGTTACATTATAGGATTATTCAACAACAAGTCAAAATGTGCTCGTGAAAGGCAGAAAACAACACTTTGATAGTTTGATATAACTTGAGAACGAATGCAAAAAACAGTCCACTCTAAGAACAGGCCGCTTGGACACTTTCAGAACAGCTCTGTTAATGACTGAAAACAGCTCTCGAAGAGATTGTCAAAAGAGACTCCGAAAACGAAACGTTGATCACTTTTGAGCAAAAGGCTGCACACGCGCAATTCAAGTTGCTCTGATTGTCATTTAGAGTTACATTATAGGATTATTCAACAACAAGTCAAAATGTGCTCGTGAAAGGCAGAAAATAACACTTTGATAGTTTGATATAACTTGAGAACGAATGCAAAAAACAGTCCACTCTAAGAACAGGCCGCTTGGACACTTTCAGAACAGCTCTGTTAATGACTGAAAACAGCTCTCGAAGAGATTGTCAAAAGAGACTCCGAAAACGAAACGTTGATCACTTTTGAGCAAAAGGCTGCACACACGCAATTCAAGTTGCTCTGATTGTCATTTAGAGTTACATTATAGGAGCATTCAGCAACAAGTCAAAATGTGCTCCAGAAAAGCAGAAAACAACACTGATAGAACTTGAGAACGAATGCAAAAACAGTCCACTCTCAGAACAGGCCGCTTGGACACTTTCAGAACAGCTCTGTTAATGACTGAAAACAGCTCTCGAAGAGATTGTCAAAAGAGACTCTGAAAACGAAACGTTGATTACTTTTGAGCAAAAGGCTGCACACACGCAATTCAAGTTGCTCTGATTGTCATTTAGAGTAACATTATAGGATTATTCAACAACAAGTCAAAATGTGCTCGTGAAAGGCAGAAAACAACACTTTGATAGTTTGATTTAACTTGAGAACGAATGCAAAAAACAGTCCACTCTAAGAACAGGCCGCTTGGACACTTTCAGAACAGCTCTGTTAATGACTGAAAACAGCTCTCGAAGAGATTGTCAAAAGAGACTCTGAAAACGAAACGTTGATTACTTTTGAGCAAAAGGCTGCACACACGCAATTCAAGTTGCTCTGATTGTCATTTAGAGTAACATTATAGGATTATTCAACAACAAGTCAAAATGTGCTCGTGAAAGGCAGAAAACAACACTTTGATAGTTTGATATAACTTGAGAACGAATGCAAAAAACAGTCCACTCTAAGAACAGGCCGCTTGGACACTTTCAGAACAGCTCTGTTAATGACTGAAAACAGCTCTCGAAGAGATTGTCAAAAGAGACTCTGAAAACGAAACGTTGATCACTTTTGAGCAAAAAGCTGCACACACGCAATTCAAGTTGCTCTGGTTGTCATTTAGAGTTACATTATAGGATTATTCAACAACAAGTCAAAATGTGCTCGTGAAAGGCAGAAAACAACACTTTGATAGTTTGATATAACTTGAGAACGAATGCAAAAAACAGTCCACTCTAAGAACAGGCCGCTTGGACACTTTCAGAACAGCTCTGTTAATGACTGAAAACAGCTCTCGAAGAGATTGTCAAAAGAGACTCCGAAAACGAAACGTTGATCACTTTTGAGCAAAAGGCTGCACACACGCAATTCAAGTTGCTCTGATTGTCATTTAGAGTTACATTATAGGATTATTCAACAACAAGTCAAAATGTGCTCTTGAAAGGCAGAAAACAACACTTTGATAGTTTGATATAACTTGAGAACGAATGCAAAAAACAGTCCACTCTAAGAACAGGCCGCTTGGACACTTTCAGAACAGCTCTATTATAGACTGAAAACAGCTCTCGAAGAGATTGTCAAAAGAGACTCCGAAAACGAAACGTTGATCACTTTTGAGCAAAAGGCTGCACACACGCAATTCAAGTTGCTCTGATTGTCATTTAGAGTTACATTATAGGATTATTCAACAACAAGTCAAAATGTGCTCGTGAAAGGCAGAAAACAACACTTTGATAGTTTGATATAACTTGAGAACGAATGCAAAAAACAGTCCACTCTCAGAACAGGCCGCTTGGACACTTTCAGAACAGCTCTGTTAATGACTGAAAACAGCTCTCGAAGAGATTGTCAAAAGAGACTCCGAAAACGAAACGTTGATCACTTTTGAGCAAAAGGCTGCACACACGCAATTCAAGTTGCTCTGATTGTCATTTAGAGTTACATTATAGGATTATTCAACAACAAGTCAAAATGTGCTCGTGAAAGGCAGAAAACAACACTTTGATAGTTTGATATAACTTGAGAACGAATGCAAAAAACAGTCCACTCTAAGAACAGGCCGCTTGGACACTTTCAGAACAGCTCTGTTAATGACTGAAAACAGCTCTCGAAGAGATTGTCAAAAGAGACTCCGAAAACGAAACGTTGATCACTTTTGAGCAAAAGGCTGCACACACGCAATTCAAGTTGCTCTGATTGTCATTTAGAGTTACATTATAGGATTATTCAACAACAAGTCAAAATGTGCTCGTGAAAGGCAGAAAATAACACTTTGATAGTTTGATATAACTTGAGAACGAATGCAAAAAACAGTCCACTCTAAGAACAGGCCGCTTGGACACTTTCAGAACAGCTCTGTTAATGACTGAAAACAGCTCTCGAAGAGATTGTCAAAAGAGACTCCGAAAACGAAACGTTGATCACTTTTGAGCAAAAGGCTGCACACACGCAATTCAAGTTGCTCTGATTGTCATTTAGAGTTACATTATAGGAGCATTCAGCAACAAGTCAAAATGTGCTCCAGAAAAGCAGAAAACAACACTGATAGAACTTGAGAACGAATGCAAAAACAGTCCACTCTCAGAACAGGCCGCTTGGACACTTTCAGAACAGCTCTGTTAATGACTGAAAACAGCTCTCGAAGAGATTGTCAAAAGAGACTCTGAAAACGAAACGTTGATTACTTTTGAGCAAAAGGCTGCACACACGCAATTCAAGTTGCTCTGATTGTCATTTAGAGTAACATTATAGGATTATTCAACAACAAGTCAAAATGTGCTCGTGAAAGGCAGAAAACAACACTTTGATAGTTTGATTTAACTTGAGAACGAATGCAAAAAACAGTCCACTCTAAGAACAGGCCGCTTGGACACTTTCAGAACAGCTCTGTTAATGACTGAAAACAGCTCTCGAAGAGATTGTCAAAAGAGACTCTGAAAACGAAACGTTGATTACTTTTGAGCAAAAGGCTGCACACACGCAATTCAAGTTGCTCTGATTGTCATTTAGAGTAACATTATAGGATTATTCAACAACAAGTCAAAATGTGCTCGTGAAAGGCAGAAAACAACACTTTGATAGTTTGATATAACTTGAGAACGAATGCAAAAAACAGTCCACTCTAAGAACAGGCCGCTTGGACACTTTCAGAACAGCTCTGTTAATGACTGAAAACAGCTCTCGAAGAGATTGTCAAAAGAGACTCTGAAAACGAAACGTTGATCACTTTTGAGCAAAAAGCTGCACACACGCAATTCAAGTTGCTCTGGTTGTCATTTAGAGTTACATTATAGGATTATTCAACAACAAGTCAAAATGTGCTCGTGAAAGGCAGAAAACAACACTTTGATAGTTTGATATAACTTGAGAACGAATGCAAAAAACAGTCCACTCTAAGAACAGGCCGCTTGGACACTTTCAGAACAGCTCTGTTAATGACTGAAAACAGCTCTCGAAGAGATTGTCAAAAGACACTCCGAAAACGAAACGTTGATCACTTTTGAGCAAAAGGCTGCACACACGCAATTCAAGTTGCTCTGATTGTCATTTAGAGTTACATTATAGGATTATTCAACAACAAGTCAAAATGTGCGCGTGAAAGGCAGAAAACAACACTTTGATAGTTTGATATAACTTGAGAACGAATGCAAAAAACAGTCCACTCTCAGAACAGGCCGCTTGGACACTTTCAGAACAGCTCTGTTAATGACTGAAAACAGCTCTCGAAGAGATTGTCAAAAGAGACTCCGAAAACGAAACGTTGATCACTTTTGAGCAAAAGGCTGCACACACGCAATTCAAGTTGCTCTGATTGTCATTTAGAGTTACGTTATAGGATTATTCAACAACAAGTCAAAATGTGCTCGTGAAAGGCAGAAAACAACACTTTGATAGTTTGATATAACTTGAGAACGAATGCAAAAAACAGTCCACTCTAAGAACAGGCCGCTTGGACACTTTCAGAACAGCTCTGTTAATGACTGAAAACAGCTCTCGAAGAGATTGTCAAAAGAGACTCTGAAAACGAAACGTTGATCACTTTTGAGCAAAAGGCTGCACACACGCAATTCAAGTTGCTCTGATTGTCATTTAGAGTTACATTATAGGATTATTCAACAACAAGTCAAAATGTGCTCGTGAAAGGCAGAAAACAACACTTTGATAGTTTGATATAACTTGAGAACGAATGCAAAAAACAGTCCACTCTCAGAACAGGCCGCTTGGACACTTTCAGAACAGCTCTGTTAATGACTGAAAACAGCTCTCGAAGAGATTGTCAAAAGACACTCCGAAAACGAAACGTTGATCACTTTTGAGCAAAAGGCTGCACACACGCAATTCAAGTTGCTCTGATTGTCATTTAGAGTTACGTTATAGGATTATTCAACAACAAGTCAAAATGTGCTCGTGAAAGGCAGAAAACAACACTTTGATAGTTTGATATAACTTGAGAACGAATGCAAAAAACAGTCCACTCTAAGAACAGGCCGCTTGGACACTTTCAGAACAGCTCTGTTAATGACTGAAAACAGCTCTCGAAGAGATTGTCAAAAGAGACTCTGAAAACGAAACGTTGATCACTTTTGAGCAAAAGGCTGCACACACGCAATTCAAGTTGCTCTGATTGTCATTTAGAGTTACATTATAGGATTATTCAACAACAAGTCAAAATGTGCTCGTGAAAGGCAGAAAACAACACTTTGATAGTTTGATATAACTTGAGAACGAATGCAAAAAACTGTCCACTCTCAGAACAGGCCGCTTGGACACTTTCAGAACAGCTCTGTTAATGACTGAAAACAGCTCTCGAAGAGATTGTCAAAAGAGACTCCGAAAACGAAACGTTGATCACTTTTGAGCAAAAGGCTGCACACACGCAATTCAAGTTGCTCTGATTGTCATTTAGAGTTACATTATAGGATTATTCAACAACAAGTCAAAATGTGCTCGTGAAAGGCAGAAAACAACACTTTGATAGTTTGATATAACTTGAGAACGAATGCAAAAAACAGTCCACTCTCAGAACAGGCCGCTTGGACACTTTCAGAACAGCTCTGTTAATGACTGAAAACAGCTCTCGAAGAGATTGTCAAAAGAGACTCCGAAAACGAAACGTTGATCACTTTTGAGCAAAAGGCTGCACACACGCAATTCAAGTTGCTCTGATTGTCATTTAGAGTTACATTATAGGATTATTCAACAACAAGTCAAAATGTGCTCGTGAAAGGCAGAAAACAACACTTTGATAGTTTGATATAACTTGAGAACGAATGCAAAAAACAGTCCACTCTCAGAACAGGCCGCTTGGACACTTTCAGAACAGCTCTGTTAATGACTGAAAACAGCTCTCGAAGAGATTGTCAAAAGAGACTCCGAAAACGAAACGTTGATCACTTTTGAGCAAAAGGCTGCACACACGCAATTCAAGTTGCTCTGATTGTCATTTAGAGTTACATTATAGGATTATTCAACAACAAGTCAAAATGTGCTCGTGAAAGGCAGAAAACAACACTTTGATAGTTTGATATAACTTGAGAACGAATGCAAAAAACAGTCCACTCTAAGAACAGGCCGCTTGGACACTTTCAGAACAGCTCTGTTAATGACTGAAAACAGCTCTCGAAGAGATTGTCAAAAGAGACTCTGAAAACGAAACGTTGATCACTTTTGAGCAAAAGGCTGCACACACGCAATTCAAGTTGCTCTGATTGTCATTTAGAGTTACATTATAGGATTATTCAACAAGTCAAAATGTGCTCGTGAAAGGCAGAAAACAACACTTTGATAGTTTGATATAACTTGAGAACGAATGCAAAAAACAGTCCACTCTCAGAACAGGCCGCTTGGACACTTTCAGAACAGCTCTGTTAATGACTGAAAACAGCTCTCGAAGAGATTGTCAAAAGAGACTCCGAAAACGAAACGTTGATCACTTTTGAGCAAAAGGCTGCACACACGCAATTCAAGTTGCTCTGATTGTCATTTAGAGTTACATTATAGGATTATTCAACAACAAGTCAAAATGTGCTCGTGAAAGGCAGAAAACAACACTTTGATAGTTTGATATAACTTGAGAACGAATGCAAAAAACAGTCCACTCTAAGAACAGGCCGCTTGGACACTTTCAGAACAGCTCTGTTAATGACTGAAAACAGCTCTCGAAGAGATTGTCAAAAGAGACTCTGAAAACGAAACGTTGATCACTTTTGAGCAAAAGGCTGCACACACGCAATTCAAGTTGCTCTGATTGTCATTTAGAGTTACATTATAGGATTATTCAACAACAAGTCAAAATGTGCTCGTGAAAGGCAGAAAACAACACTTTGATACTTTGATATAACTTGAGAACGAATGCAAAAAACAGTCCACTCTAAGAACAGGCCGCTTGGACACTTTCAGAACAGCTCTGTTAATGACTGAAAACAGCTCTCGAAGAGATTGTCAAAAGAGACTCCGAAAACGAAACGTTGATCACTTTTGAGCAAAAGGCTGCACACACGCAATTCAAGTTGCTCTGATTGTCATTTAGAGTTACATTATAGGATTATTCAACAACAAGTCAAAATGTGCTCGTAAAAGGCAGAAAACAACACTTTGATAGTTTGATATAACTTGAGAACGAATGCAAAAAACAGTCCACTCTAAGAACAGGCCGCTTGGACACTTTCAGAACAGCTCTGTTAATGACTGAAAACAGCTCTCGAAGAGATTGTCAAAAGAGACTCCGAAAACGAAACGTTGATCACTTTTGAGCAAAAGGCTGCACACACGCAATTCAAGTTGCTCTGATTGTCATTTAGAGTTACATTATAGGATTATTCAACAACAAGTCAAAATGTGCTCGTGAAAGGCAGAAAATAACACTTTGATAGTTTGATATAACTTGAGAACGAATGCAAAAAACAGTCCACTCTAAGAACAGGCCGCTTGGACACTTTCAGAACAGCTCTGTTAATGACTGAAAACAGCTCTCGAAGAGATTGTCAAAAGAGACTCTGAAAACGAAACGTTGATTACTTTTGAGCAAAAGGCTGCACACACGCAATTCAAGTTGCTCTGATTGTCATTTAGAGTAACATTATAGGATTATTCAACAACAAGTCAAAATGTGCTCGTGAAAGGCAGAAAACAACACTTTGATAGTTTGATTTAACTTGAGAACGAATGCAAAAAACAGTCCACTCTAAGAACAGGCCGCTTGGACACTTTCAGAACAGCTCTGTTAATGACTGAAAACAGCTCTCGAAGAGATTGTCAAAAGAGACTCTGAAAACGAAACGTTGATTACTTTTGAGCAAAAGGCTGCACACACGCAATTCAAGTTGCTCTGATTGTCATTTAGAGTAACATTATAGGATTATTCAACAACAAGTCAAAATGTGCTCGTGAAAGGCAGAAAACAACACTTTGATAGTTTGATATAACTTGAGAACGAATGCAAAAAACAGTCCACTCTAAGAACAGGCCGCTTGGACACTTTCAGAACAGCTCTGTTAATGACTGAAAACAGCTCTCGAAGAGATTGTCAAAAGAGACTCTGAAAACGAAACGTTGATCACTTTTGAGCAAAAAGCTGCACACACGCAATTCAAGTTGCTCTGGTTGTCATTTAGAGTTACATTATAGGATTATTCAACAACAAGTCAAAATGTGCTCGTGAAAGGCAGAAAACAACACTTTGATAGTTTGATATAACTTGAGAACGAATGCAAAAAACAGTCCACTCTCAGAACAGGCCGCTTGGACACTTTCAGAACAGCTCTGTTAATGACTGAAAACAGCTCTCGAAGAGATTGTCAAAAGAGACTCCGAAAACGAAACGTTGATCACTTTTGAGCAAAAGGCTGCACACACGCAATTCAAGTTGCTCTGATTGTCATTTAGAGTTACGTTATAGGATTATTCAACAACAAGTCAAAATGTGCTCGTGAAAGGCAGAAAACAACACTTTGATAGTTTGATATAACTTGAGAACGAATGCAAAAAACAGTCCACTCTAAGAACAGGCCGCTTGGACACTTTCAGAACAGCTCTGTTAATGACTGAAAACAGCTCTCGAAGAGATTGTCAAAAGACACTCCGAAAACGAAACGTTGATCACTTTTGAGCAAAAGGCTGCACACACGCAATTCAAGTTGCTCTGATTGTCATTTAGAGTTACATTATAGGATTATTCAACAACAAGTCAAAATGTGCGCGTGAAAGGCAGAAAACAACACTTTGATAGTTTGATATAACTTGAGAACGAATGCAAAAAACAGTCCACTCTCAGAACAGGCCGCTTGGACACTTTCAGAACAGCTCTGTTAATGACTGAAAACAGCTCTCGAAGAGATTGTCAAAAGAGACTCCGAAAACGAAACGTTGATCACTTTTGAGCAAAAGGCTGCACACACGCAATTCAAGTTGCTCTGATTGTCATTTAGAGTTACGTTATAGGATTATTCAACAACAAGTCAAAATGTGCTCGTGAAAGGCAGAAAACAACACTTTGATAGTTTGATATAACTTGAGAACGAATGCAAAAAACAGTCCACTCTAAGAACAGGCCGCTTGGACACTTTCAGAACAGCTCTGTTAATGACTGAAAACAGCTCTCGAAGAGATTGTCAAAAGAGACTCTGAAAACGAAACGTTGATCACTTTTGAGCAAAAGGCTGCACACACGCAATTCAAGTTGCTCTGATTGTCATTTAGAGTTACATTATAGGATTATTCAACAACAAGTCAAAATGTGCTCGTGAAAGGCAGAAAACAACACTTTGATAGTTTGATATAACTTGAGAACGAATGCAAAAAACAGTCCACTCTCAGAACAGGCCGCTTGGACACTTTCAGAACAGCTCTGTTAATGACTGAAAACAGCTCTCGAAGAGATTGTCAAAAGACACTCCGAAAACGAAACGTTGATCACTTTTGAGCAAAAGGCTGCACACACGCAATTCAAGTTGCTCTGATTGTCATTTAGAGTTACGTTATAGGATTATTCAACAACAAGTCAAAATGTGCTCGTGAAAGGCAGAAAACAACACTTTGATAGTTTGATATAACTTGAGAACGAATGCAAAAAACAGTCCACTCTAAGAACAGGCCGCTTGGACACTTTCAGAACAGCTCTGTTAATGACTGAAAACAGCTCTCGAAGAGATTGTCAAAAGAGACTCTGAAAACGAAACGTTGATCACTTTTGAGCAAAAGGCTGCACACACGCAATTCAAGTTGCTCTGATTGTCATTTAGAGTTACATTATAGGATTATTCAACAACAAGTCAAAATGTGCTCGTGAAAGGCAGAAAACAACACTTTGATAGTTTGATATAACTTGAGAACGAATGCAAAAAACTGTCCACTCTCAGAACAGGCCGCTTGGACACTTTCAGAACAGCTCTGTTAATGACTGAAAACAGCTCTCGAAGAGATTGTCAAAAGAGACTCCGAAAACGAAACGTTGATCACTTTTGAGCAAAAGGCTGCACACACGCAATTCAAGTTGCTCTGATTGTCATTTAGAGTTACATTATAGGATTATTCAACAACAAGTCAAAATGTGCTCGTGAAAGGCAGAAAACAACACTTTGATAGTTTGATATAACTTGAGAACGAATGCAAAAAACAGTCCACTCTCAGAACAGGCCGCTTGGACACTTTCAGAACAGCTCTGTTAATGACTGAAAACAGCTCTCGAAGAGATTGTCAAAAGAGACTCCGAAAACGAAACGTTGATCACTTTTGAGCAAAAGGCTGCACACACGCAATTCAAGTTGCTCTGATTGTCATTTAGAGTTACATTATAGGATTATTCAACAACAAGTCAAAATGTGCTCGTGAAAGGCAGAAAACAACACTTTGATAGTTTGATATAACTTGAGAACGAATGCAAAAAACAGTCCACTCTCAGAACAGGCCGCTTGGACACTTTCAGAACAGCTCTGTTAATGACTGAAAACAGCTCTCGAAGAGATTGTCAAAAGAGACTCCGAAAACGAAACGTTGATCACTTTTGAGCAAAAGGCTGCACACACGCAATTCAAGTTGCTCTGATTGTCATTTAGAGTTACATTATAGGATTATTCAACAACAAGTCAAAATGTGCTCGTGAAAGGCAGAAAACAACACTTTGATAGTTTGATATAACTTGAGAACGAATGCAAAAAACAGTCCACTCTAAGAACAGGCCGCTTGGACACTTTCAGAACAGCTCTGTTAATGACTGAAAACAGCTCTCGAAGAGATTGTCAAAAGAGACTCTGAAAACGAAACGTTGATCACTTTTGAGCAAAAGGCTGCACACACGCAATTCAAGTTGCTCTGATTGTCATTTAGAGTTACATTATAGGATTATTCAACAAGTCAAAATGTGCTCGTGAAAGGCAGAAAACAACACTTTGATAGTTTGATATAACTTGAGAACGAATGCAAAAAACAGTCCACTCTCAGAACAGGCCGCTTGGACACTTTCAGAACAGCTCTGTTAATGACTGAAAACAGCTCTCGAAGAGATTGTCAAAAGAGACTCCGAAAACGAAACGTTGATCACTTTTGAGCAAAAGGCTGCACACACGCAATTCAAGTTGCTCTGATTGTCATTTAGAGTTACATTATAGGATTATTCAACAACAAGTCAAAATGTGCTCGTGAAAGGCAGAAAACAACACTTTGATAGTTTGATATAACTTGAGAACGAATGCAAAAAACAGTCCACTCTAAGAACAGGCCGCTTGGACACTTTCAGAACAGCTCTGTTAATGACTGAAAACAGCTCTCGAAGAGATTGTCAAAAGAGACTCTGAAAACGAAACGTTGATCACTTTTGAGCAAAAGGCTGCACACACGCAATTCAAGTTGCTCTGATTGTCATTTAGAGTTACATTATAGGATTATTCAACAACAAGTCAAAATGTGCTCGTGAAAGGCAGAAAACAACACTTTGATACTTTGATATAACTTGAGAACGAATGCAAAAAACAGTCCACTCTAAGAACAGGCCGCTTGGACACTTTCAGAACAGCTCTGTTAATGACTGAAAACAGCTCTCGAAGAGATTGTCAAAAGAGACTCCGAAAACGAAACGTTGATCACTTTTGAGCAAAAGGCTGCACACACGCAATTCAAGTTGCTCTGATTGTCATTTAGAGTTACATTATAGGATTATTCAACAACAAGTCAAAATGTGCTCGTAAAAGGCAGAAAACAACACTTTGATAGTTTGATATAACTTGAGAACGAATGCAAAAAACAGTCCACTCTAAGAACAGGCCGCTTGGACACTTTCAGAACAGCTCTGTTAATGACTGAAAACAGCTCTCGAAGAGATTGTCAAAAGAGACTCCGAAAACGAAACGTTGATCACTTTTGAGCAAAAGGCTGCACACACGCAATTCAAGTTGCTCTGATTGTCATTTAGAGTTACATTATAGGATTATTCAACAACAAGTCAAAATGTGCTCGTGAAAGGCAGAAAATAACACTTTGATAGTTTGATATAACTTGAGAACGAATGCAAAAAACAGTCCACTCTAAGAACAGGCCGCTTGGACACTTTCAGAACAGCTCTGTTAATGACTGAAAACAGCTCTCGAAGAGATTGTCAAAAGAGACTCTGAAAACGAAACGTTGATTACTTTTGAGCAAAAGGCTGCACACACGCAATTCAAGTTGCTCTGATTGTCATTTAGAGTAACATTATAGGATTATTCAACAACAAGTCAAAATGTGCTCGTGAAAGGCAGAAAACAACACTTTGATAGTTTGATTTAACTTGAGAACGAATGCAAAAAACAGTCCACTCTAAGAACAGGCCGCTTGGACACTTTCAGAACAGCTCTGTTAATGACTGAAAACAGCTCTCGAAGAGATTGTCAAAAGAGACTCTGAAAACGAAACGTTGATTACTTTTGAGCAAAAGGCTGCACACACGCAATTCAAGTTGCTCTGATTGTCATTTAGAGTAACATTATAGGATTATTCAACAACAAGTCAAAATGTGCTCGTGAAAGGCAGAAAACAACACTTTGATAGTTTGATATAACTTGAGAACGAATGCAAAAAACAGTCCACTCTAAGAACAGGCCGCTTGGACACTTTCAGAACAGCTCTGTTAATGACTGAAAACAGCTCTCGAAGAGATTGTCAAAAGAGACTCTGAAAACGAAACGTTGATCACTTTTGAGCAAAAAGCTGCACACACGCAATTCAAGTTGCTCTGGTTGTCATTTAGAGTTACATTATAGGATTATTCAACAACAAGTCAAAATGTGCTCGTGAAAGGCAGAAAACAACACTTTGATAGTTTGATATAACTTGAGAACGAATGCAAAAAACAGTCCACTCTCAGAACAGGCCGCTTGGACACTTTCAGAACAGCTCTGTTAATGACTGAAAACAGCTCTCGAAGAGATTGTCAAAAGAGACTCCGAAAACGAAACGTTGATCACTTTTGAGCAAAAGGCTGCACACACGCAATTCAAGTTGCTCTGATTGTCATTTAGAGTTACGTTATAGGATTATTCAACAACAAGTCAAAATGTGCTCGTGAAAGGCAGAAAACAACACTTTGATAGTTTGATATAACTTGAGAACGAATGCAAAAAACAGTCCACTCTAAGAACAGGCCGCTTGGACACTTTCAGAACAGCTCTGTTAATGACTGAAAACAGCTCTCGAAGAGATTGTCAAAAGAGACTCCGAAAACGAAACGTTGATCACTTTTGAGCAAAAGGCTGCACACACGCAATTCAAGTTGCTCTGATTGTCATTTAGAGTTACATTATAGGATTATTCAACAACAAGTCAAAATGTGCTCGTGAAAGGCAGAAAACAACACTTTGATAGTTTGATATAACTTGAGAACGAATGCAAAAAACAGTCCACTCTCAGAACAGGCCGCTTGGACACTTTCAGAACAGCTCTGTTAATGACTGAAAACAGCTCTCGAAGAGATTGTCAAAAGAGACTCCGAAAACGAAACGTTGATCACTTATGAGCAAAAGGCTGCACACACGCAATTCAAGTTGCTCTGATTGTCATTTAGAGTTACATTATAGGATTATTCAACAACAAGTCAAAATGTGCTCGTGAAAGGCAGAAAACAACACTTTGATAGTTTGATATAACTTGAGAACGAATGCAAAAAACAGTCCACTCTAAGAACAGGCCGCTTGGACACTTTCAGAACAGCTCTGTTAATGA
Source organism: Nansenia antarctica (assembly GCF_963989245.1). Classification (NCBI taxonomy): domain Eukaryota; kingdom Metazoa; phylum Chordata; class Actinopteri; order Argentiniformes; family Microstomatidae; genus Nansenia; species Nansenia antarctica. Next base: position 25,933,350 of record NC_137685.1, on the reverse strand, counting down.
CTGAAAACAACTCTCGAAGAGATTGTCAAAAGAGACTCTGAAAACGAAACGTTGATCACTTTTGAGCAAAAGGCTGCACACACGCAATTCAAGTTGCTCTGATTGTCATTTAGAGTTACATTATAGGATTATTCAACAACAAGTCAAAATGTGCTCGTGAAAGGCAGAAAACAACACTTTGATAGTTTGATATAACTTGGGAACGAATGCAAAAAACAGTCCACTCTCAGAACAGGCCGCTTGGACACTTTCAGAACAGCTCTGTTAATGACTGAAAACAGCTCTCGAAGAGATTGTCAAAAGAGACTCCGAAAACGAAACGTTGATCACTTTTGAGCAAAAGGCTGCACACACGCAATTCAAGTTGCTCTGATTGTCATTTAGAGTTACATTATAGGATTATTCAACAACAAGTCAAAATGTGCTCGTGAAAGGCAGAAAACAACACTTTGATAGTTTGATATAACTTGAGAACGAATGCAAAAAACAGTCCACTCTCAGAACAGGCCGCTTGGACACTTTCAGAACAGCTCTGTTAATGACTGAAAACAGCTCTCGAAGAGATTGTCAAAAGAGACTCCGAAAACGAAACGTTGATCACTTTTGAGCAAAAGGCTGCACACACGCAATTCAAGTTGCTCTGATTGTCATTTAGAGTTACATTATAGGAGCATTCAGCAACAAGTCAAAATGTGCTCCAGAAAAGCAGAAAACAACACTGATAGAACTTGAGAACGAATGCAAAAACAGTCCACTCTCAGAACAGGCCGCTTGGACACTTTCAGAACAGCTCTGTTAATGACTGAAAACAGCTCTCGAAGAGATTGTCAAAAGAGACTCTGAAAACGAAACGTTGATTACTTTTGAGCAAAAGGCTGCACACACGCAATTCAAGTTGCTCTGATTGTCATTTAGAGTAACATTATAGGATTATTCAACAACAAGTCAAAATGTGCTCGTGAAAGGCAGAAAACAACACTTTGATAGTTTGATTTAACTTTAGAACGAATGCAAAAAACAGTCCACTCTAAGAACAGGCCGCTTGGACACTTTCAGAACAGCTCTGTTAATGACTGAAAACAGCTCTCGAAGAGATTGTCAAAAGAGACTCTGAAAACGAAACGTTGATTACTTTTGAGCAAAAGGCTGCACACACGCAATTCAAGTTGCTCTGATTGTCATTTAGAGTTACGTTATAGGATTATTCAACAACAAGTCAAAATGTGCTCGTGAAAGGCAGAAAACAACACTTTGATAGTTTGATATAACTTGAGAACGAATGCAAAAAACAGTCCACTCTAAGAACAGGCCGCTTGGACACTTTCAGAACAGCTCTGTTAATGACTGAAAACAGCTCTCGAAGAGATTGTCAAAAGAGACTCCGAAAACGAAACGTTGATCACTTTTGAGCAAAAGGCTGCACACACGCAATTCAAGTTGCTCTGATTGTCATTTAGAGTTACATTATAGGATTATTCAACAACAAGTCAAAATGTGCTCGTGAAAGGCAGAAAACAACACTTTGATAGTTTGATATAACTTGAGAACGAATGCAAAAAACAGTCCACTCTCAGAACAGGCCGCTTGGACACTTTCAGAACAGCTCTGTTAATGACTGAAAACAGCTCTCGAAGAGATTGTCAAAAGAGACTCCGAAAACGAAACGTTGATCACTTATGAGCAAAAGGCTGCACACACGCAATTCAAGTTGCTCTGATTGTCATTTAGAGTTACATTATAGGATTATTCAACAACAAGTCAAAATGTGCTCGTGAAAGGCAGAAAACAACACTTTGATAGTTTGATATAACTTGAGAACGAATGCAAAAAACAGTCCACTCTAAGAACAGGCCGCTTGGACACTTTCAGAACAGCTCTGTTAATGACTGAAAACAACTCTCGAAGAGATTGTCAAAAGAGACTCTGAAAACGAAACGTTGATCACTTTTGAGCAAAAGGCTGCACACACGCAATTCAAGTTGCTCTGATTGTCATTTAGAGTTACATTATAGGATTATTCAACAACAAGTCAAAATGTGCTCGTGAAAGGCAGAAAACAACACTTTGATAGTTTGATATAACTTGGGAACGAATGCAAAAAACAGTCCACTCTCAGAACAGGCCGCTTGGACACTTTCAGAACAGCTCTGTTAATGACTGAAAACAGCTCTCGAAGAGATTGTCAAAAGAGACTCCGAAAACGAAACGTTGATCACTTTTGAGCAAAAGGCTGCACACACGCAATTCAAGTTGCTCTGATTGTCATTTAGAGTTACGTTATAGGATTATTCAACAACAAGTCAAAATGTGCTCGTGAAAGGCAGAAAACAACACTTTGATAGTTTGATATAACTTGAGAACGAATGCAAAAAACAGTCCACTCTAAGAACAGGCCGCTTGGACACTTTCAGAAAAGCTCTGTTAATGACTGAAAACAGCTCTCGAAGAGATTGTCAAAAGAGACTCTGAAAACGAAACGTTGATCACTTTTGAGCAAAAGGCTGCACACACGCAATTCAAGTTGCTCTGATTGTCATTTAGAGTTACATTATAGGATTATTCAACAACAAGTCAAAATGTGCTCGTGAAAGGCAGAAAACAACACTTTGATAGTTTGATATAACTTGAGAACGAATGCAAAAAACAGTCCACTCTCAGAACAGGCCGCTTGGACACTTTCAGAACAGCTCTGTTAATGACTGAAAACAGCTCTCGAAGAGATTGTCAAAAGAGACTCCGAAAACGAAACGTTGATCACTTTTGAGCAAAAGGCTGCACACACGCAATTCAAGTTGCTCTGATTGTCATTTAGAGTTACATTATAGGATTATTCAACAACAAGTCAAAATGTGCTCGTGAAAGGCAGAAAACAACACTTTGATAGTTTGATATAACTTGAGAACGAATGCAAAAAACAGTCCACTCTCAGAACAGGCCGCTTGGACACTTTCAGAACAGCTCTGTTAATGACTGAAAACAGCTCTCGAAGAGATTGTCAAAAGAGACTCCGAAAACGAAACGTTGATCACTTTTGAGCAAAAGGCTGCACACACGCAATTCAAGTTGCTCTGATTGTCATTTAGAGTTACGTTATAGGATTATTCAACAACAAGTCAAAATGTGCTCGTGAAAGGCAGAAAACAACACTTTGATAGTTTGATATAACTTGAGAACGAATGCAAAAAACAGTCCACTCTAAGAACAGGCCGCTTGGACACTTTCAGAAAAGCTCTGTTAATGACTGAAAACAGCTCTCGAAGAGATTGTCAAAAGAGACTCTGAAAACGAAACGTTGATCACTTTTGAGCAAAAGGCTGCACACACGCAATTCAAGTTGCTCTGATTGTCATTTAGAGTTACATTATAGGATTATTCAACAACAAGTCAAAATGTGCTCGTGAAAGGCAGAAAACAACACTTTGATAGTTTGATATAACTTGAGAACGAATGCAAAAAACAGTCCACTCTCAGAACAGGCCGCTTGGACACTTTCAGAACAGCTCTGTTAATGACTGAAAACAGCTCTCGAAGAGATTGTCAAAAGAGACTCCGAAAACGAAACGTTGATCACTTTTGAGCAAAAGGCTGCACACACGCAATTCAAGTTGCTCTGATTGTCATTTAGAGTTACGTTATAGGATTATTCAACAACAAGTCAAAATGTGCTCGTGAAAGGCAGAAAACAACACTTTGATAGTTTGATATAACTTGAGAACGAATGCAAAAAACAGTCCACTCTAAGAACAGGCCGCTTGGACACTTTCAGAACAGCTCTGTTAATGACTGAAAACAGCTCTCGAAGAGATTGTCAAAAGAGACTCTGAAAACGAAACGTTGATCACTTTTGAGCAAAAGGCTGCACACACGCAATTCAAGTTGCTCTGATTGTCATTTAGAGTTACATTATAGGATTATTCAACAACAAGTCAAAATGTGCTCGTGAAAGGCAGAAAACAACACTTTGATAGTTTGATATAACTTGAGAACGAATGCAAAAAACAGTCCACTCTAAGAACAGGCCGCTTGGACACTTTCAGAACAGCTCTGTTAATGACTGAAAACAGCTCTCGAAGAGATTGTCAAAAGAGACTCCGAAAACGAAACGTTGATCACTTTTGAGCAAAAGGCTGCACACACGCAATTCAAGTTGCTCTGATTGTCATTTAGAGTTACATTATAGGATTATTCAACAACAAGTCAAAATGTGCTCGTGAAAGGCAGAAAACAACACTTTGATAGTTTGATATAACTTGAGAACGAATGCAAAAAACAGTCCACTCTCAGAACAGGCCGCTTGGACACTTTCAGAACAGCTCTGTTAATGACTGAAAACAGCTCTCGAAGAGATTGTCAAAAGAGACTCCGAAAACGAAACGTTGATCACTTTTGAGCAAAAGGCTGCACACACGCAATTCAAGTTGCTCTGATTGTCATTTAGAGTTACATTATAGGATTATTCAACAACAAGTCAAAATGTGCTCGTGAAAGGCAGAAAACAACACTTTGATAGTTTGATATAACTTGAGAACGAATGCAAAAAACAGTCCACTCTAAGAACAGGCCGCTTGGACACTTTCAGAACAGCTCTGTTAATGACTGAAAACAGCTCTCGAAGAGATTGTCAAAAGAGACTCCGAAAACGAAACGTTGATCACTTTTGAGCAAAAGGCTGCACACACGCAATTCAAGTTGCTCTGATTGTCATTTAGAGTTACATTATATGATTATTCAACAACAAGTCAAAATGTGCTCGTGAAAGGCAGAAAATAACACTTTGATAGTTTGATATAACTTGAGAACGAATGCAAAAAACAGTCCACTCTAAGAACAGGCCGCTTGGACACTTCTCTGTTAATGACTGAAAACAGCTCTCGAAGAGATTGTCAAAAGAGACTCCGAAAACGAAACGTTGATCACTTTTGAGCAAAAGGCTGCACACACGCAATTCAAGTTGCTCTGATTGTCATTTAGAGTTACATTATAGGAGCATTCAGCAACAAGTCAAAATGTGCTCCAGAAAAGCAGAAAACAACACTGATAGAACTTGAGAACGAATGCAAAAACAGTCCACTCTCAGAACAGGCCGCTTGGACACTTTCAGAACAGCTCTGTTAATGACTGAAAACAGCTCTCGAAGAGATTGTCAAAAGAGACTCTGAAAACGAAACGTTGATTACTTTTGAGCAAAAGGCTGCACACACGCAATTCAAGTTGCTCTGATTGTCATTTAGAGTAACATTATAGGATTATTCAACAACAAGTCAAAATGTGCTCGTGAAAGGCAGAAAACAACACTTTGATAGTTTGATATAACTTGAGAACGAATGCAAAAAACAGTCCACTCTAAGAACAGGCCGCTTGGACACTTTCAGAACAGCTCTGTTAATGACTGAAAACAACTCTCGAAGAGATTGTCAAAAGAGACTCTGAAAACGAAACGTTGATCACTTTTGAGCAAAAGGCTGCACACACGCAATTCAAGTTGCTCTGATTGTCATTTAGAGTTACATTATAGGATTATTCAACAACAAGTCAAAATGTGCTCGTGAAAGGCAGAAAACAACACTTTGATAGTTTGATATAACTTGGGAACGAATGCAAAAAACAGTCCACTCTCAGAACAGGCCGCTTGGACACTTTCAGAACAGCTCTGTTAATGACTGAAAACAGCTCTCGAAGAGATTGTCAAAAGAGACTCCGAAAACGAAACGTTGATCACTTTTGAGCAAAAGGCTGCACACACGCAATTCAAGTTGCTCTGATTGTCATTTAGAGTTACGTTATAGGATTATTCAACAACAAGTCAAAATGTGCTCGTGAAAGGCAGAAAACAACACTTTGATAGTTTGATATAACTTGAGAACGAATGCAAAAAACAGTCCACTCTAAGAACAGGCCGCTTGGACACTTTCAGAAAAGCTCTGTTAATGACTGAAAACAGCTCTCGAAGAGATTGTCAAAAGAGACTCTGAAAACGAAACGTTGATCACTTTTGAGCAAAAGGCTGCACACACGCAATTCAAGTTGCTCTGATTGTCATTTAGAGTTACATTATAGGATTATTCAACAACAAGTCAAAATGTGCTCGTGAAAGGCAGAAAACAACACTTTGATAGTTTGATATAACTTGAGAACGAATGCAAAAAACAGTCCACTCTCAGAACAGGCCGCTTGGACACTTTCAGAACAGCTCTGTTAATGACTGAAAACAGCTCTCGAAGAGATTGTCAAAAGAGACTCCGAAAACGAAACGTTGATCACTTTTGAGCAAAAGGCTGCACACACGCAATTCAAGTTGCTCTGATTGTCATTTAGAGTTACATTATAGGATTATTCAACAACAAGTCAAAATGTGCTCGTGAAAGGCAGAAAACAACACTTTGATAGTTTGATATAACTTGAGAACGAATGCAAAAAACAGTCCACTCTCAGAACAGGCCGCTTGGACACTTTCAGAACAGCTCTGTTAATGACTGAAAACAGCTCTCGAAGAGATTGTCAAAAGAGACTCCGAAAACGAAACGTTGATCACTTTTGAGCAAAAGGCTGCACACACGCAATTCAAGTTGCTCTGATTGTCATTTAGAGTTACGTTATAGGATTATTCAACAACAAGTCAAAATGTGCTCGTGAAAGGCAGAAAACAACACTTTGATAGTTTGATATAACTTGAGAACGAATGCAAAAAACAGTCCACTCTAAGAACAGGCCGCTTGGACACTTTCAGAAAAGCTCTGTTAATGACTGAAAACAGCTCTCGAAGAGATTGTCAAAAGAGACTCTGAAAACGAAACGTTGATCACTTTTGAGCAAAAGGCTGCACACACGCAATTCAAGTTGCTCTGATTGTCATTTAGAGTTACATTATAGGATTATTCAACAACAAGTCAAAATGTGCTCGTGAAAGGCAGAAAACAACACTTTGATAGTTTGATATAACTTGAGAACGAATGCAAAAAACAGTCCACTCTCAGAACAGGCCGCTTGGACACTTTCAGAACAGCTCTGTTAATGACTGAAAACAGCTCTCGAAGAGATTGTCAAAAGAGACTCCGAAAACGAAACGTTGATCACTTTTGAGCAAAAGGCTGCACACACGCAATTCAAGTTGCTCTGATTGTCATTTAGAGTTACGTTATAGGATTATTCAACAACAAGTCAAAATGTGCTCGTGAAAGGCAGAAAACAACACTTTGATAGTTTGATATAACTTGAGAACGAATGCAAAAAACAGTCCACTCTAAGAACAGGCCGCTTGGACACTTTCAGAACAGCTCTGTTAATGACTGAAAACAGCTCTCGAAGAGATTGTCAAAAGAGACTCTGAAAACGAAACGTTGATCACTTTTGAGCAAAAGGCTGCACACACGCAATTCAAGTTGCTCTGATTGTCATTTAGAGTTACATTATAGGATTATTCAACAACAAGTCAAAATGTGCTCGTGAAAGGCAGAAAACAACACTTTGATAGTTTGATATAACTTGAGAACGAATGCAAAAAACAGTCCACTCTAAGAACAGGCCGCTTGGACACTTTCAGAACAGCTCTGTTAATGACTGAAAACAGCTCTCGAAGAGATTGTCAAAAGAGACTCCGAAAACGAAACGTTGATCACTTTTGAGCAAAAGGCTGCACACACGCAATTCAAGTTGCTCTGATTGTCATTTAGAGTTACATTATAGGATTATTCAACAACAAGTCAAAATGTGCTCGTGAAAGGCAGAAAACAACACTTTGATAGTTTGATATAACTTGAGAACGAATGCAAAAAACAGTCCACTCTCAGAACAGGCCGCTTGGACACTTTCAGAACAGCTCTGTTAATGACTGAAAACAGCTCTCGAAGAGATTGTCAAAAGAGACTCCGAAAACGAAACGTTGATCACTTTTGAGCAAAAGGCTGCACACACGCAATTCAAGTTGCTCTGATTGTCATTTAGAGTTACATTATAGGATTATTCAACAACAAGTCAAAATGTGCTCGTGAAAGGCAGAAAACAACACTTTGATAGTTTGATATAACTTGAGAACGAATGCAAAAAACAGTCCACTCTAAGAACAGGCCGCTTGGACACTTTCAGAACAGCTCTGTTAATGACTGAAAACAGCTCTCGAAGAGATTGTCAAAAGAGACTCCGAAAACGAAACGTTGATCACTTTTGAGCAAAAGGCTGCACACACGCAATTCAAGTTGCTCTGATTGTCATTTAGAGTTACATTATATGATTATTCAACAACAAGTCAAAATGTGCTCGTGAAAGGCAGAAAATAACACTTTGATAGTTTGATATAACTTGAGAACGAATGCAAAAAACAGTCCACTCTAAGAACAGGCCGCTTGGACACTTCTCTGTTAATGACTGAAAACAGCTCTCGAAGAGATTGTCAAAAGAGACTCCGAAAACGAAACGTTGATCACTTTTGAGCAAAAGGCTGCACACACGCAATTCAAGTTGCTCTGATTGTCATTTAGAGTTACATTATAGGAGCATTCAGCAACAAGTCAAAATGTGCTCCAGAAAAGCAGAAAACAACACTGATAGAACTTGAGAACGAATGCAAAAACAGTCCACTCTCAGAACAGGCCGCTTGGACACTTTCAGAACAGCTCTGTTAATGACTGAAAACAGCTCTCGAAGAGATTGTCAAAAGAGACTCTGAAAACGAAACGTTGATTACTTTTGAGCAAAAGGCTGCACACACGCAATTCAAGTTGCTCTGATTGTCATTTAGAGTAACATTATAGGATTATTCAACAACAAGTCAAAATGTGCTCGTGAAAGGCAGAAAACAACACTTTGATAGTTTGATATAACTTGAGAACGAATGCAAAAAACAGTCCACTCTAAGAACAGGCCGCTTGGACACTTTCAGAACAGCTCTGTTAATGACTGAAAACAGCTCTCGAAGAGATTGTCAAAAGAGACTCTGAAAACGAAACGTTGATCACTTTTGAGCAAAAAGCTGCACACACGCAATTCAAGTTGCTCTGGTTGTCATTTAGAGTTACATTATAGGATTATTCAACAACAAGTCAAAATGTGCTCGTGAAAGGCAGAAAACAACACTTTGATAGTTTGATATAACTTGAGAACGAATGCAAAAAACAGTCCACTCTCAGAACAGGCCGCTTGGACACTTTCAGAACAGCTCTGTTAATGACTGAAAACAGCTCTCGAAGAGATTGTCAAAAGAGACTCCGAAAACGAAACGTTGATCACTTTTGAGCAAAAGGCTGCACACACGCAATTCAAGTTGCTCTGATTGTCATTTAGAGTTACATTATAGGATTATTCAACAACAAGTCAAAATGTGCTCGTGAAAGGCAGAAAACAACACTTTGATAGTTTGATATAACTTGAGAACGAATGCAAAAAACAGTCCACTCTCAGAACAGGCCGCTTGGACACTTTCAGAACAGCTCTGTTAATGACTGAAAACAGCTCTCGAAGAGATTGTCAAAAGAGACTCCGAAAACGAAACGTTGATCACTTTTGAGCAAAAGGCTGCACACACGCAATTCAAGTTGCTCTGATTGTCATTTAGAGTTACATTATAGGATTATTCAACAACAAGTCAAAATGTGCTCGTGAAAGGCAGAAAATAACACTTTGATAGTTTGATATAACTTGAGAACGAATGCAAAAAACAGTCCACTCTAAGAACAGGCCGCTTGGACACTTTCAGAACAGCTCTGTTAATGACTGAAAACAGCTCTCGAAGAGATTGTCAAAAGAGACTCCGAAAACGAAACGTTGATCACTTTTGAGCAAAAGGCTGCACACACGCAATTCAAGTTGCTCTGATTGTCATTTAGAGTTACATTATAGGAGCATTCAGCAACAAGTCAAAATGTGCTCCAGAAAAGCAGAAAACAACACTGATAGAACTTGAGAACGAATGCAAAAACAGTCCACTCTCAGAACAGGCCGCTTGGACACTTTCAGAACAGCTCTGTTAATGACTGAAAACAGCTCTCGAAGAGATTGTCAAAAGAGACTCTGAAAACGAAACGTTGATTACTTTTGAGCAAAAGGCTGCACACACGCAATTCAAGTTGCTCTGATTGTCATTTAGAGTAACATTATAGGATTATTCAACAACAAGTCAAAATGTGCTCGTGAAAGGCAGAAAACAACACTTTGATAGTTTGATATAACTTGAGAACGAATGCAAAAAACAGTCCACTCTAAGAACAGGCCGCTTGGACACTTTCAGAACAGCTCTGTTAATGACTGAAAACAGCTCTCGAAGAGATTGTCAAAAGAGACTCTGAAAACGAAACGTTGATCACTTTTGAGCAAAAAGCTGCACACACGCAATTCAAGTTGCTCTGGTTGTCATTTAGAGTTACATTATAGGATTATTCAACAACAAGTCAAAATGTGCTCGTGAAAGGCAGAAAACAACACTTTGATAGTTTGATATAACTTGAGAACGAATGCAAAAAACAGTCCACTCTCAGAACAGGCCGCTTGGACACTTTCAGAACAGCTCTGTTAATGACTGAAAACAGCTCTCGAAGAGATTGTCAAAAGAGACTCCGAAAACGAAACGTTGATCACTTTTGAGCAAAAGGCTGCACACACGCAATTCAAGTTGCTCTGATTGTCATTTAGAGTTACATTATAGGATTATTCAACAACAAGTCAAAATGTGCTCGTGAAAGGCAGAAAACAACACTTTGATAGTTTGATATAACTTGAGAACGAATGCAAAAAACAGTCCACTCTCAGAACAGGCCGCTTGGACACTTTCAGAACAGCTCTGTTAATGACTGAAAACAGCTCTCGAAGAGATTGTCAAAAGAGACTCCGAAAACGAAACGTTGATCACTTTTGAGCAAAAGGCTGCACACACGCAATTCAAGTTGCTCTGATTGTCATTTAGAGTTACATTATAGGATTATTCAACAACAAGTCAAAATGTGCTCGTGAAAGGCAGAAAACAACACTTTGATAGTTTGATATAACTTGAGAACGAATGCAAAAAACAGTCCACTCTAAGAACAGGCCGCTTGGACACTTTCAGAACAGCTCTGTTAATGACTGAAAACAGCTCTCGAAGAGATTGTCAAAAGAGACTCTGAAAACGAAACGTTGATCACTTTTGAGCAAAAGGCTGCACACACGCAATTCAAGTTGCTCTGATTGTCATTTAGAGTTACATTATAGGATTATTCAACAACAAGTCAAAATGTGCTCGTGAAAGGCAGAAAACAACACTTTGATAGTTTGATATAACTTGAGAACGAATGCAAAAAACAGTCCACTCTCAGAACAGGCCGCTTGGACACTTTCAGAACAGCTCTGTTAATGACTGAAAACAGCTCTCGAAGAGATTGTCAAAAGAGACTCCGAAAACGAAACGTTGATCACTTTTGAGCAAAAGGCTGCACACACGCAATTCAAGTTGCTCTGATTGTCATTTAGAGTTACATTATAGGATTATTCAACAACAAGTCAAAATGTGCTCGTGAAAGGCAGAAAACAACACTTTGATAGTTTGATATAACTTGAGAACGAATGCAAAAAACAGTCCACTCTCAGAACAGGCCGCTTGGACACTTTCAGAACAGCTCTGTTAATGACTGAAAACAGCTCTCGAAGAGATTGTCAAAAGAGACTCCGAAAACGAAACGTTGATCACTTTTGAGCAAAAGGCTGCACACACGCAATTCAAGTTGCTCTGATTGTCATTTAGAGTTACATTATAGGAGCATTCAGCAACAAGTCAAAATGTGCTCCAGAAAAGCAGAAAACAACACTGATAGAACTTGAGAACGAATGCAAAAACAGTCCACTCTCAGAACAGGCCGCTTGGACACTTTCAGAACAGCTCTGTTAATGACTGAAAACAGCTCTCGAAGAGATTGTCAAAAGAGACTCTGAAAACGAAACGTTGATTACTTTTGAGCAAAAGGCTGCACACACGCAATTCAAGTTGCTCTGATTGTCATTTAGAGTAACATTATAGGATTATTCAACAACAAGTCAAAATGTGCTCGTGAAAGGCAGAAAACAACACTTTGATAGTTTGATTTAACTTTAGAACGAATGCAAAAAACAGTCCACTCTAAGAACAGGCCGCTTGGACACTTTCAGAACAGCTCTGTTAATGACTGAAAACAGCTCTCGAAGAGATTGTCAAAAGAGACTCTGAAAACGAAACGTTGATTACTTTTGAGCAAAAGGCTGCACACACGCAATTCAAGTTGCTCTGATTGTCATTTAGAGTTACGTTATAGGATTATTCAACAACAAGTCAAAATGTGCTCGTGAAAGGCAGAAAACAACACTTTGATAGTTTGATATAACTTGAGAACGAATGCAAAAAACAGTCCACTCTAAGAACAGGCCGCTTGGACACTTTCAGAACAGCTCTGTTAATGACTGAAAACAGCTCTCGAAGAGATTGTCAAAAGAGACTCCGAAAACGAAACGTTGATCACTTTTGAGCAAAAGGCTGCACACACGCAATTCAAGTTGCTCTGATTGTCATTTAGAGTTACATTATAGGATTATTCAACAACAAGTCAAAATGTGCTCGTGAAAGGCAGAAAACAACACTTTGATAGTTTGATATAACTTGAGAACGAATGCAAAAAACAGTCCACTCTCAGAACAGGCCGCTTGGACACTTTCAGAACAGCTCTGTTAATGACTGAAAACAGCTCTCGAAGAGATTGTCAAAAGAGACTCCGAAAACGAAACGTTGATCACTTATGAGCAAAAGGCTGCACACACGCAATTCAAGTTGCTCTGATTGTCATTTAGAGTTACATTATAGGATTATTCAACAACAAGTCAAAATGTGCTCGTGAAAGGCAGAAAACAACACTTTGATAGTTTGATATAACTTGAGAACGAATGCAAAAAACAGTCCACTCTAAGAACAGGCCGCTTGGACACTTTCAGAACAGCTCTGTTAATGACTGAAAACAACTCTCGAAGAGATTGTCAAAAGAGACTCTGAAAACGAAACGTTGATCACTTTTGAGCAAAAGGCTGCACACACGCAATTCAAGTTGCTCTGATTGTCATTTAGAGTTACATTATAGGATTATTCAACAACAAGTCAAAATGTGCTCGTGAAAGGCAGAAAACAACACTTTGATAGTTTGATATAACTTGGGAACGAATGCAAAAAACAGTCCACTCTCAGAACAGGCCGCTTGGACACTTTCAGAACAGCTCTGTTAATGACTGAAAACAGCTCTCGAAGAGATTGTCAAAAGAGACTCCGAAAACGAAACGTTGATCACTTTTGAGCAAAAGGCTGCACACACGCAATTCAAGTTGCTCTGATTGTCATTTAGAGTTACGTTATAGGATTATTCAACAACAAGTCAAAATGTGCTCGTGAAAGGCAGAAAACAACACTTTGATAGTTTGATATAACTTGAGAACGAATGCAAAAAACAGTCCACTCTAAGAACAGGCCGCTTGGACACTTTCAGAAAAGCTCTGTTAATGACTGAAAACAGCTCTCGAAGAGATTGTCAAAAGAGACTCTGAAAACGAAACGTTGATCACTTTTGAGCAAAAGGCTGCACACACGCAATTCAAGTTGCTCTGATTGTCATTTAGAGTTACATTATAGGATTATTCAACAACAAGTCAAAATGTGCTCGTGAAAGGCAGAAAACAACACTTTGATAGTTTGATATAACTTGAGAACGAATGCAAAAAACAGTCCACTCTCAGAACAGGCCGCTTGGACACTTTCAGAACAGCTCTGTTAATGACTGAAAACAGCTCTCGAAGAGATTGTCAAAAGAGACTCCGAAAACGAAACGTTGATCACTTTTGAGCAAAAGGCTGCACACACGCAATTCAAGTTGCTCTGATTGTCATTTAGAGTTACATTATAGGATTATTCAACAACAAGTCAAAATGTGCTCGTGAAAGGCAGAAAACAACACTTTGATAGTTTGATATAACTTGAGAACGAATGCAAAAAACAGTCCACTCTCAGAACAGGCCGCTTGGACACTTTCAGAACAGCTCTGTTAATGACTGAAAACAGCTCTCGAAGAGATTGTCAAAAGAGACTCCGAAAACGAAACGTTGATCACTTTTGAGCAAAAGGCTGCACACACGCAATTCAAGTTGCTCTGATTGTCATTTAGAGTTACGTTATAGGATTATTCAACAACAAGTCAAAATGTGCTCGTGAAAGGCAGAAAACAACACTTTGATAGTTTGATATAACTTGAGAACGAATGCAAAAAACATTTCACTCTAAGAACAGGCCGCTTGGACACTTTCAGAAAAGCTCTGTTAATGACTGAAAACAGCTCTCGAAGAGATTGTCAAAAGAGACTCTGAAAACGAAACGTTGATCACTTTTGAGCAAAAGGCTGCACACACGCAATTCAAGTTGCTCTGATTGTCATTTAGAGTTACATTATAGGATTATTCAACAACAAGTCAAAATGTGCTCGTGAAAGGCAGAAAACAACACTTTGATAGTTTGATATAACTTGAGAACGAATGCAAAAAACAGTCCACTCTCAGAACAGGCCGCTTGGACACTTTCAGAACAGCTCTGTTAATGACTGAAAACAGCTCTCGAAGAGATTGTCAAAAGAGACTCCGAAAACGAAACGTTGATCACTTTTGAGCAAAAGGCTGCACACACGCAATTCAAGTTGCTCTGATTGTCATTTAGAGTTACGTTATAGGATTATTCAACAACAAGTCAAAATGTGCTCGTGAAAGGCAGAAAACAACACTTTGATAGTTTGATATAACTTGAGAACGAATGCAAAAAACAGTCCACTCTAAGAACAGGCCGCTTGGACACTTTCAGAACAGCTCTGTTAATGACTGAAAACAGCTCTCGAAGAGATTGTCAAAAGAGACTCTGAAAACGAAACGTTGATCACTTTTGAGCAAAAGGCTGCACACACGCAATTCAAGTTGCTCTGATTGTCATTTAGAGTTACATTATAGGATTATTCAACAACAAGTCAAAATGTGCTCGTGAAAGGCAGAAAACAACACTTTGATAGTTTGATATAACTTGAGAACGAATGCAAAAAACAGTCCACTCTAAGAACAGGCCGCTTGGACACTTTCAGAACAGCTCTGTTAATGACTGAAAACAGCTCTCGAAGAGATTGTCAAAAGAGACTCCGAAAACGAAACGTTGATCACTTTTGAGCAAAAGGCTGCACACACGCAATTCAAGTTGCTCTGATTGTCATTTAGAGTTACATTATAGGATTATTCAACAACAAGTCAAAATGTGCTCGTGAAAGGCAGAAAACAACACTTTGATAGTTTGATATAACTTGAGAACGAATGCAAAAAACAGTCCACTCTCAGAACAGGCCGCTTGGACACTTTCAGAACAGCTCTGTTAATGACTGAAAACAGCTCTCGAAGAGATTGTCAAAAGAGACTCCGAAAACGAAACGTTGATCACTTTTGAGCAAAAGGCTGCACACACGCAATTCAAGTTGCTCTGATTGTCATTTAGAGTTACATTATAGGATTATTCAACAACAAGTCAAAATGTGCTCGTGAAAGGCAGAAAACAACACTTTGATAGTTTGATATAACTTGAGAACGAATGCAAAAAACAGTCCACTCTAAGAACAGGCCGCTTGGACACTTTCAGAACAGCTCTGTTAATGACTGAAAACAGCTCTCGAAGAGATTGTCAAAAGAGACTCTGAAAACGAAACGTTGATTACTTTTGAGCAAAAGGCTGCACACACGCAATTCAAAGTTGCTCTGATTGTCATTTAGAGTAACATTATAGGATTATTCAACAACAAGTCAAAATGTGCTCGTGAAAGGCAGAAAACAACACTTTGATAGTTTGATATAACTTGAGAACGAATGCAAAAAACAGTCCACTCTAAGAACAGGCCGCTTGGACACTTTCAGAACAGCTCTGTTAATGACTGAAAACAGCTCTCGAAGAGATTGTCAAAAGAGACTCTGAAAACGAAACGTTGATCACTTTTGAGCAAAAAGCTGCACACACGCAATTCAAGTTGCTCTGGTTGTCATTTAGAGTTACATTATAGGATTATTCAACAACAAGTCAAAATGTGCTCGTGAAAGGCAGAAAACAACACTTTGATAGTTTGATATAACTTGAGAACGAATGCAAAAAACAGTCCACTCTCAGAACAGGCCGCTTGGACACTTTCAGAACAGCTCTGTTAATGACTGAAAACAGCTCTCGAAGAGATTGTCAAAAGAGACTCCGAAAACGAAACGTTGATCACTTTTGAGCAAAAGGCTGCACACACGCAATTCAAGTTGCTCTGATTGTCATTTAGAGTTACATTATAGGATTATTCAACAACAAGTCAAAATGTGCTCGTGAAAGGCAGAAAACAACACTTTGATAGTTTGATATAACTTGAGAACGAATGCAAAAAACAGTCCACTCTCAGAACAGGCCGCTTGGACACTTTCAGAACAGCTCTGTTAATGACTGAAAACAGCTCTCGAAGAGATTGTCAAAAGAGACTCCGAAAACGAAACGTTGATCACTTTTGAGCAAAAGGCTGCACACACGCAATTCAAGTTGCTCTGATTGTCATTTAGAGTTACATTATAGGATTATTCAACAACAAGTCAAAATGTGCTCGTGAAAGGCAGAAAACAACACTTTGATAGTTTGATATAACTTGAGAACGAATGCAAAAAACAGTCCACTCTCAGAACAGGCCGCTTGGACACTTTCAGAACAGCTCTGTTAATGACTGAAAACAGCTCTCGAAGAGATTGTCAAAAGAGACTCCGAAAACGAAACGTTGATCACTTTTGAGCAAAAGGCTGCACACACGCAATTCAAGTTGCTCTGATTGTCATTTAGAGTTACATTATAGGATTATTCAACAACAAGTCAAAATGTGCTCGTGAAAGGCAGAAAACAACACTTTGATAGTTTGATATAACTTGAGAACGAATGCAAAAAACAGTCCACTCTAAGAACAGGCCGCTTGGACACTTTCAGAACAGCTCTGTTAATGACTGAAAACAGCTCTCGAAGAGATTGTCAAAAGAGACTCTGAAAACGAAACGTTGATCACTTTTGAGCAAAAGGCTGCACACACGCAATTCAAGTTGCTCTGATTGTCATTTAGAGTTACATTATAGGATTATTCAACAACAAGTCAAAATGTGCTCGTGAAAGGCAGAAAACAACACTTTGATAGTTTGATATAACTTGAGAACGAATGCAAAAAACAGTCCACTCTCAGAACAGGCCGCTTGGACACTTTCAGAACAGCTCTGTTAATGACTGAAAACAGCTCTCGAAGAGATTGTCAAAAGAGACTCCGAAAACGAAACGTTGATCACTTTTGAGCAAAAGGCTGCACACACGCAATTCAAGTTGCTCTGATTGTCATTTAGAGTTACATTATAGGATTATTCAACAACAAGTCAAAATGTGCTCGTGAAAGGCAGAAAACAACACTTTGATAGTTTGATATAACTTGAGAACGAATGCAAAAAACAGTCCACTCTAAGAACAGGCCGCTTGGACACTTTCAGAACAGCTCTGTTAATGACTGAAAACAGCTCTCGAAGAGATTGTCAAAAGAGACTCCGAAAACGAAACGTTGATCACTTTTGAGCAAAAGGCTGCACACACGCAATTCAAGTTGCTCTGATTGTCATTTAGAGTTACATTATAGGATTATTCAACAACAAGTCAAAATGTGCTCGTGAAAGGCAGAAAATAACACTTTGATAGTTTGATATAACTTGAGAACGAATGCAAAAAACAGTCCACTCTAAGAACAGGCCGCTTGGACACTTTCAGAACAGCTCTGTTAATGACTGAAAACAGCTCTCGAAGAGATTGTCAAAAGAGACTCCGAAAACGAAACGTTGATCACTTTTGAGCAAAAGGCTGCACACACGCAATTCAAGTTGCTCTGATTGTCATTTAGAGTTACATTATAGGAGCATTCAGCAACAAGTCAAAATGTGCTCCAGAAAAGCAGAAAACAACACTGATAGAACTTGAGAACGAATGCAAAAACAGTCCACTCTCAGAACAGGCCGCTTGGACACTTTCAGAACAGCTCTGTTAATGACTGAAAACAGCTCTCGAAGAGATTGTCAAAAGAGACTCTGAAAACGAAACGTTGATTACTTTTGAGCAAAAGGCTGCACACACGCAATTCAAGTTGCTCTGATTGTCATTTAGAGTAACATTATAGGATTATTCAACAACAAGTCAAAATGTGCTCGTGAAAGGCAGAAAACAACACTTTGATAGTTTGATATAACTTGAGAACGAATGCAAAAAACAGTCCACTCTCAGAACAGGCCGCTTGGACACTTTCAGAACAGCTCTGTTAATGACTGAAAACAGCTCTCGAAGAGATTGTCAAAAGAGACTCCGAAAACGAAACGTTGATCACTTTTGAGCAAAAGGCTGCACACACGCAATTCAAGTTGCTCTGATTGTCATTTAGAGTTACATTATATGATTATTCAACAACAAGTCAAAATGTGCTCGTGAAAGGCAGAAAACAACACTTTGATAGTTTGATATAACTTGAGAACGAATGCAAAAAACAGTCCACTCTAAGAACAGGCCGCTTGGACACTTTCAGAACAGCTCTGTTAATGACTGAAAACAGCTCTCGAAGAGATTGTCAAAAGAGATTCCGAAAACGAAACGTTGATCACTTTTGAGCAAAAGGCTGCACACACGCAATTCAAGTTGCTCTGATTGTCATTTAGAGTAACATTATAGGATTATTCAACAACAAGTCAAAATGTGCTCGTGAAAGGCAGAAAACAACACTTTGATAGTTTGATATAACTTGAGAACGAATGCAAAAAACAGTCCACTCTCAGAACAGGCCGCTTGGACACTTTCAGAACAGCTCTGTTAATGACTGAAAACAGCTCTCGAAGAGATTGTCAAAAGAGACTCTGAAAACGAAACGTTGATTACTTTTGAGCAAAAGGCTGCACACACGCAATTCAAGTTGCTCTGATTGTCATTTAGAGTAACATTATAGGATTATTCAACAACAAGTCAAAATGTGCTCGTGAAAGGCAGAAAACAACACTTTGATAGTTTGATATAACTTGAGAACGAATGCAAAAAACAGTCCACTCTCAGAACAGGCCGCTTGGACACTTTCAGAACAGCTCTGTTAATGACTGAAAACAGCTCTCGAAGAGATTGTCAAAAGAGACTCCGAAAACGAAACGTTGATCACTTTTGAGCAAAAGGCTGCACACACGCAATACAAGTTGCTCTGATTGTCATTTAGAGTTACATTATAGGATTATTCAACAACAAGTCAAAATGTGCTCGTGAAAGGCAGAAAACAACACTTTGATAGTTTGATATAACTTGAGAACGAATGCAAAAAACAGTCCACTCTCAGAACAGGCCGCTTGGACACTTTCAGAACAGCTCTGTTAATGACTGAAAACAGCTCTCGAAGAGATTGTCAAAAGAGACTCCGAAAACGAAACGTTGATCACTTTTGAGCAAAAGGCTGCACACACGCAATTCAAGTTGCTCTGATTGTCATTTAGAGTTACATTATAG
Source organism: Nansenia antarctica (assembly GCF_963989245.1). Classification (NCBI taxonomy): domain Eukaryota; kingdom Metazoa; phylum Chordata; class Actinopteri; order Argentiniformes; family Microstomatidae; genus Nansenia; species Nansenia antarctica. The sequence goes on along the minus strand of NC_137685.1, from coordinate 25,913,795 downwards.
GATTATTCAACAACAAGTCAAAATGTGCTCGTGAAAGGCAGAAAACAACACTTTAATAGTTTGATATAACTTGAGAACGAATGCAAAAAACAGTCGTCTCTCAGAACAGGCCGCTTGGACACTTTCAGAACAGCTCTGTTAATGACTGAAAACAGCTCTCGAAGAGATTGTCAAAAGAGACTCCGAAAACGAAACGTTGATCACTTTTGAGCAAAAGGCTGCACACACGCAATTCAAGTTGCTCTGATTGTCATTCAGAGTTACATTATAGGATTATTCAACAACAAGTCAAAATGTGCTCGTGAAAGGCAGAAAACAACACTTTGATAGTTTGATATAACTTGAGAACGAATGCAAAAAACAGTCCACTCTCAGAACAGGCCGCTTGGACACTTTCAGAACAGCTCTGTTAATGACTGAAAACAGCTCTCGAAGAGATTGTCAAAAGAGACTCTGAAAACGAAACGTTGATCACTTTTGAGCAAAAGGCTGCACACACGCAATTCAAGTTGCTCTGATTGTCATTTAGAGTTACATTATAGGATTATTCAACAACAAGTCAAAATGTGCTCGTGAAAGGCAGAAAACAACACTTTGATAGTTTGATATAACTTGAGAACGAATGCAAAAAACAGTCCACTCTCAGAACAGGCCGCTTGGACACTTTCAGAACAGCTCTGTTAATGACTGAAAACAGCTCTCGAAGAGATTGTCAAAAGAGACTCCGAAAACGAAACGTTGATCACTTTTGAGCAAAAGGGTGCACACACGCAATTCAAGTTGCTCTGATTGTCATTTAGAGTTACATTATATGATTATTCAACAACAAGTCAAAATGTGCTCGTGAAAGGCAGAAAACAACACTTTGATAGTTTGATATAACTTGAGAACGAATGCAAAAAACAGTCCACTCTAAGAACAGGCCGCTTGGACACTTTCAGAACAGCTCTGTTAATGACTGAAAACAGCTCTCGAAGAGATTGTCAAAAGAGATTCCGAAAACGAAACGTTGATCACTTTTGAGCAAAAGGCTGCACACACGCAATTCAAGTTGCTCTGATTGTCATTTAGAGTAACATTATAGGATTATTCAACAACAAGTCAAAATGTGCTCGTGAAAGGCAGAAAACAACACTTTGATAGTTTGATATAACTTGAGAACGAATGCAAAAAACAGTCCACTCTCAGAACAGGCCGCTTGGACACTTTCAGAACAGCTCTGTTAATGACTGAAAACAGCTCTCGAAGAGATTGTCAAAAGAGACTCTGAAAACGAAACGTTGATTACTTTTGAGCAAAAGGCTGCACACACGCAATTCAAGTTGCTCTGATTGTCATTTAGAGTAACATTATAGGATTATTCAACAACAAGTCAAAATGTGCTCGTGAAAGGCAGAAAACAACACTTTGATAGTTTGATATAACTTGAGAACGAATGCAAAAAACAGTCCACTCTCAGAACAGGCCGCTTGGACACTTTCAGAACAGCTCTGTTAATGACTGAAAACAGCTCTCGAAGAGATTGTCAAAAGAGACTCCGAAAACGAAACGTTGATCACTTTTGAGCAAAAGGCTGCACACACGCAATACAAGTTGCTCTGATTGTCATTTAGAGTTACATTATAGGATTATTCAACAACAAGTCAAAATGTGCTCGTGAAAGGCAGAAAACAACACTTTGATAGTTTGATATAACTTGAGAACGAATGCAAAAAACAGTCCACTCTCAGAACAGGCCGCTTGGACACTTTCAGAACAGCTCTGTTAATGACTGAAAACAGCTCTCGAAGAGATTGTCAAAAGAGACTCCGAAAACGAAACGTTGATCACTTTTGAGCAAAAGGCTGCACACACGCAATTCAAGTTGCTCTGATTGTCATTCAGAGTTACATTATAGGATTATTCAACAACAAGTCAAAATGTGCTCGTGAAAGGCAGAAAACAACACTTTGATAGTTTGATATAACTTGAGAACGAATGCAAAAAACAGTCCACTCTCAGAACAGGCCGCTTGGACACTTTCAGAACAGCTCTGTTAATGACTGAAAACAGCTCTCGAAGAGATTGTCAAAAGAGACTCTGAAAACGAAACGTTGATCACTTTTGAGCAAAAGGCTGCACACACGCAATTCAAGTTGCTCTGATTGTCATTTAGAGTTACATTATAGGATTATTCAACAACAAGTCAAAATGTGCTCGTGAAAGGCAGAAAACAACACTTTGATAGTTTGATATAACTTGAGAACGAATGCAAAAAACACTCCACTCTAAGAACAGGCCGCTTGGACACTTTCAGAACAGCTCTGTTAATGACTGAAAACAGCTCTCGAAGAGATTGTCAAAAGAGACTCCGAAAACGAAACGTTGATCACTTTTGAGCAAAAGGCTGCACACACGCAATTCAAGTTGCTCTGATTGTCATTTAGAGTTACATTATAGGAGCATTCAGCAACAAGTCAAAATGTGCTCCAGAAAAGCAGAAAACAACACTGATAGAACTTGAGAACGAATGCAAAAACAGTCCACTCTCAGAACAGGCCGCTTGGACACTTTCAGAACAGCTCTGTTAATGACTGAAAACAGCTCTCGAAGAGATTGTCAAAAGAGACTCTGAAAACGAAACGTTGATTACTTTTGAGCAAAAGGCTGCACACACGCAATTCAAGTTGCTCTGATTGTCATTTAGAGTAACATTATAGGATTATTCAACAACAAGTCAAAATGTGCTCGTGAAAGGCAGAAAACAACACTTTGATAGTTTGATATAACTTGAGAACGAATGCAAAAAACAGTCCACTCTAAGAATAGGCCGCTTGGACACTTTCAGAACAGCTCTGTTAATGACTGAAAACAGCTCTCGAAGAGATTGTCAAAAGAGACTCCGAAAACGAAACGTTGATCACTTTTGAGCAAAAGGCTGCACACACGCAATTCAAGTTGCTCTGATTGTCATTTAGAGTTACATTATAGGATTATTCAACAACAAGTCAAAATGTGCTCGTGAAAGGCAGAAAACAACACTTTGATAGTTTGATATAACTTGAGAACGAATGCAAAAAACAGTCCACTCTAAGAATAGGCCGCTTGGACACTTTCAGAACAGCTCTGTTAATGACTGAAAACAGCTCTCGAAGAGATTGTCAAAAGAGACTCCGAAAACGAAACGTTGATCACTTTTGAGCAAAAGGCTGCACACACGCAATTCAAGTTGCTCTGATTGTCATTTAGAGTTACATTATAGGATTATTCAACAACAAGTCAAAATGTGCTCGTGAAAGGCAGAAAACAACACTTTGATAGTTTGATATAACTTGAGAACGAATGCAAAAAACAGTCCACTCTAAGAACAGGCCGCTTGGACACTTTCAGAACAGCTCTGTTAATGACTGAAAACAGCTCTCGAAGAGATTGTCAAAAGAGACTCTGAAAACGAAACGTTGATTACTTTTGAGCAAAAGGCTGCACACACGCAATTCAAGTTGCTCTGATTGTCATTTAGAGTTACATTATAGGATTATTCAACAACAAGTCAAAATGTGCTCGTGAAAGGCAGAAAACAACACTTTGATAGTTTGATATAACTTGAGAACGAATGCAAAAAACAGTCCACTCTAAGAACAGGCCGCTTGGACATTTTCAGAACAGCTCTGTTAATGACTGAAAACAGCTCTCGAAGAGATTGTCAAAAGAGACTCTGAAAACGAAACGTTGATCACTTTTGAGCAAAAGGCTGCACACACGCAATTCAAGTTGCTCTGATTGTCATTTAGAGTTACATTATATGATTATTCAACAACAAGTCAAAATGTGCTCGTGAAAGGCAGAAAACAACACTTTGATAGTTTGATATAACTTGAGAACGAATGCAAAAAACAGTCCACTCTAAGAACTGGCCGCTTGGACACTTTCAGAACAGCTCTGTTAATGACTGAAAACAGCTCTCGAAGAGATTGTCAAAAGAGACTCTGAAAACGAAACGTTGATCACTTTTGAGCAAAAGGCTGCACACACGCAATTCAAATTGCTCTGATTGTCATTTAGAGTTACATTATAGGATTATTCAACAAGTCAAAATGTGCTCGTGAAAGGCAGAAAACAACACTTTGATAGTTTGATATAACTTGAGAACGAATGCAAAAAACAGTCCACTCAAGAACAGGCCGCTTGGACACTTTCAGAACAGCTCTGTTAATGACTGAAAACAGCTCTCGAAGAGATTGTCAAAAGAGACTCCGAAAACGAAACGTTGATCACTTTTGAGCAAAAGGATGCACACACGCAATTCAAGTTGCTCTGATTGTCATTTAGAGTTACATTATAGGAGCATTCAACAACAAGTCAAAATGTGCTCGAGAAAGGCAGAAAACAACACTTTGATAGTTTGATATAACTTGAGAACGAATGCAAAAAACACAGTCCACTCTAAGAACAGGCCGCTTGGACACTTTCAGAACAGCTCTGTTAATGACTGAAAACAGCTCTCGAAGAGATTGTCAAAAGAGACTCTGAAAACGAAACGTTGATCACTTTTGAGCAAAAGGCTGCACACACGCAATTCAAGTTGCTCTGATTGTCATTTAGAGTTACATTATAGGATTATTCAACAACAAGTCAAAATGTGCTCGTGAAAGGCAGAAAACAACACTTTGATAGTTTGATATAACTTGAGAACGAATGCAAAAAACAGTCCACTCTAAGAACAGGCCGCTTGGACACTTTCAGAACAGCTCTGTTAATGACTGAAAACAGCTCTCGAAGAGATTGTCAAAAGAGACTCCGAAAACGAAACGTTGATCACTTTTGAGCAAAAGGCTGCACACACGCAATTCAAGTTGCTCTGATTGTCATTTAGAGTTACATTATAGGATTATTCAACAACAAGTCAAAATGTGCTCGTGAAAGGCAGAAAACAACACTTTGATAGTTTGATATAACTTGAGAACGAATGCAAAAAACAGTCCACTCTAAGAACAGGCCGCTTGGACACTTTCAGAACAGCTCTGTTAATGACTGAAAACAGCTCTCGAAGAGATTGTCAAAAGAGACTCCGAAAACGAAACGTTGATCACTTTTGAGCAAAAGGCTGCACACACGCAATTCAAGTTGCTCTGATTGTCATTTAGAGTTACATTATAGGATTATTCAACAACAAGTCAAAATGTGCTCGTGAAAGGCAGAAAATAACACTTTGATAGTTTGATATAACTTGAGAACGAATGCAAAAAACAGTCCACTCTAAGAACAGGCCGCTTGGACACTTCTCTGTTAATGACTGAAAACAGCTCTCGAAGAGATTGTCAAAAGAGACTCCGAAAACGAAACGTTGATCACTTTTGAGCAAAAGGCTGCACACACGCAATTCAAGTTGCTCTGATTGTCATTTAGAGTTACATTATAGGAGCATTCAGCAACAAGTCAAAATGTGCTCCAGAAAAGCAGAAAACAACACTGATAGAACTTGAGAACGAATGCAAAAACAGTCCACTCTCAGAACAGGCCGCTTGGACACTTTCAGAACAGCTCTGTTAATGACTGAAAACAGCTCTCGAAGAGATTGTCAAAAGAGACTCTGAAAACGAAACGTTGATTACTTTTGAGCAAAAGGCTGCACACACGCAATTCAAGTTGCTCTGATTGTCATTTAGAGTAACATTATAGGATTATTCAACAACAAGTCAAAATGTGCTCGTGAAAGGCAGAAAACAACACTTTGATAGTTTGATATAACTTGAGAACGAATGCAAAAAACAGTCCACTCTAAGAACAGGCCGCTTGGACACTTTCAGAACAGCTCTGTTAATGACTGAAAACAGCTCTCGAAGAGATTGTCAAAAGAGACTCTGAAAACGAAACGTTGATCACTTTTGAGCAAAAAGCTGCACACACGCAATTCAAGTTGCTCTGGTTGTCATTTAGAGTTACATTATAGGATTATTCAACAACAAGTCAAAATGTGCTCGTGAAAGGCAGAAAACAACACTTTGATAGTTTGATATAACTTGAGAACGAATGCAAAAAACAGTCCACTCTCAGAACAGGCCGCTTGGACACTTTCAGAACAGCTCTGTTAATGACTGAAAACAGCTCTCGAAGAGATTGTCAAAAGAGACTCCGAAAACGAAACGTTGATCACTTTTGAGCAAAAGGCTGCACACACGCAATTCAAGTTGCTCTGATTGTCATTTAGAGTTACATTATAGGATTATTCAACAACAAGTCAAAATGTGCTCGTGAAAGGCAGAAAACAACACTTTGATAGTTTGATATAACTTGAGAACGAATGCAAAAAACAGTCCACTCTCAGAACAGGCCGCTTGGACACTTTCAGAACAGCTCTGTTAATGACTGAAAACAGCTCTCGAAGAGATTGTCAAAAGAGACTCCGAAAACGAAACGTTGATCACTTTTGAGCAAAAGGCTGCACACACGCAATTCAAGTTGCTCTGATTGTCATTTAGAGTTACATTATAGGATTATTCAACAACAAGTCAAAATGTGCTCGTGAAAGGCAGAAAATAACACTTTGATAGTTTGATATAACTTGAGAACGAATGCAAAAAACAGTCCACTCTAAGAACAGGCCGCTTGGACACTTTCAGAACAGCTCTGTTAATGACTGAAAACAGCTCTCGAAGAGATTGTCAAAAGAGACTCCGAAAACGAAACGTTGATCACTTTTGAGCAAAAGGCTGCACACACGCAATTCAAGTTGCTCTGATTGTCATTTAGAGTTACATTATAGGAGCATTCAGCAACAAGTCAAAATGTGCTCCAGAAAAGCAGAAAACAACACTGATAGAACTTGAGAACGAATGCAAAAACAGTCCACTCTCAGAACAGGCCGCTTGGACACTTTCAGAACAGCTCTGTTAATGACTGAAAACAGCTCTCGAAGAGATTGTCAAAAGAGACTCTGAAAACGAAACGTTGATTACTTTTGAGCAAAAGGCTGCACACACGCAATTCAAGTTGCTCTGATTGTCATTTAGAGTAACATTATAGGATTATTCAACAACAAGTCAAAATGTGCTCGTGAAAGGCAGAAAACAACACTTTGATAGTTTGATATAACTTGAGAACGAATGCAAAAAACAGTCCACTCTAAGAACAGGCCGCTTGGACACTTTCAGAACAGCTCTGTTAATGACTGAAAACAGCTCTCGAAGAGATTGTCAAAAGAGACTCTGAAAACGAAACGTTGATCACTTTTGAGCAAAAAGCTGCACACACGCAATTCAAGTTGCTCTGGTTGTCATTTAGAGTTACATTATAGGATTATTCAACAACAAGTCAAAATGTGCTCGTGAAAGGCAGAAAACAACACTTTGATAGTTTGATATAACTTGAGAACGAATGCAAAAAACAGTCCACTCTCAGAACAGGCCGCTTGGACACTTTCAGAACAGCTCTGTTAATGACTGAAAACAGCTCTCGAAGAGATTGTCAAAAGAGACTCCGAAAACGAAACGTTGATCACTTTTGAGCAAAAGGCTGCACACACGCAATTCAAGTTGCTCTGATTGTCATTTAGAGTTACATTATAGGATTATTCAACAACAAGTCAAAATGTGCTCGTGAAAGGCAGAAAACAACACTTTGATAGTTTGATATAACTTGAGAACGAATGCAAAAAACAGTCCACTCTCAGAACAGGCCGCTTGGACACTTTCAGAACAGCTCTGTTAATGACTGAAAACAGCTCTCGAAGAGATTGTCAAAAGAGACTCCGAAAACGAAACGTTGATCACTTTTGAGCAAAAGGCTGCACACACGCAATTCAAGTTGCTCTGATTGTCATTTAGAGTTACATTATAGGATTATTCAACAACAAGTCAAAATGTGCTCGTGAAAGGCAGAAAACAACACTTTGATAGTTTGATATAACTTGAGAACGAATGCAAAAAACAGTCCACTCTCAGAACAGGCCGCTTGGACACTTTCAGAACAGCTCTGTTAATGACTGAAAACAGCTCTCGAAGAGATTGTCAAAAGAGACTCCGAAAACGAAACGTTGATCACTTTTGAGCAAAAGGCTGCACACACGCAATTCAAGTTGCTCTGATTGTCATTTAGAGTTACATTATAGGATTATTCAACAACAAGTCAAAATGTGCTCGTGAAAGGCAGAAAACAACACTTTGATAGTTTGATATAACTTGAGAACGAATGCAAAAAACAGTCCACTCTAAGAACAGGCCGCTTGGACACTTTCAGAACAGCTCTGTTAATGACTGAAAACAGCTCTCGAAGAGATTGTCAAAAGAGACTCTGAAAACGAAACGTTGATCACTTTTGAGCAAAAGGCTGCACACACGCAATTCAAGTTGCTCTGATTGTCATTTAGAGTTACATTATAGGATTATTCAACAACAAGTCAAAATGTGCTCGTGAAAGGCAGAAAACAACACTTTGATAGTTTGATATAACTTGAGAACGAATGCAAAAAACAGTCCACTCTCAGAACAGGCCGCTTGGACACTTTCAGAACAGCTCTGTTAATGACTGAAAACAGCTCTCGAAGAGATTGTCAAAAGAGACTCCGAAAACGAAACGTTGATCACTTTTGAGCAAAAGGCTGCACACACGCAATTCAAGTTGCTCTGATTGTCATTTAGAGTTACATTATAGGATTATTCAACAACAAGTCAAAATGTGCTCGTGAAAGGCAGAAAACAACACTTTGATAGTTTGATATAACTTGAGAACGAATGCAAAAAACAGTCCACTCTAAGAACAGGCCGCTTGGACACTTTCAGAACAGCTCTGTTAATGACTGAAAACAGCTCTCGAAGAGATTGTCAAAAGAGACTCCGAAAACGAAACGTTGATCACTTTTGAGCAAAAGGCTGCACACACGCAATTCAAGTTGCTCTGATTGTCATTTAGAGTTACATTATAGGATTATTCAACAACAAGTCAAAATGTGCTCGTGAAAGGCAGAAAATAACACTTTGATAGTTTGATATAACTTGAGAACGAATGCAAAAAACAGTCCACTCTAAGAACAGGCCGCTTGGACACTTTCAGAACAGCTCTGTTAATGACTGAAAACAGCTCTCGAAGAGATTGTCAAAAGAGACTCCGAAAACGAAACGTTGATCACTTTTGAGCAAAAGGCTGCACACACGCAATTCAAGTTGCTCTGATTGTCATTTAGAGTTACATTATAGGAGCATTCAGCAACAAGTCAAAATGTGCTCCAGAAAAGCAGAAAACAACACTGATAGAACTTGAGAACGAATGCAAAAACAGTCCACTCTCAGAACAGGCCGCTTGGACACTTTCAGAACAGCTCTGTTAATGACTGAAAACAGCTCTCGAAGAGATTGTCAAAAGAGACTCTGAAAACGAAACGTTGATTACTTTTGAGCAAAAGGCTGCACACACGCAATTCAAGTTGCTCTGATTGTCATTTAGAGTAACATTATAGGATTATTCAACAACAAGTCAAAATGTGCTCGTGAAAGGCAGAAAACAACACTTTGATAGTTTGATTTAACTTGAGAACGAATGCAAAAAACAGTCCACTCTAAGAACAGGCCGCTTGGACACTTTCAGAACAGCTCTGTTAATGACTGAAAACAGCTCTCGAAGAGATTGTCAAAAGAGACTCTGAAAACGAAACGTTGATTACTTTTGAGCAAAAGGCTGCACACACGCAATTCAAGTTGCTCTGATTGTCATTTAGAGTAACATTATAGGATTATTCAACAACAAGTCAAAATGTGCTCGTGAAAGGCAGAAAACAACACTTTGATAGTTTGATATAACTTGAGAACGAATGCAAAAAACAGTCCACTCTAAGAACAGGCCGCTTGGACACTTTCAGAACAGCTCTGTTAATGACTGAAAACAGCTCTCGAAGAGATTGTCAAAAGAGACTCTGAAAACGAAACGTTGATCACTTTTGAGCAAAAAGCTGCACACACGCAATTCAAGTTGCTCTGGTTGTCATTTAGAGTTACATTATAGGATTATTCAACAACAAGTCAAAATGTGCTCGTGAAAGGCAGAAAACAACACTTTGATAGTTTGATATAACTTGAGAACGAATGCAAAAAACAGTCCACTCTCAGAACAGGCCGCTTGGACACTTTCAGAACAGCTCTGTTAATGACTGAAAACAGCTCTCGAAGAGATTGTCAAAAGAGACTCCGAAAACGAAACGTTGATCACTTTTGAGCAAAAGGCTGCACACACGCAATTCAAGTTGCTCTGATTGTCATTTAGAGTTACGTTATAGGATTATTCAACAACAAGTCAAAATGTGCTCGTGAAAGGCAGAAAACAACACTTTGATAGTTTGATATAACTTGAGAACGAATGCAAAAAACAGTCCACTCTAAGAACAGGCCGCTTGGACACTTTCAGAACAGCTCTGTTAATGACTGAAAACAGCTCTCGAAGAGATTGTCAAAAGAGACTCCGAAAACGAAACGTTGATCACTTTTGAGCAAAAGGCTGCACACACGCAATTCAAGTTGCTCTGATTGTCATTTAGAGTTACATTATAGGATTATTCAACAACAAGTCAAAATGTGCTCGTGAAAGGCAGAAAACAACACTTTGATAGTTTGATATAACTTGAGAACGAATGCAAAAAACAGTCCACTCTCAGAACAGGCCGCTTGGACACTTTCAGAACAGCTCTGTTAATGACTGAAAACAGCTCTCGAAGAGATTGTCAAAAGAGACTCCGAAAACGAAACGTTGATCACTTATGAGCAAAAGGCTGCACACACGCAATTCAAGTTGCTCTGATTGTCATTTAGAGTTACATTATAGGATTATTCAACAACAAGTCAAAATGTGCTCGTGAAAGGCAGAAAACAACACTTTGATAGTTTGATATAACTTGAGAACGAATGCAAAAAACAGTCCACTCTAAGAACAGGCCGTTTGGACACTTTCAGAACAGCTCTGTTAATGACTGAAAACAGCTCTCGAAGAGATTGTCAAAAGAGACTCCGAAAACGAAACGTTGATCACTTTTGAGCAAAAGGCTGCACACACGCAATTCAAGTTGCTCTGATTGTCATTTAGAGTTACATTATAGGATTATTCAACAACAAGTCAAAATGTGCTCGTGAAAGGCAGAAAACAACACTTTGATAGTTTGATATAACTTGGGAACGAATGCAAAAAACAGTCCACTCTCAGAACAGGCCGCTTGGACACTTTCAGAACAGCTCTGTTAATGACTGAAAACAGCTCTCGAAGAGATTGTCAAAAGAGACTCCGAAAACGAAACGTTGATCACTTTTGAGCAAAAGGCTGCACACACGCAATTCAAGTTGCTCTGATTGTCATTTAGAGTTACGTTATAGGATTATTCAACAACAAGTCAAAATGTGCTCGTGAAAGGCAGAAAACAACACTTTGATAGTTTGATATAACTTGAGAACGAATGCAAAAAACAGTCCACTCTAAGAACAGGCCGCTTGGACACTTTCAGAACAGCTCTGTTAATGACTGAAAACAGCTCTCGAAGAGATTGTCAAAAGAGACTCTGAAAACGAAACGTTGATCACTTTTGAGCAAAAGGCTGCACACACGCAATTCAAGTTGCTCTGATTGTCATTTAGAGTTACATTATAGGATTATTCAACAACAAGTCAAAATGTGCTCGTGAAAGGCAGAAAACAACACTTTGATAGTTTGATATAACTTGAGAACGAATGCAAAAAACAGTCCACTCTCAGAACAGGCCGCTTGGACACTTTCAGAACAGCTCTGTTAATGACTGAAAACAGCTCTCGAAGAGATTGTCAAAAGAGACTCCGAAAACGAAACGTTGATCACTTTTGAGCAAAAGGCTGCACACACGCAATTCAAGTTGCTCTGATTGTCATTTAGAGTTACATTATAGGATTATTCAACAACAAGTCAAAATGTGCTCGTGAAAGGCAGAAAACAACACTTTGATAGTTTGATATAACTTGAGAACGAATGCAAAAAACAGTCCACTCTAAGAACAGGCCGCTTGGACACTTTCAGAACAGCTCTGTTAATGACTGAAAACAGCTCTCGAAGAGATTGTCAAAAGAGACTCTGAAAACGAAACGTTGATCACTTTTGAGCAAAAGGCTGCACACCCGCAATTCAAGTTGCTCTGATTGTCATTTAGAGTTACATTATAGGATTATTCAACAACAAGTCAAAATGTGCTCGTGAAAGGCAGAAAACAACACTTTGATAGTTTGATATAACTTGAGAACGAATGCAAAAAACAGTCCACTCTCAGAACAGGCCGCTTGGACACTTTCAGAACAGCTCTGTTAATGACTGAAAACAGCTCTCGAAGAGATTGTCAAAAGAGACTCCGAAAACGAAACGTTGATCACTTTTGAGCAAAAGGCTGCACACACGCAATTCAAGTTGCTCTGATTGTCATTTAGAGTTACGTTATAGGATTATTCAACAACAAGTCAAAATGTGCTCGTGAAAGGCAGAAAACAACACTTTGATAGTTTGATATAACTTGAGAACGAATGCAAAAAACAGTCCACTCTAAGAACAGGCCGCTTGGACACTTTCAGAACAGCTCTGTTAATGACTGAAAACAGCTCTCGAAGAGATTGTCAAAAGAGACTCTGAAAACGAAACGTTGATCACTTTTGAGCAAAAGGCTGCACACACGCAATTCAAGTTGCTCTGATTGTCATTTAGAGTTACATTATAGGATTATTCAACAACAAGTCAAAATGTGCTCGTGAAAGGCAGAAAACAACACTTTGATAGTTTGATATAACTTGAGAACGAATGCAAAAAACAGTCCACTCTCAGAACAGGCCGCTTGGACACTTTCAGAACAGCTCTGTTAATGACTGAAAACAGCTCTCGAAGAGATTGTCAAAAGAGACTCCGAAAACGAAACGTTGATCACTTTTGAGCAAAAGGCTGCACACACGCAATTCAAGTTGCTCTGATTGTCATTTAGAGTTACGTTATAGGATTATTCAACAACAAGTCAAAATGTGCTCGTGAAAGGCAGAAAACAACACTTTGATAGTTTGATATAACTTGAGAACGAATGCAAAAAACAGTCCACTCTAAGAACAGGCCGCTTGGACACTTTCAGAACAGCTCTGTTAATGACTGAAAACAGCTCTCGAAGAGATTGTCAAAAGAGACTCCGAAAACGAAACGTTGATCACTTTTGAGCAAAAGGCTGCACACACGCAATTCAAGTTGCTCTGATTGTCATTTAGAGTTACATTATAGGATTATTCAACAACAAGTCAAAATGTGCTCGTGAAAGGCAGAAAACAACACTTTGATAGTTTGATATAACTTGAGAACGAATGCAAAAAACAGTCCACTCTAAGAACAGGCCGCTTGGACACTTTCAGAACAGCTCTGTTAATGACTGAAAACAGCTCTCGAAGAGATTGTCAAAAGAGACTCCGAAAACGAAACGTTGATCACTTTTGAGCAAAAGGCTGCACACACGCAATTCAAGTTGCTCTGATTGTCATTTAGAGTTACATTATAGGATTATTCAACAACAAGTCAAAATGTGCTCGTGAAAGGCAGAAAATAACACTTTGATAGTTTGATATAACTTGAGAACGAATGCAAAAAACAGTCCACTCTAAGAACAGGCCGCTTGGACACTTTCAGAACAGCTCTGTTAATGACTGAAAACAGCTCTCGAAGAGATTGTCAAAAGAGACTCTGAAAACGAAACGTTGATCACTTTTGAGCAAAAGGCTGCACACACGCAATTCAAGTTGCTCTGATTGTCATTTAGAGTTACATTATAGGATTATTCAACAACAAGTCAAAATGTGCTCGTGAAAGGCAGAAAACAACACTTTGATAGTTTGATATAACTTGAGAACGAATGCAAAAAACAGTCCACTCTCAGAACAGGCCGCTTGGACACTTTCAGAACAGCTCTGTTAATGACTGAAAACAGCTCTCGAAGAGATTGTCAAAAGAGACTCCGAAAACGAAACGTTGATCACTTTTGAGCAAAAGGCTGCACACACGCAATTCAAGTTGCTCTGATTGTCATTTAGAGTTACGTTATAGGATTATTCAACAACAAGTCAAAATGTGCTCGTGAAAGGCAGAAAACAACACTTTGATAGTTTGATATAACTTGAGAACGAATGCAAAAAACAGTCCACTCTAAGAACAGGCCGCTTGGACACTTTCAGAACAGCTCTGTTAATGACTGAAAACAGCTCTCGAAGAGATTGTCAAAAGAGACTCCGAAAACGAAACGTTGATCACTTTTGAGCAAAAGGCTGCACACACGCAATTCAAGTTGCTCTGATTGTCATTTAGAGTTACATTATAGGATTATTCAACAACAAGTCAAAATGTGCTCGTGAAAGGCAGAAAACAACACTTTGATAGTTTGATATAACTTGAGAACGAATGCAAAAAACAGTCCACTCTCAGAACAGGCCGCTTGGACACTTTCAGAACAGCTCTGTTAATGACTGAAAACAGCTCTCGAAGAGATTGTCAAAAGAGACTCCGAAAACGAAACGTTGATCACTTTTGAGCAAAAGGCTGCACACACGCAATTCAAGTTGCTCTGATTGTCATTTAGAGTTACATTATAGGATTATTCAACAACAAGTCAAAATGTGCTCGTGAAAGGCAGAAAACAACACTTTGATAGTTTGATATAACTTGAGAACGAATGCAAAAAACAGTCCACTCTAAGAACAGGCCGCTTGGACACTTTCAGAACAGCTCTGTTAATGACTGAAAACAGCTCTCGAAGAGATTGTCAAAAGAGACTCCGAAAACGAAACGTTGATCACTTTTGAGCAAAAGGCTGCACACACGCAATTCAAGTTGCTCTGATTGTCATTTAGAGTTACATTATAGGATTATTCAACAACAAGTCAAAATGTGCTCGTGAAAGGCAGAAAATAACACTTTGATAGTTTGATATAACTTGAGAACGAATGCAAAAAACAGTCCACTCTAAGAACAGGCCGCTTGGACACTTTCAGAACAGCTCTGTTAATGACTGAAAACAGCTCTCGAAGAGATTGTCAAAAGAGACTCCGAAAACGAAACGTTGATCACTTTTGAGCAAAAGGCTGCACACACGCAATTCAAGTTGCTCTGATTGTCATTTAGAGTTACATTATAGGAGCATTCAGCAACAAGTCAAAATGTGCTCCAGAAAAGCAGAAAACAACACTGATAGAACTTGAGAACGAATGCAAAAACAGTCCACTCTCAGAACAGGCCGCTTGGACACTTTCAGAACAGCTCTGTTAATGACTGAAAACAGCTCTCGAAGAGATTGTCAAAAGAGACTCCGAAAACGAAACGTTGATCACTTTTGAGCAAAAGGCTGCACACACGCAATTCAAGTTGCTCTGATTATCATTTAGAGTAACATTATAGGATTATTCAACAACAAGTCAAAATGTGCTCGTGAAAGGCAGAAAACAACACTTTGATAGTTTGATATAACTTGAGAACGAATGCAAAAAACAGTCCACTCTCAGAACAGGCCGCTTGGACACTTTCAGAACAGCTCTGTTAATGACTGAAAACAGCTCTCGAAGAGATTGTCAAAAGAGACTCCGAAAACGAAACGTTGATCACTTTTGAGCAAAAGGCTGCACACACGCAATTCAAGTTGCTCTGATTGTCATTTAGAGTTACATTATAGGATTATTCAACAACAAGTCAAAATGTGCTCGTGAAAGGCAGAAAACAACACTTTGATAGTTTGATATAACTTGAGAACTAATGCAAAAAACAGTCCACTCTCAGAACAGGCCGCTTGGACAGTTTCAGAACAGCTCTGTTAATGACTGAAAACAGCTCTCGAAGAGATTGTCAATAGAGACTCCGAAAACGAAACGTTGATCACTTTTGAGCAAAAGGCTGCACACACGCAATTCAAGTTGCTCTGATTGTCATTTAGAGTTACATTATAGGATTATTCAACAACAAGTCAAAATGTGCTCGTGAAAGGCAGAAAACAACACTTTGATAGTTTGATATAACTTGAGAACGAATGCAAAAAACAGTCCACTCTAAGAACAGGCCGCTTGGACACTTTCAGAACAGCTCTGTTAATGACTGAAAACAGCTCTCGAAGAGATTGTCAAAAGAGACTCCGAAAACGAAACGTTGATCACTTTTGAGCAAAAGGCTGCACACACGCAATTCAAGTTGCTCTGATTGTCATTTAGAGTTACATTATAGGATTATTCAACAACAAGTCAAAATGTGCTCGTGAAAGGCAGAAAACAACACTTTGATAGTTTGATATAACTTGAGAACGAATGCAAAAAACAGTCCACTCTAAGAACAGGCCGCTTGGACACTTTCAGAACAGCTCTGTTAATGACTGAAAACAGCTCTCGAAGAGATTGTCAAAAGAGACTCCGAAAACGAAACGTTGATCACTTTTGAGCAAAAGGCTGCACACACGCAATTCAAGTTGCTCTGATTGTCACTTAGAGTTACATTATAGGATTATTCAACAACAAGTCAAAATGTGCTCGTGAAAGGCAGAAAACAACACTTTGATAGTTTGATATAACTTGGGAACGAATGCAAAAAACAGTCCACTCTCAGAACAGGCCGCTTGGACACTTTCAGAACAGCTCTGTTAATGACTGAAAACAGCTCTCGAAGAGATTGTCAAAAGAGACTCCGAAAACGAAACGTTGATCACTTTTGAGCAAAAGGCTGCACACACGCAATTCAAGTTGCTCTGATTGTCATTTAGAGTTACATTATAGGATTATTCAACAACAAGTCAAAATGTGCTCGTGAAAGGCAGAAAACAACACTTTGATAGTTTGATATAACTTGAGAACGAATGCAAAAAACAGTCCACTCTAAGAACAGGCCGCTTGGACACTTTCAGAACAGCTCTGTTAATGACTGAAAACAGCTCTCGAAGAGATTGTCAAAAGAGACTCTGAAAACGAAACGTTGATCACTTTTGAGCAAAAGGCTGCACACACGCAATTCAAGTTGCTCTGATTGTCATTTAGAGTTACATTATAGGATTATTCAACAACAAGTCAAAATGTGCTCGTGAAAGGCAGAAAACAACACTTTGATAGTTTGATATAACTTGAGAACGAATGCAAAAAACAGTCCACTCTAAGAACAGGCCGCTTGGACACTTTCAGAACAGCTCTGTTAATGACTGAAAACAGCTCTCGAAGAGATTGTCAAAAGAGACTCCGAAAACGAAACGTTGATCACTTTTGAGCAAAAGGCTGCACACACGCAATTCAAGTTGCTCTGATTGTCATTTAGAGTTACATTATAGGATTATTCAACAACAAGTCAAAATGTGCTCGTGAAAGGCAGAAAACAACACTTTGATAGTTTGATATAACTTGGGAACGAATGCAAAAAACAGTCCACTCTCAGAACAGGCCGCTTGGACACTTTCAGAACAGCTCTGTTAATGACTGAAAACAGCTCTCGAAGAGATTGTCAAAAGAGACTCCGAAAACGAAACGTTGATCACTTTTGAGCAAAAGGCTGCACACACGCAATTCAAGTTGCTCTGATTGTCATTTAGAGTTACATTATAGGATTATTCAACAACAAGTCAAAATGTGCTCGTGAAAGGCAGAAAACAACACTTTGATAGTTTGATATAACTTGAGAACGAATGCAAAAAACAGTCCACTCTAAGAACAGGCCGCTTGGACACTTTCAGAACAGCTCTGTTAATGACTGAAAACAGCTCTCGAAGAGATTGTCAAAAGAGACTCTGAAAACGAAACGTTGATCACTTTTGAGCAAAAGGCTGCACACACGCAATTCAAGTTGCTCTGATTGTCATTTAGAGTTACATTATAGGATTATTCAACAACAAGTCAAAATGTGCTCGTGAAAGGCAGAAAACAACACTTTGATAGTTTGATATAACTTGAGAACGAATGCAAAAAACAGTCCACTCTAAGAACAGGCCGCTTGGACACTTTCAGAACAGCTCTGTTAATGACTGAAAACAGCTCTCGAAGAGATTGTCAAAAGAGACTCCGAAAACGAAACGTTGATCACTTTTGAGCAAAAGGCTGCACACACGCAATTCAAGTTGCTCTGATTGTCATTTAGAGTTACATTATAGGATTATTCAACAACAAGTCAAAATGTGCTCGTGAAAGGCAGAAAACAACACTTTGATAGTTTGATATAACTTGGGAACGAATGCAAAAAACAGTCCACTCTCAGAACAGGCCGCTTGGACACTTTCAGAACAGCTCTGTTAATGACTGAAAACAGCTCTCGAAGAGATTGTCAAAAGAGACTCCGAAAACGAAACGTTGATCACTTTTGAGCAAAAGGCTGCACACACGCAATTCAAGTTGCTCTGATTGTCATTTAGAGTTACATTATAGGATTATTCAACAACAAGTCAAAATGTGCTCGTGAAAGGCAGAAAACAACACTTTGATAGTTTGATATAACTTGGGAACGAATGCAAAAAACAGTCCACTCTCAGAACAGGCCGCTTGGACACTTTCAGAACAGCTCTGTTAATGACTGAAAACAGCTCTCGAAGAGATTGTCAAAAGAGACTCCGAAAACGAAACGTTGATCACTTTTGAGCAAAAGGCTGCACACACGCAATTCAAGTTGCTCTGATTGTCATTTAGAGTTACATTATAGGATTATTCAACAACAAGTCAAAATGTGCTCGTGAAAGGCAGAAAACAACACTTTGATAGTTTGATATAACTTGAGAACGAATGCAAAAAACAGTCCACTCTAAGAACAGGCCGCTTGGACACTTTCAGAACAGCTCTGTTAATGACTGAAAACAGCTCTCGAAGAGATTGTCAAAAGAGACTCCGAAAACGAAACGTTGATCACTTTTGAGCAAAAGGCTGCACACACGCAATTCAAGTTGCTCTGATTATCATTTAGAGTAACATTATAGGATTATTCAACAACAAGTCAAAATGTGCTCGTGAAAGGCAGAAAACAACACTTTGATAGTTTGATATAACTTGAGAACGAATGCAAAAAACAGTCCACTCTCAGAACAGGCCGCTTGGACACTTTCAGAACAGCTCTGTTAATGACTGAAAACAGCTCTCGAAGAGATTGTCAAAAGAGACTCCGAAAACGAAACGTTGATCACTTTTGAGCAAAAGGCTGCACACACGCAATTCAAGTTGCTCTGATTGTCATTTAGAGTTACATTATAGGATTATTCAACAACAAGTCAAAATGTGCTCGTGAAAGGCAGAAAACAACACTTTGATAGTTTGATATAACTTGAGAACTAATGCAAAAAACAGTCCACTCTCAGAACAGGCCGCTTGGACAGTTTCAGAACAGCTCTGTTAATGACTGAAAACAGCTCTCGAAGAGATTGTCAATAGAGACTCCGAAAACGAAACGTTGATCACTTTTGAGCAAAAGGCTGCACACACGCAATTCAAGTTGCTCTGATTGTCATTTAGAGTTACATTATAGGATTATTCAACAACAAGTCAAAATGTGCTCGTGAAAGGCAGAAAACAACACTTTGATAGTTTGATATAACTTGAGAACGAATGCAAAAAACAGTCCACTCTAAGAACAGGCCGCTTGGACACTTTCAGAACAGCTCTGTTAATGACTGAAAACAGCTCTCGAAGAGATTGTCAAAAGAGACTCCGAAAACGAAACGTTGATCACTTTTGAGCAAAAGGCTGCACACACGCAATTCAAGTTGCTCTGATTGTCATTTAGAGTTACATTATAGGATTATTCAACAACAAGTCAAAATGTGCTCGTGAAAGGCAGAAAACAACACTTTGATAGTTTGATATAACTTGAGAACGAATGCAAAAAACAGTCCACTCTCAGAACAGGCCGCTTGGACACTTTCAGAACAGCTCTGTTAATGACTGAAAACAGCTCTCGAAGAGATTGTCAAAAGAGACTCCGAAAACGAAACGTTGATCACTTTTGAGCAAAAGGCTGCACACACGCAATTCAAGTTGCTCTGATTGTCATTTAGAGTTACATTATAGGATTATTCAACAACAAGTCAAAATGTGCTCGTGAAAGGCAGAAAACAACACTTTGATAGTTTGATATAACTTGAGAACTAATGCAAAAAACAGTCCACTCTCAGAACAGGCCGCTTGGACAGTTTCAGAACAGCTCTGTTAATGACTGAAAACAGCTCTCGAAGAGATTGTCAAAAGAGACTCCGAAAACGAAACGTTGATCACTTTTGAGCAAAAGGCTGAATGCACTTTTGAGCAAAAGGCTGCACACACGCAATTCAAGTTGCTCTGATTGTCATTTAGAGTTACATTATAGGATTATTCAACAACAAGTCAAAATGTGCTCGTGAAAGGCAGAAAACAACACTTTGATAGTTTGATATAACTTGAGAACGAATGCAAAAAACAGTCCACTCTAAGAACAGGCCGCTTGGACACTTTCAGAACAGCTCTGTTAATGACTGAAAACAGCTCTCGAAGAGATTGTCAAAAGAGACTCTGAAAACGAAACGTTGATCACTTTTGAGCAGGGTTCGAGTTATAAGCTGATCTCTGTGGGGGTCTCCAAAATAACAGTGCGAAATGTTCTCATGCACGCGCGAATCATGCCCACACAGCGATGGGACTTACAAGTTTTAATTAGCTATAGGCAGTAGCGGATTAAGGTGGTCAGTGGCCCTAGGCTACTCCTTTGTGTGAGGACCCCCCGCCCCCATACACAAGCCTCCCCCCTCCCCAAAATATACAACTCACGAGCACCCTGCACACACACCACTCATAATGCTTTACCATAAAACACTTAAACACTTTAATACCACAATAACACAACAGTGTTAATAATGCAAAGAATAAAAAAAAAAGGTTCAGTGCATTCAGTTCTGTCTCTATTGCTCTCCTCTCCCGTTGTCTCTCTGTTACTGTCCTGTTGTCCGTCTCTCTGTTGCTCCCCTCAGCTCTAAATGACAGAAATGAATTAGCTAATTAGTTGGCATGTAAACATATAGTTAGGGTTGGGTACAGTTTGGGTTTTATTCGATACCGGTGACAAATCGATACTTTAAAAACGGTACCGGTACCGAAACATCATCCTCATCCTCATCCTCCTCCTCAAATACCAACATATCCTGACGCTACAGCTGCAGGCTAATCATTTCACCACATCAACAGCCCCACATGAAACAACAGCTATAAAAGCGATAGTCACACATGTATCTCGGCCAATAATTGTGTTATTTTTGCTATACAGAAGGAGCGAAAAATACATGTACACTAGGTTAGTAAAAAGTAAAAGCCACCTTACCTTTACGGAGACAAGATAGACCTGTTTGGTCTGTTTTCAGTAGGCTGCGGTCGCGGTCCTGGAACCCATGATGCTGACGTCCGATGTCCTTTCTTTATCCAAGATTGGATGAACGGGAGAGGGTAAAAAAATGGCCTTTTTTTGGGCGGCATGGTAGCTACTGTATGTATATACTCCTGTATAGCTAATGAATGAATGTTTGCTTCTCAATAATAGGCTAGGTGCACGATCTCACTACTTCCTGAAAGGCAACTGGTATATGAACATATCCTGTCTCACTCTATTGGTTTAATTGATTAATCAGCTGTGCACTGTGTGTTCCAACGGTTTACCGCACAGCTGATTAATCAACCTTTTGCTGTTGCACAATATTCTACTGCGCCCCATGGTGTCTTGGTGGTGAAGTGCAGGCAGTCAAAGGCCTACTGTCATTCACAGGAGATTAATGGTGCGCGTAGCTCTTTTGGAAAACGTGTTTATTTTACAATATTTATAATATAAATTGAATAATATTCATTACATTGACATTTTGATCAAATAATAGTTGTGGTAATGTATTATTAGCGACCCCCACAGATTTTTGATTTTACTGCCTTCATGGGAGCTCAGAGAGTCTCAGACCATCTCTATGGGAGCTCAGCTCCCATTGGCTCCCACATAACTCGAACCCTGCTTTTGAGCAAAAGGCTGCACACACGCAATTCAAGTTGCTCTGATTGTCATTTAGAGTTACATTATAGGATTATTCAACAACAAGTCAAAATGTGCTCGTGAAAGGCAGAAAACAACACTTTGATAGTTTGATATAACTTGAGAACGAATGCAAAAAACAGTCCACTCTAAGAACAGGCCGCTTGGACACTTTCAGAACAGCTCTGTTAATGACTGAAAACAGCTCTCGAAGAGATTGTCAAAAGAGACTCCGAAAACGAAACGTTGATCACTTTTGAGCAAAAGGCTGCACACACGCAATTCAAGTTGCTCTGATTGTCACTTAGAGTTACATTATAGGATTATTCAACAACAAGTCAAAATGTGCTCGTGAAAGGCAGAAAACAACACTTTGATAGTTTGATATAACTTGGGAACGAATGCAAAAAACAGTCCACTCTCAGAACAGGCCGCTTGGACACTTTCAGAACAGCTCTGTTAATGACTGAAAACAGCTCTCGAAGAGATTGTCAAAAGAGACTCCGAAAACGAAACGTTGATCACTTTTGAGCAAAAGGCTGCACACACGCAATTCAAGTTGCTCTGATTGTCATTTAGAGTTACATTATAGGATTATTCAACAACAAGTCAAAATGTGCTCGTGAAAGGCAGAAAACAACACTTTGATAGTTTGATATAACTTGAGAACGAATGCAAAAAACAGTCCACTCTAAGAACAGGCCGCTTGGACACTTTCAGAACAGCTCTGTTAATGACTGAAAACAGCTCTCGAAGAGATTGTCAAAAGAGACTCTGAAAACGAAACGTTGATCACTTTTGAGCAAAAGGCTGCACACACGCAATTCAAGTTGCTCTGATTGTCATTTAGAGTTACATTATAGGATTATTCAACAACAAGTCAAAATGTGCTCGTGAAAGGCAGAAAACAACACTTTGATAGTTTGATATAACTTGAGAACGAATGCAAAAAACAGTCCACTCTAAGAACAGGCCGCTTGGACACTTTCAGAACAGCTCTGTTAATGACTGAAAACAGCTCTCGAAGAGATTGTCAAAAGAGACTCCGAAAACGAAACGTTGATCACTTTTGAGCAAAAGGCTGCACACACGCAATTCAAGTTGCTCTGATTGTCATTTAGAGTTACATTATAGGATTATTCAACAACAAGTCAAAATGTGCTCGTGAAAGGCAGAAAACAACACTTTGATAGTTTGATATAACTTGGGAACGAATGCAAAAAACAGTCCACTCTCAGAACAGGCCGCTTGGACACTTTCAGAACAGCTCTGTTAATGACTGAAAACAGCTCTCGAAGAGATTGTCAAAAGAGACTCCGAAAACGAAACGTTGATCACTTTTGAGCAAAAGGCTGCACACACGCAATTCAAGTTGCTCTGATTGTCATTTAGAGTTACATTATAGGATTATTCAACAACAAGTCAAAATGTGCTCGTGAAAGGCAGAAAACAACACTTTGATAGTTTGATATAACTTGAGAACGAATGCAAAAAACAGTCCACTCTAAGAACAGGCCGCTTGGACACTTTCAGAACAGCTCTGTTAATGACTGAAAACAGCTCTCGAAGAGATTGTCAAAAGAGACTCTGAAAACGAAACGTTGATCACTTTTGAGCAAAAGGCTGCACACACGCAATTCAAGTTGCTCTGATTGTCATTTAGAGTTACATTATAGGATTATTCAACAACAAGTCAAAATGTGCTCGTGAAAGGCAGAAAACAACACTTTGATAGTTTGATATAACTTGAGAACGAATGCAAAAAACAGTCCACTCTAAGAACAGGCCGCTTGGACACTTTCAGAACAGCTCTGTTAATGACTGAAAACAGCTCTCGAAGAGATTGTCAAAAGAGACTCCGAAAACGAAACGTTGATCACTTTTGAGCAAAAGGCTGCACACACGCAATTCAAGTTGCTCTGATTGTCATTTAGAGTTACATTATAGGATTATTCAACAACAAGTCAAAATGTGCTCGTGAAAGGCAGAAAACAACACTTTGATAGTTTGATATAACTTGGGAACGAATGCAAAAAACAGTCCACTCTCAGAACAGGCCGCTTGGACACTTTCAGAACAGCTCTGTTAATGACTGAAAACAGCTCTCGAAGAGATTGTCAAAAGAGACTCCGAAAACGAAACGTTGATCACTTTTGAGCAAAAGGCTGCACACACGCAATTCAAGTTGCTCTGATTGTCATTTAGAGTTACATTATAGGATTATTCAACAACAAGTCAAAATGTGCTCGTGAAAGGCAGAAAACAACACTTTGATAGTTTGATATAACTTGGGAACGAATGCAAAAAACAGTCCACTCTCAGAACAGGCCGCTTGGACACTTTCAGAACAGCTCTGTTAATGACTGAAAACAGCTCTCGAAGAGATTGTCAAAAGAGACTCCGAAAACGAAACGTTGATCACTTTTGAGCAAAAGGCTGCACACACGCAATTCAAGTTGCTCTGATTGTCATTTAGAGTTACATTATAGGATTATTCAACAACAAGTCAAAATGTGCTCGTGAAAGGCAGAAAACAACACTTTGATAGTTTGATATAACTTGAGAACGAATGCAAAAAACAGTCCACTCTAAGAACAGGCCGCTTGGACACTTTCAGAACAGCTCTGTTAATGACTGAAAACAGCTCTCGAAGAGATTGTCAAAAGAGACTCCGAAAACGAAACGTTGATCACTTTTGAGCAAAAGGCTGCACACACGCAATTCAAGTTGCTCTGATTATCATTTAGAGTAACATTATAGGATTATTCAACAACAAGTCAAAATGTGCTCGTGAAAGGCAGAAAACAACACTTTGATAGTTTGATATAACTTGAGAACGAATGCAAAAAACAGTCCACTCTCAGAACAGGCCGCTTGGACACTTTCAGAACAGCTCTGTTAATGACTGAAAACAGCTCTCGAAGAGATTGTCAAAAGAGACTCCGAAAACGAAACGTTGATCACTTTTGAGCAAAAGGCTGCACACACGCAATTCAAGTTGCTCTGATTGTCATTTAGAGTTACATTATAGGATTATTCAACAACAAGTCAAAATGTGCTCGTGAAAGGCAGAAAACAACACTTTGATAGTTTGATATAACTTGAGAACTAATGCAAAAAACAGTCCACTCTCAGAACAGGCCGCTTGGACAGTTTCAGAACAGCTCTGTTAATGACTGAAAACAGCTCTCGAAGAGATTGTCAATAGAGACTCCGAAAACGAAACGTTGATCACTTTTGAGCAAAAGGCTGCACACACGCAATTCAAGTTGCTCTGATTGTCATTTAGAGTTACATTATAGGATTATTCAACAACAAGTCAAAATGTGCTCGTGAAAGGCAGAAAACAACACTTTGATAGTTTGATATAACTTGAGAACGAATGCAAAAAACAGTCCACTCTAAGAACAGGCCGCTTGGACACTTTCAGAACAGCTCTGTTAATGACTGAAAACAGCTCTCGAAGAGATTGTCAAAAGAGACTCCGAAAACGAAACGTTGATCACTTTTGAGCAAAAGGCTGCACACACGCAATTCAAGTTGCTCTGATTGTCATTTAGAGTTACATTATAGGATTATTCAACAACAAGTCAAAATGTGCTCGTGAAAGGCAGAAAACAACACTTTGATAGTTTGATATAACTTGAGAACGAATGCAAAAAACAGTCCACTCTCAGAACAGGCCGCTTGGACACTTTCAGAACAGCTCTGTTAATGACTGAAAACAGCTCTCGAAGAGATTGTCAAAAGAGACTCCGAAAACGAAACGTTGATCACTTTTGAGCAAAAGGCTGCACACACGCAATTCAAGTTGCTCTGATTGTCATTTAGAGTTACATTATAGGATTATTCAACAACAAGTCAAAATGTGCTCGTGAAAGGCAGAAAACAACACTTTGATAGTTTGATATAACTTGAGAACTAATGCAAAAAACAGTCCACTCTCAGAACAGGCCGCTTGGACAGTTTCAGAACAGCTCTGTTAATGACTGAAAACAGCTCTCGAAGAGATTGTCAAAAGAGACTCCGAAAACGAAACGTTGATCACTTTTGAGCAAAAGGCTGAATGCACTTTTGAGCAAAAGGCTGCACACACGCAATTCAAGTTGCTCTGATTGTCATTTAGAGTTACATTATAGGATTATTCAACAACAAGTCAAAATGTGCTCGTGAAAGGCAGAAAACAACACTTTGATAGTTTGATATAACTTGAGAACGAATGCAAAAAACAGTCCACTCTAAGAACAGGCCGCTTGGACACTTTCAGAACAGCTCTGTTAATGACTGAAAACAGCTCTCGAAGAGATTGTCAAAAGAGACTCTGAAAACGAAACGTTGATCACTTTTGAGCAAAAGGCTGCACACACGCAATTCAAGTTGCTCTGATTGTCATTTAGAGTTACATTATAGGATTATTCAACAACAAGTCAAAATGTGCTCGTGAAAGGCAGAAAACAACACTTTGATAGTTTGATATAACTTGAGAACGAATGCAAAAAACAGTCCACTCTCAGAACAGGCCGCTTGGACACTTTCAGAACAGCTCTGTTAATGACTGAAAACAGCTCTCGAAGAGATTGTCAAAAGAGACTCCGAAAACGAAACGTTGATCACTTTTGAGCAAAAGGCTGCACACACGCAATTCAAGTTGCTCTGATTGTCATTTAGAGTTACATTATAGGATTATTCAACAACAAGTCAAAATGTGCTCGTGAAAGGCAGAAAACAACACTTTGATAGTTTGATATAACTTGAGAACTAATGCAAAAAACAGTCCACTCTCAGAACAGGCCGCTTGGACAGTTTCAGAACAGCTCTGTTAATGACTGAAAACAGCTCTCGAAGAGATTGTCAAAAGAGACTCCGAAAACGAAACGTTGATCACTTTTGAGCAAAAGGCTGAATGCACTTTTGAGCAAAAGGCTGCACACACGCAATTCAAGTTGCTCTGATTGTCATTTAGAGTTACATTATAGGATTATTCAACAACAAGTCAAAATGTGCTCGTGAAAGGCAGAAAACAACACTTTGATAGTTTGATATAACTTGAGAACGAATGCAAAAAACAGTCCACTCTAAGAACAGGCCGCTTGGACACTTTCAGAACAGCTCTGTTAATGACTGAAAACAGCTCTCGAAGAGATTGTCAAAAGAGACTCTGAAAACGAAACGTTGATCACTTTTGAGCAAAAGGCTGCACACACGCAATTCAAGTTGCTCTGATTGTCATTTAGAGTTACATTATAGGATTATTCAACAACAAGTCAAAATGTGCTCGTGAAAGGCAGAAAACAACACTTTGATAGTTTGATATAACTTGAGAACGAATGCAAAAAACAGTCCACTCTCAGAACAGGCCGCTTGGACACTTTCAGAACAGCTCTGTTAATGACTGAAAACAGCTCTCGAAGAGATTGTCAAAAGAGACTCCGAAAACGAAACGTTGATCACTTTTGAGCAAAAGGCTGCACACACGCAATTCAAGTTGCTCTGATTGTCATTTAGAGTTACATTATAGGATTATTCAACAACAAGTCAAAATGTGCTCGTGAAAGGCAGAAAACAACACTTTGATAGTTTGATATAACTTGAGAACGAATGCAAAAAACAGTCCACTCTAAGAACAGGCCGCTTGGACACTTTCAGAACAGCTCTGTTAATGACTGAAAACAGCTCTCGAAGAGATTGTCAAAAGAGACTCCGAAAACGAAACGTTGATCACTTTTGAGCAAAAGGCTGCACACACGCAATTCAAGTTGCTCTGATTGTCATTTAGAGTTACATTATAGGATTATTCAACAACAAGTCAAAATGTGCTCGTGAAAGGCAGAAAACAACACTTTGATAGTTTGATATAACTTGAGAACGAATGCAAAAAACAGTCCACTCTCAGAACAGGCCGCTTGGACACTTTCAGAACAGCTCTGTTAATGACTGAAAACAGCTCTCGAAGAGATTGTCAAAAGAGACTCCGAAAACGAAACGTTGATCACTTTTGAGCAAAAGGCTGCACACACGCAATTCAAGTTGCTCTGATTGTCATTTAGAGTTACATTATAGGATTATTCAACAAGTCAGAATGTGCTCGTGAAAGGCAGAAAACAACACTTTGATAGTTTGATATAACTTGAGAACGAATGCAAAAAACAGTCCACTCTAAGAACAGGCCGCTTGGACACTTTCAGAACAGCTCTGTTAATGACTGAAAACAGCTCTCGAAGAGATTGTCAAAAGAGACTCCGAAAACGAAACGTTGATCACTTTTGAGCAAAAGGCTGCACACACGCAATTCAAGTTGCTCTGATTGTCATTTAGAGTTACATTATAGGATTATTCAACAACAAGTCAAAATGTGCTCGTGAAAGGCAGAAAACAACACTTTGATAGTTTGATATAACTTGAGAACGAATGCAAAAAACAGTCCACTCTCAGAACAGGCCGCTTGGACACTTTCAGAACAGCTCTGTTAATGACTGAAAACAGCTCTCGAAGAGATTGTCAAAAGAGACTCCGAAAACGAAACGTTGATCACTTTTGAGCAAAAGGCTGCACACACGCAATTCAAGTTGCTCTGATTGTCATTTAGAGTTACATTATAGGATTATTCAACAAGTCAGAATGTGCTCGTGAAAGGCAGAAAACAACACTTTGATAGTTTGATATAACTTGAGAACGAATGCAAAAAACAGTCCACTCTCAGAACAGGCCGCTTGGACAGTATCAGAACAGCTCTGTTAATGACTGAAAACAGCTCTCGAAGAGATTGTCAAAAGAGACTCCGAAAACGAAACGTTGATCACTTTTGAGCAAAAGGCTGCACACACGCAATTCAAGTTGCTCTGATTGTCATTTAGAGTTACATTATAGGATTATTCAACAACAAGTCAAAATGTGCTCGTGAAAGGCAGAAAACAACACTTTGATAGTTTGATATAACTTGAGAACGAATGCAAAAAACAGTCCACTCTCAGAACAGGCCGCTTGGACACTTTCAGAACAGCTCTGTTAATGACTGAAAACAGCTCTCGAAGAGATTGTCAAAAGAGACTCCGAAAACGAAACGTTGATCACTTTTGAGCAAAAGGCTGCACACACGCAATTCAAGTTGCTCTGATTGTCATTTAGAGTTACATTATAGGATTATTCAACAACAAGTCAAAATGTGCTCGTGAAAGGCAGAAAACAACACTTTGATAGTTTGATATAACTTGAGAACGAATGCAAAAAACAGTCCACTCTCAGAACAGGCCGCTTGGACAGTTTCAGAACAGCTCTGTTAATGACTGAAAACAGCTCTCGAAGAGATTGTCAAAAGAGACTCCGAAAACGAAACGTTGATCACTTTTGAGCAAAAGGCTGCACACACGCAATTCAAGTTGCTCTGATTGTCATTTAGAGTTACATTATAGGATTATTCAACAACAAGTCAAAATGTGCTCGTGAAAGGCAGAAAACAACACTTTGATAGTTTGATATAACTTGAGAACGAATGCAAAAAACAGTCCACTCTAAGAACAGGCCGCTTGGACACTTTCAGAACAGCTCTGTTAATGACTGAAAACAGCTCTCGAAGAGATTGTCAAAAGAGACTCTGAAAACGAAACGTTGATTACTTTTGAGCAAAAGGCTGCACACACGCAATTCAAGTTGCTCTGATTGTCATTTAGAGTAACATTATAGGATTATTCAACAACAAGTCAAAATGTGCTCGTGAAAGGCAGAAAACAACACTTTGATAGTTTGATATAACTTGAGAACGAATGCAAAAAACAGTCCACTCTAAGAACAGGCCGCTTGGACACTTTCAGAACAGCTCTGTTAATGACTGAAAACAGCTCTCGAAGAGATTGTCAAAAGAGACTCTGAAAACGAAACGTTGATCACTTTTGAGCAAAAGGCTGCACACACGCAATTCAAGTTGCTCTGATTGTCATTTAGAGTTACATTATAGGATTATTCAACAACAAGTCAAAATGTGCTCGTGAAAGGCAGAAAACAACACTTTGATAGTTTGATATAACTTGAGAACGAATGCAAAAAACAGTCCACTCTAAGAACAGGCCGCTTGGACACTTTCAGAACAGCTCTGTTAATGACTGAAAACAGCTCTCGAAGAGATTGTCAAAAGAGACTCCGAAAACGAAACGTTGATCACTTTTGAGCAAAAGGCTGCACACACGCAATTCAAGTTGCTCTGATTGTCATTTAGAGTTACATTATAGGATTATTCAACAACAAGTCAAAATGTGCTCGTGAAAGGCAGAAAACAACACTTTGATAGTTTGATATAACTTGAGAACGAATGCAAAAAACAGTCCACTCTAAGAACAGGCCGCTTGGACACTTTCAGAACAGCTCTGTTAATGACTGAAAACAGCTCTCGAAGAGATTGTCAAAAGAGACTCCGAAAACGAAACGTTGATCACTTTTGAGCAAAAGGCTGCACACACGCAATTCAAGTTGCTCTGATTGTCATTTAGAGTTACATTATAGGATTATTCAACAACAAGTCAAAATGTGCTCATGAAAGGCAGAAAACAACACTTTGATAGTTTGATATAACTTGGGAACGAATGCAAAAAACAGTCCACTCTCAGAACAGGCCACTTGGACACTTTCAGAACAGCTCTGTTAATGACTGAAAACAGCTCTCGAAGAGATTGTCAAAAGAGACTCCGAAAACGAAACGTTGATCACTTTTGAGCAAAAGGCTGCACACACGCAATTCAAGTTGCTCTGATTGTCATTTAGAGTTACATTATAGGATTATTCAACAACAAGTCAAAATGTGCTCGTGAAAGGCAGAAAACAACACTTTGATAGTTTGATATAACTTGAGAACGAATGCAAAAAACAGTCCACTCTAAGAACAGGCCGCTTGGACACTTTCAGAACAGCTCTGTTAATGACTGAAAACAGCTCTCGAAGAGATTGTCAAAAGAGACTCTGAAAACGAAACGTTGATCACTTTTGAGCAAAAGGCTGCACACACGCAATTCAAGTTGCTCTGATTGTCATTTAGAGTTACATTATAGGATTATTCAACAACAAGTCAAAATGTGCTCGTGAAAGGCAGAAAACAACACTTTGATAGTTTGATATAACTTGAGAACGAATGCAAAAAACAGTCCACTCTAAGAACAGGCCGCTTGGACACTTTCAGAACAGCTCTGTTAATGACTGAAAACAGCGCTCGAAGAGATTGTCAAAAGAGACTCCGAAAACGAAACGTTGATCACTTTTGAGCAAAAGGCTGCACACACGCAATTCAAGTTGCTCTGATTGTCATTTAGAGTTACATTATAGGATTATTCAACAACAAGTCAAAATGTGCTCGTGAAAGGCAGAAAACAACACTTTGATAGTTTGATATAACTTGAGAACGAATGCAAAAAACAGTCCACTCTAAGAACAGGCCGCTTGGACACTTTCAGAACAGCTCTGTTAATGACTGAAAACAGCTCTCGAAGAGATTGTCAAAAGAGACTCTGAAAACGAAACGTTGATCACTTTTGAGCAAAAGGCTGCACACACGCAATTCAAGTTGCTCTGATTGTCATTTAGAGTTACATTATAGGATTATTCAACAACAAGTCAAAATGTGCTCGTGAAAGGCAGAAAACAACACTTTGATAGTTTGATATAACTTGAGAACGAATGCAAAAAACAGTCCACTCTCAGAACAGGCCGCTTGGACACTTTCAGAACAGCTCTGTTAATGACTGAAAACAGCTCTCGAAGAGATTGTCAAAAGAGACTCCGAAAACGAAACGTTGATCACTTTTGAGCAAAAGGCTGCACACACGCAATTCAAGTTGCTCTGATTGTCATTTAGAGTTACATTATAGGATTATTCAACAACAAGTCAAAATGTGCTCGTGAAAGGCAGAAAACAACACTTTGATAGTTTGATATAACTTGAGAACTAATGCAAAAAACAGTCCACTCTCAGAACAGGCCGCTTGGACAGTTTCAGAACAGCTCTGTTAATGACTGAAAACAGCTCTCGAAGAGATTGTCAAAAGAGACTCCGAAAACGAAACGTTGATCACTTTTGAGCAAAAGGCTGCACACACGCAATTCAAGTTGCTCTGATTGTCATTTAGAGTTACATTATAGGATTATTCAACAACAAGTCAAAATGTGCTCGTGAAAGGCAGAAAACAACACTTTGATAGTTTGATATAA
The DNA here is from genome assembly GCF_963989245.1 of Nansenia antarctica. Classification (NCBI taxonomy): domain Eukaryota; kingdom Metazoa; phylum Chordata; class Actinopteri; order Argentiniformes; family Microstomatidae; genus Nansenia; species Nansenia antarctica. Next base: position 25,881,650 of record NC_137685.1, on the reverse strand, counting down.
CTTGAGAACGAATGCAAAAAACAGTCCACTCTAAGAACAGGCCGCTTGGACACTTTCAGAACAGCTCTGTTAATGACTGAAAACAGCTCTCGAAGAGATTGTCAAAAGAGACTCTGAAAACGAAACGTTGATTACTTTTGAGCAAAAGGCTGCACACACGCAATTCAAGTTGCTCTGATTGTCATTTAGAGTAACATTATAGGATTATTCAACAACAAGTCAAAATGTGCTCGTGAAAGGCAGAAAACAACACTTTGATAGTTTGATATAACTTGAGAACGAATGCAAAAAACAGTCCACTCTAAGAACAGGCCGCTTGGACACTTTCAGAACAGCTCTGTTAATGACTGAAAACAGCTCTCGAAGAGATTGTCAAAAGAGACTCCGAAAACGAAACGTTGATCACTTTTGAGCAAAAGGCTGCACACACGCAATTCAAGTTGCTCTGATTGTCATTTAGAGTTACATTATAGGATTATTCAACAACAAGTCAAAATGTGCTCGTGAAAGGCAGAAAACAACACTTTGATAGTTTGATATAACTTGAGAACGAATGCAAAAAACAGTCCACTCTAAGAACAGGCCGCTTGGACACTTTCAGAACAGCTCTGTTAATGACTGAAAACAGCTCTCGAAGAGATTGTCAAAAGAGACTCTGAAAACGAAACGTTGATCACTTTTGAGCAAAAGGCTGCACACACGCAATTCAAGTTGCTCTGATTGTCATTTAGAGTTACATTATAGGATTATTCAACAACAAGTCAAAATGTGCTCGTGAAAGGCAGAAAACAACACTTTGATAGTTTGATATAACTTGAGAACGAATGCAAAAAACAGTCCACTCTCAGAACAGGCCGCTTGGACACTTTCAGAACAGCTCTGTTAATGACTGAAAACAGCTCTCGAAGAGATTGTCAAAAGAGACTCCGAAAACGAAACGTTGATCACTTTTGAGCAAAAGGCTGCACACACGCAATTCAAGTTGCTCTGATTGTCATTTAGAGTTACATTATAGGATTATTCAACAACAAGTCAAAATGTGCTCGTGAAAGGCAGAAAACAACACTTTGATAGTTTGATATAACTTGAGAACGAATGCAAAAAACAGTCCACTCTAAGAACAGGCCGCTTGGACACTTTCAGAACAGCTCTGTTAATGACTGAAAACAGCTCTCGAAGAGATTGTCAAAAGAGACTCTGAAAACGAAACGTTGATTACTTTTGAGCAAAAGGCTGCACACACGCAATTCAAGTTGCTCTGATTGTCATTTAGAGTAACATTATAGGATTATTCAACAACAAGTCAAAATGTGCTCGTGAAAGGCAGAAAACAACACTTTGATAGTTTGATATAACTTGAGAACGAATGCAAAAAACAGTCCACTCTAAGAACAGGCCGCTTGGACACTTTCAGAACAGCTCTGTTAATGACTGAAAACAGCTCTCGAAGAGATTGTCAAAAGAGACTCCGAAAACGAACGTTGATCACTTTTGAGCAAAAGGCTGCACACACGCAATTCAAGTTGCTCTGATTGTCATTTAGAGTTACATTATAGGATTATTCAACAACAAGTCAAAATGTGCTCGTGAAAGGCAGAAAACAACACTTTGATAGTTTGATATAACTTGAGAACGAATGCAAAAAACAGTCCACTCTCAGAACAGGCCGCTTGGACACTTCAGAACAGCTCTGTTAATGACTGAAAACAGCTCTCGAAGAGATTGTCAAAAGAGACTCCGAAAACGAAACGTTGATCACTTTTGAGCAAAAGGCTGCACACACGCAATTCAAGTTGCTCTGATTGTCATTTAGAGTTACATTATAGGATTATTCAACAACAAGTCAAAATGTGCTCGTGAAAGGCAGAAAACAACACTTTGATAGTTTGATATAACTTGAGAACGAATGCAAAAAACAGTCCACTCTAAGAACAGGCCGCTTGGACACTTTCAGAACAGCTCTGTTAATGACTGAAAACAGCTCTCGAAGAGATTGTCAAAGAGACTCCGAAAACGAAACGTTGATCACTTTTGAGCAAAAGGCTGCACACACGCAATTCAAGTTGCTCTGATTGTCATTTAGAGTTACATTATAGGATTATTCAACAACAAGTCAAAATGTGCTCGTGAAAGGCAGAAAACAACACTTTGATAGTTTGATATAACTTGAGAACGAATGCAAAAAACAGTCCACTCTCAGAACAGGCCGCTTGGACACTTTCAGAACAGCTCTGTTAATGACTGAAAACAGCTCTCGAAGAGATTGTCAAAAGAGACTCCGAAAACGAAACGTTGATCACTTTTGAGCAAAGGCTGCACACACGCAATTCAAGTTGCTCTGATTGTCATTTAGAGTTACATTATAGGATTATTCAACAACAAGTCAAAATGTGCTCGTGAAAGGCAGAAAACAACACTTTGATAGTTTGATATAACTTGAGAACGAATGCAAAAAACAGTCCACTCTAAGAACAGGCCGCTTGGACACTTTCAGAACAGCTCTGTTAATGACTGAAAACAGCTCTCGAAGAGATTGTCAAAAGAGACTCCGAAAACGAAACGTTGATCACTTTTGAGCAAAAGGCTGCACACACGCAATTCAAGTTGCTCTGATTGTCATTTAGAGTTACATTATAGGATTATTCAACAACAAGTCAAAATGTGCTCGTGAAAGGCAGAAAACAACACTTTGATAGTTTGATATAACTTGAGAACGAATGCAAAAAACAGTCCACTCTCAGAACAGGCCGCTTGGACAGTTTCAGAACAGCTCTGTTAATGACTGAAAACAGCTCTCGAAGAGGATTGTCAAAAGAGACTCCGAAAACGAAACGTTGATCACTTTTGAGCAAAAGGCTGCACACACGCAATTCAAGTTGCTCTGATTGTCATTTAGAGTTACATTATAGGATTATTCAACAACAAGTCAAAATGTGCTCGTGAAAGGCAGAAAACAACACTTTGATAGTTTGATATAACTTGAGAACGAATGCAAAAAAACAGTCCACTCTAAGAACAGGCCGCTTGGACACTTTCAGAACAGCTCTGTTAATGACTGAAAACAGCTCTCGAAGAGATTGTCAAAAGAGACTCCGAAAACGAAACGTTGATCACTTTTGAGCAAAAGGCTGCACACACGCAATTCAAGTTGCTCTGATTGTCATTTAGACCGTTACACTATAGGATTATTCAACAACAAGTCAAAATGTGCTCGTGAAAGGCAGAAAACAAACCTTTGCTAGTTTGATATAACTTGAGAACGAATGCAAAAAACAGTCCACTCTCAGAAACAGGCCGCTTTGGACACTTTCAGAACAGCTCTGTTAATGACTGAAAACAGCTCTCGAAGAGATTGTCAAAAGAGACTCCGAAAAACGAAACGTTGATCACTTTTGAGCAAAAGGCTGCACACACGCAATTCAAGTTGCTCTGATTTTCATTTAGAGTTACGTTACTAGGATTAATCAACAACAAGATCAAAATGTGCTCGTGAAGGCAGAAAACAACACTTTGATAGTTTGATATAACTTGAGAACGAATGCCAAAAACAGTCCACTCTAAGAACAGGCCGCTTGGACACTTTCAGAACAGCTCTGTTAAATGACTGAAAAACAGCTCTCGAAGAGATTGTCCAAAGAGACTCTCGAAAACCGAACGTGATCACTTTTGAGCAAAAGGCTGCACACACGCTCAAATCAAGTTGCTCTGATTGTCATTAG